>NC_090930.1:770805161-771108192 GCF_040938575.1 Ambystoma mexicanum | reverse complement strand
GGGCACCTGCAGCAGGCCCCCACTCATGTCCCCTTGCACCCCCAGCCCCCAAGCAGTGCAGGGCGCCTGCCAGCAGGCCCCCACTCATGTCCCCCAGCACCCCCGCCCCCCAGCAGTGCAGGGCACCTGCCAGCAGGCCCCCACTCATGTTCCACTCATTTCCCCTTGCATCTCCACCCCCAGCAGTGCAGGGCACCTGCCAGCAGGCCCCCACTCATTTCCTCTTGCACCCCCACACCCCAGCAGTGCAGGGCACCTGCCAGCAGGCCCCCACTCATGTCTCACTCATGTCCCCTTGCACCCCCACCCCAAGCAGTGCAGGGCACCTGCCAGCAGGCCCCCACTCATGTCCCACTCATGTCCCCTTGCACCTCCACCCCCCAGCAGTGCGGGGCACCTGCCAGCAGGCCCCCACTCATGTCCCCTAGCACCCCCACACCCCAAGCAGTGGAGGGCACCTGTCAGCAGGCCCCCACTCATGGCCCCCAGCACCCCCACCCCCCAGCAGTGCAGGGCACCTGCCAGCAGGCCCCCACTCATGTTCCACTCATGTCCCCTTGCATCCCCACCCCCCAGCTGTGCAGGGCACCTGCCAGCAGGCCCCACTCATGTCCTCTTGCACCCCCACCCCCCAGCAGTGCAGGCCACCTGCCAGCAGGCCCCCACTCATGTCCCAGTCATGTCCCCTTGCACCCCCACCCCCAAGCAGTGCAGGGCACCTGCCAGCAGGCCCCCACTTATGTCCCACTCATGTCCCCTTGCACCTCCACCCCCCAGCAGTGCGGGGCACCTGCCAGCAGGCCCCCACTCATGTCTCACTCATGGCCCCCAGCACCCCCACCCCCCAGCAGTGCAGGGCACCTGCCAGCAGGCCCCCACTCATGTCTCACTCATGGCCCCCAGCACCCCCACCCCCAAGCAGTGCAGGGCACCTGCCAGCAGGCCCCCACTTATGTCCCACTCATGTCCCCTTGCACCCCCACACCCCAGCAGTGCAGGGCACCTGCCAGCAGGCCCCCACTCATGTCTCACTCATGGCCCCCAGCACCCCCACCCCCCAGCAGTGCAGGGCACCTGCCAGCAGGCCCCCACTCATGTTCCACTCATGTCCCCTTGCATCCCCACCCCCCAGCTGTGCAGGGCACCTGCCAGCAGGCCCCACTCATGTCCTCTTGCACCCCCACCCCCCAGCAGTGCAGGCCACCTGCCAGCAGGCCCCCACTCATGTCCCAGTCATGTCCCCTTGCACCCCCACCCCCAAGCAGTGCAGGGCACCTGCCAGCAGGCCCCCACTTATGTCCCACTCATGTCCCCTTGCACCTCCACCCCCCAGCAGTGCGGGGCACCTGCCAGCAGACCCCCACTCATGTCCCCTTGCACCCCCACCCCCCAGCAGGGCGGGGCACCTGCCGGCAGGCCCCCACTCATGTCCCCTTGCACACCCACCCCCCAACAGTGCAGGGCACCTGCCATCAGGCCCCCATTCACGTCCCACTCATGTCCCCTTGCACCCCCACCACCCAGCAGTACAGGGCACCTGCCAGCAGGCCCCCACTCATGTCTCACTCATGTCCCCTTGCACCCCCACCCCCAAGCAGTGCAGAGCACCTGCCAGCAGGCCCCCACTCATGTCCCACTCATGATCAGGTTCCATCCAATAACTTACGTCTCTATCTGTTAACCATACTAATACTACCACTCGAAAGAACAAATCGTGAGTGGCAATAGGTTTTTGTACTAACTTTCGAGGGTGACGCGGGTAGCGCGTCATACTGTAGTAAAAAGGGCCTGCGAGCCCCTCTGAGAGGTTAGGTACGCTTTCTCGGATGCATACGAGAAACCCATCCCTGCCGTTGAAATAAACAGCAGTCTCACACTTTATCCTTGTGTGTGTCTCATACTCATTTTTGGGGACACGGGAGGAGTTGGGGCCTCCCCAGCCCGGAGGTCTGCAGACGGATATGCTGAACCCAGGATAATCACCCCGACAAGGCCATTGGGTCTAGGAATTGCTCCTCTCACTGTTCACAAAGTGTGCCCTGCCGTACATTTCTGGCACACAATGCAATTTACAATAAACTTTGCCAGAAGCTATAACAGATTTGGTGAGAACAACTCTTCTGCAATTGTAGCAGCTAGAATCCCTCAAGTCGCATGCGTGGGAGAGTTGCTCCAATGAGATCCTCAATAATGCTAAAGGCATAACTGGCTTTCCAGTGCTATCCTGTCTCCAAATCGACTCAGTGGGGGATAAAGAACACCCCCATTTCTTCCACATATCCTTTTCTTCTTGTGGTGATCGACCTTGCATCTCAATTAACTGGGTAATAGACAGCATGTTAAAGCCCTCCTTTACCAACATGCATTGTTCTGTCATCTGTTTAACACGTTTTATTTCAAAATTAGAAATGGTTGGAAAATAGGCTGCTTTTTTGCTTCTAAATCTGGGGCTTCATTTCTGCAGGAAATTGCATCTTCTCTTTTAGTGTGGGCTGCACATTTTACCACTGCTAAAGCCAATGTGAGTGCTAGTAGGTAGTAATAAGTTTAAAGTTTATCCAAATGGGCTGCATGTGACACTGGAGTGACTTCTGCGCTGAGGAAACCCCTCCTTTCCCAGCCGGATATACCTGCATGTACAGTTGATGTCACATAGGTGGAGTCACCGTGACGTCCTCATATTCGAATCTGTGAAGAGCTGCAATAAGCGCCACTAATTCTGCGTGCTGTGCTGATCAATGCAAAGGCAATGTTACGCTTGTCACTACCTCAAATTCACCCACTCGGTTAAACTTTACTACCTCTGATCAAGTATGCCTTTGGCCACTCATTTGGTCCATTTTTGAAGAACCATAAAAAAAAACATCCCCCCTCCCGAGAACATTTTCTCGAACTCAGGGAATTTCATTATAGTTTTCAGTATACGTTGTACAGTCATGTACATAATCATACTCCTCTACTGATTCAGCAATGAACGTTGCTGCATTCACTGTCTTACATCTGACAATTTTAATCGCAGGATTCAATATAATTACCTTGTATCCTGATTCTCTTTGTTTAGCCATGTACTTTTAGGTTTCTCTAGAATCGCAAATAATGCATGATCTACAAATAGTGTTACTGAACACCCCATTGTTATACTTGAAGATTTTTCAATTGCGAATGCAGCAGCAGCAGCTGAAGACTGTTGAGAGGGATAATGCCCTTTCATAACTGGATCTAAAATCTATAATAGGCCAATGGCTTATGTCAGTGTCCTAATGTCAGTTTCTATGTAAAGACTGCTGTGGTGACTTCTCCATTTTAATGGGAAAATAGGTGAACCTCTTCATGATAATCTAGTATTTCCAACACAGGGTCTGTACTGATTGCCTGTTTTAATTCTTCAAATCCTTCACTCATCACATCTGACCATGTTATTTTGCCCTTACCCACCTGTGCTTCTTTAAGCCCTTTTAAAAGTGGTTGAATATAGGTACTGCAATCGAAAACCCAGGCCCTATAATAGTTACATAGGCATACAAATGGTTGCATTTTCCTCGCTATTTTACGTTCTGAGGTCTTCATAATTGCTTCTACTCTTTCAGGTGTCACTTTCTTCCCCTCATGAGAAATCAACTGTCCTATATACAAGACCTCCTCTGGCAATATTGTAGCTTTTCATTGTCCATTTTATAACCTTTCTATGAAAGTATGCTCATGAGCTTATCTTAATTTTCTCTGCATCTTTCTTCTGTCTCACTGCACATCAAAATGTGATCCATGTATTGAAATATTGCACTTTCGAGCTGGACATTACCCAGGTCCATCTGAAGGACTCTGTTAAAAATTGAACGGGATTCACAATACCCATGGGGCAAACAAGTATGTTTCAGGTGAATATTTCTATGCAAAAAGGAAGTCAAATATTGTTATTCTTCGTGAAGGGGAATTGAAAAGAACATGTTTTTTTAAGTTTATACTTAGCCTTGGATGAAATGTTACACATGTCCCGGGAGGATAGCTCAGCATCAACGTGTTCGCCTTGGAAGCAAGATGACACGAAGCAACACAGGTTCGATTCCCGGTCCACGCTTAGAAACCTCTGGGTATTTAAGCGCATTATAAATACACAACTAAGACAAAAATAAAACAATTTTGCAACTAAATACAAACAATTCCTGTAACAGCGCCTCAATGCCCACGGGCTGTGTGAGTGCTTTAAAAATGCAAATAAATAAATAAAAAATAAATATTGTTGCAGGGTTTCAAATTAAAGGAAACTATGCTTCGACTATATAGTTTAGGGGGCAAAGGACCTGTATAAATCTCCATGACTCCTGCATTGATTTTCTCACTGGGTACACAACCGTATTAAATGGAGAATCGGATGACACCAATATTACCTGCTTCATTGGAGCAGAAATAGTGTCAAATATACCTTCATCCGCCTCTCTGGACATTGGGTATTGCTTTGCATATGTTTAAAGGGCTGCCAGTTTGAGTTTGACTCCTACCCCTTTTAATAAGCCCAAGTCATTTGGACTTTAGGTCCGTAAAACATGTGGTACTTTCTCTAAATCTTCCTGGAAAAATGACAGAGTATTTTTTACCACCACCACTCTCTGCAGTATGTCTCTATTGTCTACTTCAATCCAATAAGTAAGATTTAAGAAAAATACTAACTCATCATCTGAGTATTCAGCATTAAACAGCTGCTAGTCTGTCAAATCTGTCAGCCTGTATGCTTCAATGAGGGCTGTCACTGCGCTCCATCCTCTTCCCTTGTCATCTGTCCCATGAAGAACCACCCTTTCCTCTCTATCCACTGCTGCTTCTAACTCCAAGGGGATAATCTGCCCTTCTTCATCATCTATAGGGATTTCTGGTCTGAACACAAACTTGTCAGGTATTTTCAATAGATTATCACTTGGGTAATTACGATAATAAAACATTGACTCCATACAAAAATACTTCTGTATCAAAGGGAACTCCTCATAATGCCTTCTGGCCTGGAAAACTAATATAGGCTTTCTCACATTAATTTCTTTTAACATTATTTTTTATTATTATTTATTGTGATTTAGCCAAGACAAATCATGACTTTTTACACAGATATATAAAAAGAAATACATTCATAGCAATCCATTTCCCAATTTCAATGATTACCAAAGAGAAAATAAAAAAGAACAAAAAAGAAGAGAACAAAAAAAGGAGAAAAAGAAAGAAGTTCTCTCCTCCAATAAGAACCACTCCTATTAGTAAGTTTTAGAATTCTCAACGTTTTCACCACTTCAATTGTAAGAAACGTTTTGTTACCTAATGTCTGTCTTTCCCAGAACATTAGAGATTCCAGATTATCAATGCTATAGACAAATCTTCCCAGTCTAAGGACCCTTTGGCCCCAGGTCGCTGGACAGGTGATCAGCACATGTTGGATTGTGTGCTTTTGCTCTAGACTACATTCCTGGCAGATGGCTTTGGAGAATGCTTCCCTATTTCTCACATGGAGGATTTTTAAGGTTGGGAAGATGTTTAATCCAAGTCTGAAGAAGTCAGCCCTCATACTTGGGACCGGCGACTTCCATAGATAAGATTGCAGAAAGAATCAAGGTTTGTCAAACACTGAGAGGGAGGATGATACTTTAAGTACACCCAGGCTGTCAATCGTTCTGATCCAATCCCATCTTTTCAAATACTCTTTATATTTTAAAGGGTTATGGATCAGGGTGTCTTCATCAGAATCTGCTGTAGATAGAATCTCATTTGATCTATCCCTCAGACTATTTAAAACTGTATTATCACCCTTCAGGAGTTGTACAGCCACATCTTCATAGAGGGAACATGGAGGGGGCTCAAGTACAAGCCTGAATACGGAAACCCATCTCCATTCCATACATGCCAGGACCAATGTCAATCCCAATTCATAATGGATGTAAACTATAGGAACCAAATTAGGAAGGTTCAACGTTCTTTTCCACAATTTCGATTCTAATTCATCTCACTCAATTATGAAACTTTGGGGATTAAATTCCACAACGAAAAGCAGGGAAGGTACCAATTTTCCTACATAGTATTTTATTAATGGAGTGATTGAAAACATATACATTTTATTGTGGATTTTGATCATCTGGGAACCGAGGTTCAAGATCTTACTAACAAGATTATTAAGAAGGGAGCTTTTGGTTGGGTAGGCACAAATCCTTGAGCCTAGATACCTAATCTCAATTACTATCTGCACTGTTTGGTTTTCGATCGCCATGTGAAAGATTTAATCCTCCTCTGAGGCCTTTTGAAGATTACAATATTTGATTTTTCTGGGTTTATCGTCAATTGGTTTAATTTTGCATATTCTGCTAAGGCATTAAGGAGGCGCGGTTAATGAATTTGTGTACAGTCCAGGATGGCAACATCATTGCCATAAGCTAGCCAAGATATTTTTGTCTGACCCAGTTTATGACTGGACACTAGTACATTTTTAAACCAGTGGAATAAGTCAGCTAGAAACAGGTTAAAAAGGAATGGAGCAACACGACAACCTTGACAAACTCCTCTGTTTATCTCGATTTTTTGGGACAGATCACCGGATTTGGATAATCTGACACGAAGAGTAGAATTATGATGGAGTTCAATCAAGATTGCCAACAAATTGTCGTGCAACCCCCCAGCTTTTCAAATTACTCCCTAGACACTCTCTATTGATGGTGTCGAAAGCCTGGGATGAATCCACCCTGGCTCTGAATAAAGGACTACCACCCTTCCTGTAGCTGCTCAAGCTGATGCAGCTAAGAACCAAGTTGTTAAGAGAGATGGATAAACCTTTCCAAAATCCCGTTTGGAACTTCGAGATAATCCTATTCGTCTTGTCCCAGCCTTTTAGATCACTTAAGACTAGGCCTTCTTCTAGCGATAATTAGACGTGGCTAAGCAAGTGTCTCGCTTATATATAGGGACTATAATCAAACGTTTCCAAGAATGAGGAATTCTTCTGGTGTCAACTATACGGTCAAAGAGGCCCTCAAGCATTCTCGCCCAGATGGAAGAGATTGACTTTAATATCGCATTTGTAAGACCGTTGGGTCCAGCGGCTCATGACAGTGATGATTTATTGATTACTTTCTTAATTTCCTGTAAGGAAGAATTTAGAGCCCAGGATGAATCGTTCTCAATCCTTAGATCTATATTATCAGGGTGGGCATACACTTTAGCATGATGGTCAAACCATGCCATTGTTGAATGTCACTCCATCATGTGTTGTGTGCAGTCACACCTGTGCTTCCTGCTCACTTCCAAATGTCATCAGCTCTCTCTCCTATGATGGCTGCTAACAAGCCTTTTATGTCGCTTATGGCTAACATCATTCCTGATGTCATTCTCTCTAAATCATACATACATTTTACACCCTTCTTCATCCCTCATTTGCCTATATAATCCACAAGTCTTTTCTCAAAATTTTCGGTGTCTCGCACATCAGCCCATGTTGGTATTCCTGGTAACCCTTGCAGCTCTCTGCGGGGCTGTTGTGACCCTCTCTCTTCCACAAGTCGTTTGTGTTCTTCAATCGCTACTATGCTTTTATGACATAGATACTCTATCTCGTCATCTTTTAGTCCCCTAGGTTTGTTCATTTCTACTTCCCTTCTCCTAATTTCCCTTAATTCATCTTCCTCATGCCTTCTTTGAAACCTAGGTACTTTTATTTGTTGTGCTTCCACCATCTCTCATCTCTTCCCTTCTAGCCTTTCCTTTTCCTTCTTTGCCTCATGCCATCTTCTTTCGGTCCTTTGCTTTCTTTGCCTTCTTTATATGCTCTCTCTTCTTCTTTTTCTTTCTTTTCCCGGTCTTCTCTTTCTTCTTTCTCGATCCCCATCAATGCCCTTCTCGTCCAGCTTGAATAATATTTGTCCTCCCACCCATTCATTATGTACTATTGTTATTCCCCTAGATTTGTCCTTTATTTATTTCTGTTTGTTTGCTTATTCCTCTATCTCCATCTGTCTATCTTGCCTATCCTTCCTCTCCTCCTGCTGTTTACTTTCATCGCTTGTCAATAAATATTTGCTTTCCCTGCTTTTGCTCTCTTCCACATTGTCCTCACTGCTGTAAGCGGGGGATTCATATGTCAGATTAACATACCCTGCTGCTGCTTTCAATTCCTTTAAGGGATACAATCCCGTCTCTCTGTCTACACCCTTTTTTTCCTATAAGGCAAGGGGGAGCCAAAGACGTTACCTCCTCCCCTTTATTCTTATTAAGCATCCACTCTTTTGTGGCTAGATTTTCTTTCTCGCTCTGATATATTTTCCATAACTCGACAATAGTCAACCTTTTCTGTAGCTTTGTTCCCTTATATATGGCATGCACATAAGTCGTCATATGTTGCAATCCTGTTTTTGACAACAAACCTTCCTGAGGCCACAGCATAAGTGTCTTATTGGTCATGCCTTGAACCAACTCCAAATTATACTTCCTTATCTAAGCTGTGTATCTTGGCAATGCCCTGGTAAAGTGTAGAAGCAGAGTGTCCCCCATTGTGGTGAATTGATCTTGACTGTCTAAACTTACCTGACCTTTTATTCTGTTTTTTAATTTTGTCCAAATATACCACACTGATCAATTTGAATGGGCACAATCAATCGCCACTTATTTGTCCGACAATCAAAATATGATATCAGTTTTCAAAAATCTATGCAAAAATGTTCTTTTTGTTCCTTCGTTTACACTTTCTATCATTCTTTATGATCTCCTTGTTTTATCATTGATATTTTAAGTCTCTTCTTTATTTATTTATTCATTTCCTTTGATTTGTATCCTCCTGATTGACCTCATCTCTTGATTAAAACATCTAATAATCACCTTAATGTTTTACTGTCATGTTATATCTATTAGTTTGAGCACAACAAAAGCTTTACACTGACATATTTATACCTAAGACATGTTTACTTCAATACATTTTCCCTGTGTATGCCTTCCTTTACTATCTTTAGTACATTTATCTAATCTAATTTTTACTCCATCTTGGAGTTTGATACGTACTCTTCGTGTTGGCCTTGCCTCAGGTATCCTTAACACCCCTAATTGAAGTTTTTTTAGTGCAAATCCTTCCATGCCCTTGTAACCAGGAATCAATGTGATATATGAACTACACAGGGTGTCCCACATATTGTCCAGCTGTTCCCATATGATGGTGGTGAGGGGGCAGGAGTTTCTACCCTCTCCTCTACACAGTGAAGGCAATTTGTACCCAAAGAGTGACCAATCTTTGACAAGCACTGCTTCAATAAGCCATTAAGACACTCCACAAAACTGTTGGCTTGCAGGCGGTAAACTGAACATAGTCTATGGTTAATACCAAGTAGGGAAGGGATTTCTTTGAACAGCTTGTTAAAAAACTATGTCCCATCATCTGATTTCAGAAAGTCACATATTCCCCAGCAAGGAAATGCCTTGCGTACCAGAAAGTTGGCTGCTGATTTGGTGTCAGGGTGGGCACAGATTCCTACTTCAAGCCAACGAAAGAAGGGGTATAGCACAACAATCAAATAATGAAAATTGCTGCACCTGTTATCCAAGTCGACATAATCAATGTGAAGCTCTTGAAAGGCCCCTTATGGTGGGGCAATGTTCCTTTAAATATGCCACGGTTGTGGTCAGTACTGTAAAGGTGGCAAGTAGAACAGTTAGCTACTAAGTGGTCCACATTTTCTTGAGAATTTGGGACAAATGTGTCCTCCTGAATGTATGCAGCAATATATTGCTTAGATATATGTGTAGGATAGTGTGATTGCTCAAATGTATCTGTAAACAGTTCTTGAGGCATTATAAATGACCTGTAATATTTTGTCTCCAAATTAAGACGGTAGGGGTAAGGGAGCATCCTCTTTTGACCCACAAAATCTTCTCCGGTTGAGGAGCTTGTTCCTGCAGTTCAATTATTTGGTTTAAAGGGGTTGAAATATATGGTGCTGCAATACTACCTAAGGGAGTGCCCTGGTATCAGGTATATTTTAGGTAGGCTGCTTCTTTCACTGCTTTGTATGCTGTGTTACTACCATAAGAAATTGGGTGTGCATTATGCATATCTGCTGTGCATTTTACCATGGCAACTATTGACTCTCAATTTATGCGCAAACTCCTCCTTCCATTGCTGTGAGGAGGTCCGGAACGTATCTTTTCTGGAGCATTATCAACCTTACTGCTCAGAGCTCTTCTTTAATTGCATTGAATAAATTCACTGTAGAGTTTGTCAGCATCAACTCCCACCTGGTTATTTGTAACCATTTCAGATTTGAATACGTTGGAAGTGCTGGAAACACTGATGCGAAAAACATTTCTGTTCTGCTGAATAACTTATGTTCTGGTGGTACATCATCAAGTGCTGTTTCAGATGCTGATGAGAAAAAGTTGTCTATGTCACTCTACTCACTTCCATGGATTGTTTCTTTCTTCCCGCTTCTCCTACTCCCACTGACCTTTTCTTTCTCATGTCAGTGTCCATCTTCGGGAAGTCATGAACCTTCATTTCCTTCTGGGGCACTACCAGCGATGGTATACTGATGTGTACCCGCAAGCAAACTCCTCCCTAGTTGGGAGCAGCTTCTCGCATGCCTTGGACCCACAGGCCAAAAAAATGGTCCATCAGTACTGTGGTGTTGATCTTCATTGCTGGTTGCTTTTCTGTGTACTGAAATTCTGTGTTATCTCCAACTCTCACTGTTCTTTCATTCTTGTAGCACAATGCTGACTTCTACAGAGGTATTATAAGCATTTCTCCAGCTTCATTGTCAACCCAGGTGAGCAGTTTGGCACTTGTATCCCTTTCCTTCAGGCACTTGTCATTCTCTCCTTCTACTGTGTTCACTGGTGATTGTACTAGGGTGTGTGCTTTGCTTCCTTCTACTCCATATCTCCATCCCTCATCTGTGTATACTTGGCCATAGACAAGTATCTGTGCTCTTTTCCAGCATCCTGGTTCTCCTCCTATTTCTGTCATCCCCCTCATTGGGCAGGGCACCTCTTTCAGTGTAATCATTTTCATGTCAACCTTCTGCGGCCCATCAGTTATATATTGTATAGCTTGGTCTAACTGCCAATAATTGTTCATCATATCAAGAGTCTTTATGTAACTGTCTTCATATGGAAAGGTCGCTTGAGACATCCATCTCAATGTTGCAGTTTTCCCTTGGAACCTTCCTTGAGTTGTAACCATGGACAGGTACATGAGGCATTCAGCTATTAATGCGGGTATTTCAGTTGCTATGAACGTTCTGGAGGCACTCATGGCATAGGGAATTAGTGAGCAGACATAACAGCTCTCCCCAGTGGTTTCCTTCCCTACTTTGGTCATGGGTTTATACCACATGTTATTAGACACTTGAGCAGTGTCAGTGAGATATATGTCCACTCCCCTCATGTCTGTGTCATTACTGCACTTACTTCACCTTACCGTGCTTTCAGTGCTCCCCTGTCCACCTGACATGGTCTTTCCACCTGTTGGGGTCAGGGAAATGTTAGTAGAGGATACAGCGGTTTCACAGGACACAAGCGATATTCACCAAAAGATGAATGTAATGACCCCAATTGGGAATAAGAGACACAATAAAATAAGCGTTTTTTTATTATTTCACCCCTTTACCTGTGCTGCTGGATCCTTGTGCAGCTTGAAGATACCAGTCACCCCGACCGGAAATGTGCAAAGATCATGCTTTAATGTTTTAGAGTTGTTTTAGAATTGTGTTAATTTTAAGACCTGTGAATCATGTAATTGCAAATACAAATAGCTGTTCCCACAAAGTTCTAATTCTAGGGTCTCGGAGCACTGCGAGAACTGATGGGTTTCCTTGTTCAAGTTGTGGTTAAGCTTGGGACAAATATGCTATGAAAACGTGTTAATATACACTAGGAGGTGGTGCTCTAAATCTGTTGGACCTCCTAATAAAGTGGACAACTTGGGCCAAAGAAGTATCAGGTTGTAAATCATTGGGCAACATGAAAAACCATGAGAAGAATGTATGTAGAGGGGAAAATAACAAACAGACAGTCTATCCTCACTCTGGATGTGTAGGAAGTCCTTGCCCTAACTCTGCTGCCCGTGAGTGAGTAACCATTGGGTGTCTTCCACTCGGCAGTGCTGATTCCGAATTATCTTGTTGCTCCTCTTGGTGATGATTGTTGGTCCTGTCGATTTCATTGCCAGGCGAGGTCACAGCTTTGTAGGGTTTGATGTCCACCTTTCCCTCTAGTCTCACCGCTCTTTCAGTTATAGCTTCGATGGTATAGGGGACGGTGAATCTGGCTACATCCCAGTGGCAGACAAAATTGCATAGGAGGACTTTGTCCTTAGGATAAACAGATGGTGGCATTAGTAAATCCTCTGTGGCGTTGGCACTGTTGCGTTCTCAGTTGGCTTCAGGGCCTCCCTGGTGTCGTTGTATCTGAGGTTTGAAAAAGAGGCACTAGCAATCAAGGAAGTAACATATTCGTACATTTCCTGTTCTAAAACAGTCACACTACTCTCTGCATTTTATGTGCCCTAGTGGGAGGAGCCAGGGGAAGTTGCATGCACCATCCTGTCACCACCTCATATTGGGTTAAAGGATGGTTGGACCCGGGTCTATTGTGCAATGCAAATGGTGCTAATGGTAATCCTCCAGTATTGCGAAGAGGGCGTGCTCAACATAAAGAGTGGTGCTGCATCCCATGGGAAAACTTACTGATTTGTCCACTGCGAATGTGGCAGCAGCCAAAGTTTGTTTGTAAGGATAGGGTTCTCTCATTAATGGGTCTAGCTTCCCACTGTAGTATGCTAGTGGCTTGTGCCCCAAGCTTGTCTTCTGTGTCAGTACTGCTGTCATCACTACCCCATCTGAGTATGACAACAAAAATAATTTCTTTTTGTAGTCTGGGATCCCTAACACTGGTGCTGTATACATCGCTTCCTTCAGATCATCAAATGCTTAGTCATTTCTGTTGTCCATCGTATTATCTTGGATCCTTTTTGTGTTTCCTTCAGTGCACTCAGTAGAGGTCTGGTGTAAGTGCTGTAGTCGAAGATACGCGCCCTGCAGTTATAGCATAACTCCAGGAATTGCTGCATCCCTGTCACTGTCCAGGGTTTTTCTGTCCTGCATAATGCCTCCAACCTTTCTGCAGTCACCTGTTCACCATTTTGGGAGATCATCTGTCCAATGTATAGCACTTCTTTCTGACAGTACTGTAGTTTGGCTTTGTCCACCTCATATCACTTGTCAGCTAGCACTGTCATCATGTGCACTGAGTCATTTCTACACTGTTCTTCTTTTGTGCTTCAAATCAAAATGTCATATACGTACTGTACATTGCATAGATACATCTGAAGGACCTTATTTAATATGGAGGGTGACTTACAGTACTCTTGAGGAAGTCGTGTATGTTTTCACTTCTTGTTTCCATACATAAAGGAAGCCAAGTCTTATGAGTATGGGTGAAGTGGCACAGATAAGAAGGCATTCTTCAAGTCTGTGATCATGAAACAGGCAGCTTCAGCTGGAATGCTGCACAGAATTGTCACTGGATTCGGAACCAAAGGATATTCTGCTTCTACAATATGATCAATAGGGTGCAAGTCCTGTATGAAATGCCATGAGCGCCCTTTTGCTTTCTTACCAGGGTAAACATCCAAGTTGCATGGATGCCCTGTTTCACTAGTGCTGCAATTTTATCATAAATGCCCTCGTCTGCTTCCCTTGAGAGTGAATAGTGTTTGACTCTGGGCAAGATTGCTCCTGGCTTTGGCTTTATTTTCATCCCTCCCACCCCCTTCAAAAGCCCTACATAATAGGGATTAGTGGTCCATAAAATGCTGGGCATCTTGGCCAGATTCTCCTTGCAGAAGGACGGTGATGCTTTCAGCACCATCCTCTGTGGTACCTCTCTGTAATGTATCTTTATCCAAGGTGTCACACTCATTTCAAACACCATCTAATGGTCTGAGATGATGTCTCTGAATAGTTCTTCATCTGTCAGTGTGGTCAATCTATACCCCGCAGATAAGGAAATCACTGCTCGCAATGAACGTCCAGTATTATCTATTCCATGTACTGCTATTGTCTTGTCTCCCACAATCATTGCCTCCAAGTCTAGTGGCACTATTGCTCTTCTGCCTCATCCAATGGTATCTCTAGTCTGAAAAAATACTCATTTGGAATGTGCCACATTTTCCCTTGAATCCCTGGGACCATGCAATTGCAATCTCAGTCCCGTATTGGAACAGCTCCTCATCCACTGGCACCCCCTTCTGTACCTTCGATCCACAATATGCTTGCATGATTTCCCTTATATTGAGAATGTTTATCCCTGGTGTAGAGAACACTATCCCACTGTCTGGGAATGAAATCATCATGTTCAGTCTGCACATGATGTCTCTATCCAGTATGAATACAGGGGTCTGTCGCAAATAACGTAAAGGTAAGGATACATCATGTTTCCCTATAGAAAGGGAAATATTGTCTGTGAAAGGAACTACTTCTGTAGCCCAAGGGAATCATTGAGTATTCATGGCATCACCTGACAACCTATCATTCCCCTTCTGAATGCAGGGCTTAATCGCCCCTGTGTCTACAAGAAAGGAAAAAGTCTTTTCACCTATCGATACCCCAATGCATGTGTCCTCCACCGGGTTGGGTGTGATAGACAGGATGGAACACATCAAGTGTGTCTGTGGGCTGTCCTGTGGGCTGTCCCATTGAGGGTATAAGGACATCCCATTACCAGAAAATGGATTGTTCCCTACCATTGTGACCTCTCCCATGTTCCTAATGGGGGTCGTTGCCATGGAGTCTATGTGTGCTAATGTCCCGTCATTAGGTTGCTAGCTGTTCTCTAACTGCGGCATCTGTTGTTCCGTGTACACGTGCTGTGCAATACCCTTTATTAATGGTGTAATGACAATGCGTATGGGTGTAGGTGTTCAAAGATGGTCACCGCAGCTTTATCAGAATATCAGAAGCCATGCTGATAGTGGTAGGACTACTATTTAATGACGTCTTTAGTCCATCCTCTAGGGTTCAGTGGAGAGTATCATATTGAGCCGGCGTGTGGATTGAAATGATGCCTACGTTACTAAAGGTAAGTGCACTCAAGGGAGCAAAACACACTGAGTCTACTTGTCTGAATAACGGTCGTGATAAATGCAGTCCACAAGCCTGAGAGCTTACCGTCATTGGTGGCTTAAAGTATTGTGATATAAGTACAGTACAGTCTCGGGACCTGCAGTTCACGATAACCGTGTTGGATAACACAGCACCATATTTGAATAACATTTGGAAGATTTGAAATTACGAATCACTTGTGTAGTAATTCATGATATGTTGCGGTCTAGTTACGGCAGAAGTTAAGCTTTATGACACTTTACTGCCATTGACGATAAATCAATGATTTTGTTTATTAATAAAATTAGTAAATCTGACTAGTAGTCACACATGATGAGAGGTTTTGCAGACCAGGAAGTATATTTTTGAGGATAATACATTACATGAATGAGAGCCATGTTAATTATTCATTGGTCAAACATTGAGCCCTATGAGTATATACATAATAAATAGGACCGATTCCGTGCTAGTGAGTGATGGTCCACACTCATTCTCTCTTTTAACACTATGCAGCATTGATGAAGCTAGAGCTAATACAGAGATTAATCATCTTTTCCGTGAGGGGCGGGAGCCACGTAGACTGCTTTTTGATATCAGGAGACCTATTAGTAAGTAAGCTTCATACATTATGGCATTAGTGATGCTTTTTTTGGAGATGATTTTGAATTCATGGGTTCAGACCATGAGAATGATACATTTCTGATTCCATCTGTTTACAGGGTGAGTCGAGCAGAGATGTGTGCCTTTGATGGTTGATGACCTCACCAGTACATTCATAGATGTGTGCATGTTGAACCACGTGGGATACCCATTCATTAATACAGTTTCACCTGTGATGATGACGGTGTAAGTACTTGTTCGGAAGATATGACTTTAAAACATGATTAGTTTTCATGTGGCATTTCTAAAGATATTTGCCCTCGTGAACTTCACAATAACTTCTTCTTCTTGCCTCTCTTCCTGTCTTGTCCTCTTGTGTCCCCTTTTGTCTTTTGGTCTTTGTGATGCAGTTTCAGCTCAATAAGGAAGTTGAAATTGCTGTTTAATTACCTTGACTGATTAATTAATTGGCAATAGGGTAAGTGTGAGTCTCTCTTCTTTCTCTGCTTGGTCTTAATTGATTTTGACCTGTATGTGAATCACTAATTAAATCACATCTAGTAGTTTGAACTATGAATTATACAAGTTCATTAATAATGTGCATCTTAATGTGTAGGTGAACCCAAGGGGTGTGATTCTACCACTTGATAATTGTTACAAAATGCCATACGAGGAAGACCACCAACGCTATTAAACCCCTGAAGAATTTCCAAAGAGTAAACAAATCTGGTTTAATGGAAAGAAACATGTTAAGATCTTAGGGGTCCTATTTAGTATGATCTGACTATGTATATGGCTAGACGTTGTTGTTAGGTAGCTATTATATTCAGCAGTTTTCAATTTTGTGATATTTTGTGTTTTTGCTTTTTTGCCTTATTTCATAGCGGGAACTGGGTGAATTTGATTACTATTTCTTTTTAATCATTTCCTTATATATTTTTTTCATGTATTTTCTACACTTGTTGAGGTGTGATTAGTTTATGCTTGTTGATTGTTTAATTTAGTTGAGGGTAGTTGTGTCTGGTGTGCGAGTCACTCATAATTTGTTAGTGCCAGTTTTCTGGGTTACTCTACTGTTTAATTCAAGAACCCGATTTCTGTGTTACTTATTTCTAAACAGTGCCAATGTATCAATATAATTGTAATTCTTTATATTGAATAGATTTTTTGCATGGATGGATTTTTTGTGTGTAATAAAACAATTAATCTTTGATAAACTGGATGCAAATTGAATTTATTCTTATCCAAAACTATGGGACTTATTACGAGGCTTGCGCTCCCGTAATGAAGGGTGCCGGTACGGGACCGGCACCGTTCATTACAGGATGCCTGATTACGACGTCCCCTAGCAGGACCCCGGAACAGACATCTTTTAAAACCAGACATCCTTTCTGGGTCCCGCGAGGGGACCAAGCAGCTAATAATGGGCCTGTTATTAATGGGCCCATTATTAGCTCCATCCCCATTCCTATTGAGCCCTATGGGGGCTCAAATGGGAATGGGGATTGGTTTTGTGCATGAGGAATTACTGGGTCCTCCAAGGTCGGAATGACCCGGTAATTCCTCATACACAGAACCCGGTACTGGAACCCGGTATGGAGGCAGTCATGCTACCTCCATTCCCGTAATGAGGCCCCATGTCTTTTAAGCTCTAAACATGTATCTAGTTTGTATATTACAATAGTGGTAGATATTCTTGTCTACTTGTATTCCCTACACAGATTCACTCTACTCCGGTCCTTCTTTACTCTGCATGTTTATTGTAATCAACCAGGTATGACAAGTGTTTAAAATACCTGGTGTCCCCTTGAAGCTTTGTGTTTGGAATGTGTGTTACCCTGAGCCTGGAGCATCTGTGTTGCCTGCAAATACTGTGGTATAGGAGCTTGCATCTGTGGAATCTGTGTCATGGGCTGGTGTGGCTGCAGGTATGCGTTCAGTGTCGGTCCTTGTTGTTGTGCTTGGTCTTGAATGTAATACTCATCTTGTTCCCCTTGGTATGCTGGCTGGTATTGCATCCCCCCATTATGTTGTACCCCCCTGCTTCTACACACCCTTGAAATGTACCCTATCTGCAGCACAACAAGCACTGTTGTGGCTACATTCCTTGTACTGGCAAAGTCTCTGAATAGTCCCCTGAGCCCTGCTGCACCTAAGATCTAAAACCTAAGATGGGAGCAACCATTGACCTTCAAATGAACATAAGGCAGTTAAATAAAAAGAGTTTATACTTAGAAACCTATTGCCAAACCTTACGACTAATACAAAAAGGTGTGGGATGGTTTTCAAGAAAAAAAAGAAGTGTTCAAAAATAAAATGCCAGGATGTGATAGCTTGGACCTGCTTTTCCCCACGTTTTGAGCATGGGGCAATTGGGATCTTGAAGCACAGTATAATCTCGAGCTTCCCCATCATGAGATGACAGTTCCACTTGCAGCTATCAGGCCTGTCGATTGCCAAGTCTTGTTTCTCTTCTCTTGCTTTCGGGGGCCTGACGTATTCAATAATTCAATTCCTGTTGGCATCCTCAGAACCCTCCTTAGTTGTGATGTATCTGTGGCCCATACCCGTGTCCATCCTCTTCCTTGAAACCCAGGCTGCATATTCCCATGCCCCATGAAGCCTTCCCCCATGGGCGGCAGTGTATACAGTTGCTGTGGTGTCCCCTGTGCTCCTGCATTTGTCAGTACTGCCCCTTCCAAGGCATACTTGGATACTTTCTTTGCACTAGCTTCACTTCCAATTGTTTCCTCTCCTCCTTCTTCTTCCTTATCTTCCTTGTAATAGCTTACAATGGTGTTCTATCGTGAGCTGTATTTCTGGCCAAGGTTTTGCTTCCATGCCTACTAAATGTTTTAGTTGCCTCTGTACCGGTTCTTGCAGCTCCTGGCACAATATGTCATAAAATAAAGGTACCGTTTTGTTCCACCGTTTTCACATTTCAAGGTGCCAAAGCTCTTAAATCACCTGAATATAGTGTAAGGGGTCTTCATCCTCCCTCATCTTGCAGGCCATAACCACACTTATGTCTGAAGTGTGTGGGTAGTGTGTCCTTAGAGCCTGCCATATGGCAGCCCTGCAATTTGCAAGCAGTGGACCATCATGTGCCTTGTATATCCAGTTCCCCGTACCCGCGTTTAATGAAGGTAGCCTACATATCATGTTTTCCTTGTCGATGTGTTTCCATGGTATGTATTGAGGTCACTCCCTCCCTTTTCCACTAGGGGCAGCTGTGTGGACCCTACCTCCCCATTTGCTCCTAGAGTCAGCCTAATGTGCTAGTCAGCGTTTCAGGGGTCAGTGTGTGCTTTTGCTGGCTCTCCTCTAGTCACTCGTGCACAGTTGTCAGACCTCCCATGTACCTATAACCAAAACATGCTATGGCCGTCTCCCCCTTCCTTTGTCCTGGGAGATCCCAAAGTCTCACAATGTATGGGAGCTCGCTGTCAGGTTCATGTGATCTAGTCATCCCTTTCATCGTTAGTTGTCCCTGCATTTCTTCCCCCTTCCCATGTCACGCTCCTCTCCGTGCTGTCCCCCGGGGACCTATACCTCGGCTGCCCTCTTTTCTCATCCCCACTTCCCCCGGAGTCATATTTTGACTCTGTCTACATAACACAGAAAAAATAGTCCATAAAGCTCTGTCTCCTGGAGGTCAGGTCTTCCCCAGGCTTCCCCCTGGAATTGATCAAGTCTATGCCACCCTTATCTCCATAGGATCCCATGCCCATTCCTTCTGATGCTGTTGTGGTCCTGCTCATCAGGGTTGTGCTGCCTGGCTCGATTCTCCTTCCTCCTCCCCCTTGATTGTCTCATATGGCCATTGCCCATCGTGCCGTATTCCTCTGAGCATGTGCTCCTCTTCCTTCAGCTTGCATTCTCTCATAATCCACTCTGCCACTTCCTCTATTCCCTATACACTAACATTTAATTTTCCTTCTCATCTGCCTCTCTTATTTTCTCAATCTCTTCTTGCTCCTTCCACCTCTCTCGCTGATCCCGCTCTTTCTCTTCCTCCCTTTTCCTTTCTCTGTGCTCCCTCTCTAGTCTCTCTTCTCCTCACCTCTCCCATCTGTCGGCTTCCGCCATTATTTCTGCCCAGTCCTTCACTTTGCTGCTTCCCTTAAGGCCTTCAATCCCTTTGGTTGCTCCCTCTGACTCTCCAGTCATTTTCCCTTCCAGTTTTAGGAGAAACTGTCCTCCTACCCACTCATTTGTGGCTATGCAATCTAACCCCTTCTTCGTGCCCTTCTGCGCTTCACTGCTCGCTCCCTTTTTGCTGATCATTTGCACCATTCCTTTCTGTCCCTCCTCCATGGTATATGGTGGTGGTTTAAATATTGGGTGTGAATATCCCTCCGGTGCTTTTAGCTCTCGTAGTGGGTAGATCCCCTGCTCATCGTCTGTGTCCTCAGAGTTTTTGCTTGCATGAGAGGGTAGGGGAGCAGAGGAGGTGGGCGCGGGCCCCTGTGCATCCTGCTGGCTCAGCACCCAGTGACACCTGGCTGCATGCCCCTCCTGAAACATCCTCCACAACTCAAATATTGCCATGCAGTTTGCTATCTTCTTCCACATTAAGAAACATCCACATTGTGGCCATGGTTTTGTGAATTTACTCTTGGAGCTTTTAGTCTATTCCGGGCTATATTTACAAATCGTATCCTCATAGGGTGGAAGAGTCTTACATAGGTGCTCTAGGGGCGTGTCACCCCTGCACTTCCCATGATACACTGCGTTTACTCTTACTTGACCTTAAGTCGAGGTTTTCGACAATCTGCTGTTATGGGAAAAACACAGTGCAATGTTAATTCTTTCAATTTTCTCCCAGCCTCTCTGGCTTCATAACCACTGGTCAGGCGTGCTCTGCGCACCACCCCTCCACAACTATCTACCACCTCAGGCACACCCAAAAATCTTGCACATGCGCCTTCAGTGCACCACCACTGGATAATCTCCTTTGTCAATATCAAGTTTTTCACCTCTGTGTCCACAACTCCATGGGCTCTCCAAGTCCTATGCACACACCTACGGGTGACATCAACAATTCAATAAGCAAGGTAGCGCTAAAAATCACTTACAGCCCGCACAATGGTAGTACCCTGTTGCCCCAAAAACACACAAAACCCCAAAACAAACCCCACAAAAGACTTACTGCCTCTGAGAAGATTGCACCAAAATGTTCCTGTGTTTGATCTGTACTTTCAGCATTGCCTTGTAAGTAACTGCCTTCTTGAAGCTTAACCAGTTGAATCACCTTCTGCAATCTAGACCAGTTCCCTTGCAAAACCTAACAGGATTAACGTCATCTATGACCCATGCTAAACCGCCCAACCCACAGGAAATCCAATATTTACATAACTTCTATTATCCGTGCCCTCAAGTCAATAGTCTAGGTTGTTCACCAGAAACTTTTACCTCAAAACCAAATGTGCCCTAACCTCAGAAATATGACATCTACCTCCGCTCCTATCCCTACTAAATGTGACAATGCTAGACAATACTTGACAATACTCTGATACTCAACAATACCTGATACCACCCTTGCACCCCCAGTTACTTGCCTTCTCCCATTACTTGCTGAGTAGCTGGGTCAATACTTACACTCCATGGTTTGCTGACACTGTTCGACTGCTGCTTACCCCAATGCTGCCAATTTGTCTTTCTTGTCTGCTGAACTTCTCATGGACCATGGGCAGGATATTTCCCAGGCTGGCTTCTGACGGCCTTTACACAGGGCGTGCTTTCCCCATTGTCTCGAAAACATGCGAGGTGTCCCGCAGCCTCAGGCTTTTCGGCGGGAGAGTCAGCTTTGTGCCGGGCTAACATAGCCTAACCATCGAATTATGGTCCCCAGTTTTGTTGCAATCTATCGTCATCACCTGGGCCCTCCCCAAATAACCTATCCCCGGTGCTGAGAGCGGTAACCCATATAGGCATCCCCTATAGAGGTTAATCTACTAATACTTGCATGTCAGGTGGCAGACCTGCCCCGTCCTCAAGAAACTATCTATTACATTGTTGCAGTAGTGGACTTACCATTGGCTCTTGCCCCTTGCCATCCACCCCTGAATTTCTATCTCGTGATTGGCTGGAGCTGGTTTCCCCAGGCCTGGGACCCAATCCTGTTCTCAGCCCTCTTTTTTTACTCTTGAAGATGATGTGAAACGTCTTAATGTCTTAATTGTATCTGGTAGTATACCACTGAACCCATGTGGACCTTTTGAGACTAAGTAACAGTATCTTATATGCATCACTCATACATAAATAATCAGACCTACTCAGAAAGTTGGCAAAGGTTATCTGATTTAATAACAATTCTTTATAACAGGGAGTGCCACAGGCATCAACGGACGCTGCACAGCTCGCACAACGAGTTCTCGAAAGCATTTCATAAAAAACAGTTCATACAAAATATTTGTCATAAGTAACGTCATGCTACATGGCAAAATAAGAAAACCTACTAGGGAATATGATGGGCTTAAAAGGAACATCTACATATACTTTATATGGGGTATCTGGTTGTGATTGGGTCTCTAAAGTCAGGTGGACAACTAAGCCCACCCTAAGTGCAAGTCATCTTCCGTGTTGGACTTATACACAATGTGCTGTTGACTTCTACAACTATAGGGCCCTTTGATTCGTGGCGCTCTATAATTGGTTGGCACACTTGTACCCTTCTGGAATATTCCACTAGCTAGCAGCACGCAAGCTGGTACTCCAGGTGCTGGTAGGTAGGCTTGGTCATGTCTCCCCACCCAATTAGCCCAACATCCATCATCACTCCTGCAGTATGCCATTCAATTACTACGTTTGAGCATGACCTTGTGCAGGCTCTCTGTGCCTGAGAATAAAAGGGAGTGAAGGCATGGCCTTATCATCTGGTCTTGGTGTAGCTTGCCCCAAAGTCTATTTTCATCTGACCATGTGACTCGAGACCACGTTTTGATCTCCTTTGTTGCATTTTATATTATTGAGTGAAGATAAACTGGTGCTCCTAATGTTTTTCCATTACATCTCAAATAAGAACTCAGCTCACTTCTCATGCTCATGTTATTGTATCCACTCTAGTAGACAACCAGGCTCTATGCCACCACGACTCTTGACACTGGGCCAGGCAAGCCTTCTCGAGTCTTCCTTGCTGTCAGCTATTCTATTCTGCTGCACCACACTTCTAGCCCTTTCATTCACGGGGTCCAAGTTTACTACAATTCATCGTGGAACATCCAGATTCTATACATTCCTATACATATACATTGGCGCATCGCCTGCAGTCCATTCACTACGTAGCCAACCTCATGATTACTTTGTCTACTTTGTCTACTTGCATTACTTCGTCTGTACAATTGGAGGATGGTTTGGCATTTTCTTTAATGCTTCTCCGCAGATGCAATCTTAATTTTGCTCCCAAAATGTTGCTTAGTTCATTACTTCGCCATCAGATTCTATAAGGTCTATATTCTTTCTTCATTGGCATCTCTTCTCGGTGCCTCATTTCTGCTTCTTCTGACTTCACCAGTCTTTTTTTTCATTCTCTTTCATACTTCTTCCGGAACTTCCTTCAGAAGATCGTCATTTCTTTGTGGATACATATTTGGTTTTCTCAATGGATACCTTGCTTCAGGGCTCTTTGCAGTATATGTACCATTGCTGGCCTTGTGCATGTCGCAATTTCCAGATGCCAGCATATAGGCAGAGTGGTGTTTCGACGTCCGTTAAGAGTGATTGGCCTCTCATCTACGCCCCCTTTGCTTACGACAGTGCATCTCCATTTTGTAACACTTGTCTCACCCTTAATCTGGTTTGCTGGGACCGGCTCTCCTTTACACCACGGGTGAATTCCTGTTGTCTAGGTTCGGCTGCATCACGGGCTTGTGGACCACAAAATTGAGCTCTTGAGTCTGCATTTATGGGGATTTATTCAATTTCCCTGCAGGTGGTCCCCTTGTCTGGAGTTTGAAATGTGACTGTTTATCTATGACTGTGGGCTCCTCTCATCTCGTGTTCTGTGGCTTGAGGCCTTCTGCAATTTTTCTTAAACTTGTAATATGATTTCTGCATGCTCCTACTTTGCTAAGTAACCTATACGTTAGTTATACGTGGTCCTACCAGGCTCCATATATACAACTGTAGTCCCATATGGTTATACGCCATAAGCATCTGCAAGCTTGTGAAGGATTGCTGCCTTTTGTTTCTGCATTACTGTATTTGGCTAGTGAGAAAAATAATAAAGCTTTGACGGTATGTATATGTATCCGTCCTCTAGCTATAGAACTGTGTAAGCATGTTCTTTGTGTATGCAAATTTGTGTTTGTGTAATGTGGTGTTGAGCATTTCTGGCCCGTCGGCCTGTCATGTTCCTGGGATGAGCAGGGGTATCCCTCGGACTCTTTCTTCAATACTACCCCCCCAAGCCTTCACTTCAGGAAGGACCTGAAGAACCAATGTTTTAAGAGCTTTTTGCCAGTCATTGATCTCTTTACGCAACCTCTGTCCTCCTCTTCTGTTCTTTCTTTCCCTGTTATCCTGCCCATCCCAGTGCATACATCCCTCCACCTCAGTAACAATTGCTTAAAGAAGTGGTACTAGCCTTTATGGACAACAACATTAGGAGTACCTGTTAAAAGGAGTAGAGAACTTAATGGCAATCCTCTCAAGAAGGTGTGGGATGGTTTTCAAAAAAAAAAAGAAGTGTTCAAAAATAAAATGCCAGGATGTGATAGCTTGGACCCGCTTTTCCCCACGTTTTGAGCATGGGGCAATTGGGATCTTGAAGCACAGTATAATCTCGAGCTTCCCCATCATGAGTTGACAGTTCCACTTGCAGCTATCAGGCCTGTTGATTGCCAAGTCTTGTTTCTCTTCTCTTGCTTTCGGGGGCCTGACGTATTCAATAACAAAACAAAAGTTCCTTCAACAGAAATGAAAGTTTGTTTCCTGGTTTTACTTAGGGTGAGTAGTCTCACCCCTGGGTCTCCCTCTTCTTGGTGCCAACCCCTCTTTACTCTCAGCCTCCCTCCTTCACGTTCACTATGTCTTGTCCTTCATTCACCAATTTTCACTCACAAATCGTAATGTCTTTTTAAACAGTGCCAGTGGATATCCTCAGCCTTTGCCAAACACAGTGGTCCTTGGGACTTCAGACTTTGCACCCTTCTCGTCAGCATCCCTCTTCTGGGTTCACTCTTACCAACTTCACAATCACATTTACTTTCAATGTTTACAGGATTCACTTTGATTGCTTTCTCATGTGGTGGGAATCACTTCCCTTGCTTTCTTTATAGTTCTTAGGTCAATTGCTTTTGACTGTATAGGGATTTTGCTTGACCTCCTGTATGACCACTTTGACCTATCTTGGCCGCTCTCTTACGGCCTTCTGGTATCTGTAGTTTCACTCAGACGGGGATCGACCAGAGTCTCTCAAGTCAGTACCCACATGGTGCCGGTTCCCTCTGCAGCTAGTCTCCCCGTTAACACTTTACAGTTCTTTGAACTTGGTTCAAGTTGCCCTTTTTGTGACAGTCATTCACCACAGCCTGGCTCTTATCAGTTCTCCCCTTGACTCACTGGCTGTGATGAACCACTTGGCTTTCCTTGTAACTGGAGTCAAGGCCGGCATCATGCAAACCAGGAGTCACCCTCGCTCCTGCTTATCAGCGTTGCCATGCTCTGTGTACTGTTGACATCTGTTGCAGCACACTTGGGTTATTGTCCTCAGTGTTACTATTCCCTTTGCAAAGGTTTCACAGGTTTTTGTTGAAAAGTGCAAGGTGGTGTCTCTCCTCGCCATCTTCTCGATGTTGGCCTTCTTTCTCCTCCTTTTGAACTTCTGGGTCTGGATAGCTGTCTCATTGTGTGGTCTGCTTTGCCCACACTGTGCTCTCTTGCTTTACCTTTTATCCCTGTTCGGAAGGGAAAAGGCCATCAGGTGTGTGTGATTCTGATCAATTGCCTGACTTTGCGTGATCCTTGTATTGGGATATGTCAGGTAAACGGCTCTGGTGTTAGTCTGTTACCTTGTGAATCGTGCAAAAGTGTTTGTGTCAGAAATGAGGGGGGCAGTAGTTTTGAATGTCCTAAGTGGTAGGATGGGGAAAAGGTGTTGAAAGAAGGGGGATACCGAGTCTCAAACATCTGTGTCCCACTCCCACTCCCTGGGTACCCCAATCCAGCTGATCCCCCCTCACTGGTCCAACCCCAGCAACTGGATCCACTAGCGAGGGCTGTGTCCTTGCTACTTGTATGACAGATTCCTGGGGACAAGCTAGGGAGACACCTTCAGGTGGCTCACAGTACCTACAGCAGCATTGCTGCCTTCATTGGACAAACCTATATGGAGTGCATATTTACAATTGCAGTACTCACATTATTAAACACACCCATCATGAGTATACTTACAGTAGCAGTACAAGGATTATTGAACAGAGTAATTATATATACCCAGGTACAGTACAATGTTGGTGTAGTTACATTAGCAGTACTGTTCTTACTACCCAAAACCATCATGAATGTGTAATTACAATTGTGACACTGGTCTGTTTGTACAAAAACATCATGGGTGTTTACCCACAGTAGAAGTACTGCAGTTATCGGTCAAAGTCATTGTGAGTGTGTATGTACAGTAGTTGTATTGGGAGTATTGGGAATATTCATTAATGAGTGTGTACTTACAGCAACATTCATGGCAGTGTATGTGTGTGTGTGGGTGGTGTGGTGTGTGTGTGTGTGTGTGTGTGTGTGTGTGTGTGTGGGTGTTGTGGTGTGTGTGAGTGTGTGTGCTTACAGTAGCAGTACCCCAGTGATTGACCAAAT
Organism: Ambystoma mexicanum; assembly: GCF_040938575.1. Classification (NCBI taxonomy): domain Eukaryota; kingdom Metazoa; phylum Chordata; class Amphibia; order Caudata; family Ambystomatidae; genus Ambystoma; species Ambystoma mexicanum. The sequence continues at coordinate 771,081,676 of NC_090930.1, read as the reverse complement.
CCAATTTTGTTAAACGGGATATCATATTTTACCTCCTTTATTGTATATATTGGCCTAAGCCCAGTCGCTCTGCGAAGAAATCCGCTTTGCAAGGTTCCGACCTTAGACCGACCTAGCCGCCATTTTAGGTCCATCCACCATTTTGATTTTCGTTTCAAAGTCACTCTGTGTTCTAAAATGGTGGACAGTGTTTCCCGCGTGTAACCTAGCCGTCCAGACCTTCGCGCACAGTTAATGTCTAAACTGCCCATAGGCCAAATGTTAGGACAGTGTAATGAGACCTTGTCCTATGTTTGACCTGTAGATCGAGGATTACCTGCGCCAACAAGTCGGATCAGCGGACATACATAAAATACATTGTTGTTTAAATACTAAACGTGAACACTTATTGAACTACATTGTATATGACGTGTACTAAGGCTTAATGTTAAATTCGAAGATACACTGTTGCCATTGTGACTTGTTGTTGTACAAACTGGAAATAATCCACGTGCATATAGTTGGATAAACTAGAGGTGAACTCGGCACAAACCCTAGACCGAACCCTGCAGATGGGTTGGACAGTACGATTGGAAAATGTATAAAAGATGCAAATGTTTAGACGTCCAGTACCTCTCACTTCTCACACCGAAAGGGCTGGTATTCGCTGTGATGTACTGAGGGCCAGATAGCTATCTGATACTTTGTTTCTTTGTGAACTGTACAGTTGTTTGAATAAAGATCTGAGAATCTTTATAATTCCGTGTTTGGTGTATTTCCTTTAGGGGTACTCAACCTCGATATTTTCTTTTGCTTTTACAGATGCCGCCCACATAGGGACCATCAAGATTGATGCCAGCTCGTTGAAGGTTGAAGCGGCTATCGGACCGGGATCGGACGGTGTAAAAGGATGCCCCTTTCTAGGATGAGACGCGACACCTCAGCAGCGCTGCATGACCCGATCCCTGGACGGTGAGCACCAGGTACGAGTCAGCATCTTGATGAGGGTCCATATATCGAGGCGTGCAGATTTGCCGAAATCACCAACCACGTGGGACCCTAGTTAGAACTTTGCAATCCGATCGGACCTCCTTAGGATTTGATCAGATGAGTTGTGACCCGATTCTTAAGTATCCTGATAATTTTTTTTGGCGTATTGCACTCGCAAGTACAATTATTGACCAGGTAACACCAGTATTCTGATATGCCTGTGAAATTGTCTGCCTGCTTCAGGGCGTTATTCCGCAGTGACAGACAATCTTTGAAATGTGGCCGCCCAGTGCCAAAGGAGGGGTCAGCGGCATGTACTATGTACTGTAAGCACGGCATCGGTAGTATAGTATTTAATGATATTTGGCACAGACAAACTAGACATGCTTCCGAACTTCAGTGGCCAATCAATGGTAGTTTTGAAATTCCTCTCATTGAATACTTAGAATCCATATTATTGAAGAAAAAGGCTAGACCTGCAGCATTCGATGTATTACAGAATTGGAAGAAAGAAGCTATGCAGCAGCTTAAGAGTAGAGAAAAGCATGTGTGCCGTCATATGACGAATGCCGAAAAAGAGTTGTTATATGACCAGAATAAACAGTCTGAGTCAGTTAGGAATATGGATAGGGCTTTTTCACTTGGTATCCAGAAAATGTATCCTTCCAAAGACTTTCATGTATCTGATCAACCTATTGACAAACTTCTAAATGAACGAAGGCCTGGTCCCACTGTGCCACCTCTGTATGTTCCTCTTCCTGCTGTTATTCCTCCTCCCGTATCCCCTCCTGCTCCTCTCATTGTTCCTCTTAATGTTCCTCTTCCTCCGGCTGTTGTTCCTCCTCTTGTCATCGCTCCTCCATCTGCTCCTCCACCTTTGCCTGCTGTTACGGGTCCGGTGGGCTCACCTGCCACGCCAGTGATAGTACCTTTGTTTCCAGATGTTCAAAAATGGCCTACTCTCCCTCTTCCAAGTGGTTCTACACCTCTTGTAGTATATCGGCGAGCGGGATTGAGGGTTGTAACTCGTAATACTGTGTCTTCAGAGAAAAAGCGTGAATTAACTGCGTGGGCTAAACATTGCATGGAGAGGGATGAACAAGATGATGCTTTTGCCACACTTAGTAATTTGGATAATTTTCCTGAGAAAAACGTTTTTATTGAAGGATTAGGAATTCATTTATGTATAATCTGGAATAGACTAAATGATATAGATCTCCCACAAGGGTTAAGGGATCTGAATACTTTAGCATTCTCTAGAGATAATGCGGAGAAAGTACAAGAGCATGTCGAGAGGGTTTTTGAGTATAGAAAGGAGTTGGAAAGGTTGAAGAATGAAGATGAAGATGGTGATAGTTTGGACACTATGTTTGTGCAGAAACGGTTCTTTCCTTGTCGTAAATCGATAAATGAGGAAACACGAATTTGTACGAAAGATGTGATTAGGTGGATCTCAGACACGTCGATAACTCCTGTTGAAGTATATGACACGTATAGTCAGTATACGCCAGAAATACAGAGGAAAGTGATACAGGTAATTATAGAGTACCTGTAGGATGAGTGCCTAAAAAGAAAGATTTGTTGTCCCGCAGAGTTATTGAATATTTATAAGAGGGCTTTTTCATTTAACACTTCTTCAGCTGCTTTAGCGCTCGATTTAGCACTGTTGCTTAGTAAGCGTTCGGAGTTGCCTACGTCTCAGTTGCCTATGAGAGAGGTTCCTCCGACATTTGTCCCAAAAGTTGAGATTCCATCTGATCATGCAACGGGGGCAGCTGCTCAAGATATTCCAGCACATTATGTGTCACAGTTCGTTCACGTCCCGTTCCCGAGACAGGAAGTGAACACCATCAAACAATCTATTCCCGATATTAGGAAGAATCCCACAGGGTTCTCCAAAGAAATAGAGTCTGTCTTGCAGTCGTCAGTATTCACCTTAAGTGATATTGATTTGTTATTTCCTGTACTCTTGCCTGTTGACTTATGGAAGCAGATTAGGACTGTAGATAATGTACCAGGGTTAGGAGATTCATGGGATACTATGGCTAGACTCGATAGAGAAAGGCCAGATGTTGAGAGACCACCAAAGGAAATACTAACTTTGACTGATAGAATAGTTACAAAGTTGAAAACTATAATTCCTGAAATAAGGATTATTTGGGACAAGCTTACGGCCTGTGTCCAAGGAAAATCCGAGGGTGCTACCAAGTTCTTTAACCGGTTTGAAAAGTATTTTCAGAGTACAGTGGGCAAGACTTAAGCACAGAATGTGGGAAACGATTATTCGTGGATACATTTGTGCGTGGATTGCTTCCTGACATCCAGTCACAAATTATGTCTTCCGAGAGCGCTTGGCAAGCGAAGTCTCAGTCAGAAGTACCGCACATGGCTCAGTACTATGAGAATCGTGTCAATAACGAAAAGGAAAGAGTTGAAAAGAGAAAAGGTGACTTAAAGACAAAAGTATTATCGCAGCAGATTGTTAGAGGCCCTAGAGGGGGTATTTCGCAATTTAGAGGTCAGTACGTTCCACAGGGAAATGCGCCATTGGGTCCTGTAAACATAAACCAGTGTGCTTATTGCAGACAAGAGGGTCATTGGCGTGCACAATGCCCGATCCTCCAGCAGAGGTCGAATAACGCATTTGGGAATATGGGTAGAAGATCCTGAGACCGCCCAGGGTCAGGGGGTCCTGGTAGAAGTCAGTTTTCACAGGATTCACAGCAACCTTTTTCGCAGGACAATCAGGCACCAAGTGTGGACAATAGAAACATTTTTGATCATCCTTCTGCCGCGTACCTCTCTGAAGAACTTCCTTTCAATGACATTCTGTTTTGCTAGGAATGCCCAAAGCAGGGTTTGGAACCAACACCTTTTCCCGTTAATCAGAAAGGTCCCTATGTTGAAATGATAGTGGGGAATAGGTAACATCTATTCTTGATAGATACAGGGGCACAGAAATGTTCCATTGATCATTCATGGGTTCTAAACATTTCACTGTCAGGGCAAACCAAAGTTTCTGTAGGGTTTTCTGGCATGCCAGTCGTCTGTCCGGTTTCTTCGCCGGTACCTATTACTTTGGGTCCATTTATGGACCACTGTCCATTCCTTTTGACCACGAATTGTGGAGAGAATTTGTTGGGGTTGAATCTGTTGAAAGAATTAAATGCGGTAATTCATTGTTCTTCTGATGGAGTGCGTTTGATGATTTCACCACAGCAACTTTCTGTCTCCCAATTCTTAACCAGACCTTTGCTGCCAGAATTTAGTAATGTTCCGGAGTGTGTGTGGGCAATTGATGACAATGATGTCGGTGTTTTGCAAATTGAGCCTGTTAAGATTATTCTGAAACATGGAATAAAGTTGCCACGTATTCCCCAGTATAAGATCTCGGTCGATGGTGAGCAAGCTTTGAAATGCATTGTCTCCGATTTTGTGCATCGAGGGGTGATTGAGGAAATTGCAGGTAGTTTGTGCAATAGTCCGATTTTTGCCCAAAGGCGATAATGCAATTCCCTTCTGTTTTATTATTGATCTACGTGCCATTAATAAGATTGTTGCTCCACAATTTCCCTTTGTGCCTTTCTTTAGTATCCCTATACATAAGGACAGTAGATACTTGTTCGCGTTCACCTTAGGGGGACGCGCGTTTACCTTTACCCATGCACCGCAAGGTTACACAGAAAGTCATAGCATCTATAGTAGGGCTTTGAAAGAGCAGCTCGACACACTTGAGTTGCCCTTGAGTTGCCCTCTACTTGTACACTGCTTCAGTATGTAGACAATCTTCTCTTAGATGCTGACTCAGAGAGCGCTTGTAAGGAGGACACTGTGTTGTTGCTTATTCACCTAGCACAACATGGAAATAAAGCTTTGCTTAATACATTTCAATATTGTCGAGAGGAGGTCACCTATTTAGGCTACCTCCTGTCAAAGGAGGAAAGAAGGTTGACGCCTGAACGGATGAAAATCATTTCTAGCATGTCTGTCCCAAATAAACAGAAGGAAGTCAGAGCCTTTATAGGAGAGAGGAATGGCTTCTTACTGTAGGCAGTGGATCCCAAATTTGTCCTTAGTGATTAAACCAATGTTGGCTTTGACGAAGAAGGGCATTACTTCGCCATTGCCGTGGAACTTGGAACACCAGCAATCATTTGATCTTCTCAAGACCGCATTGTGCTCGGCACCAGTTCTGGGCACACCAGACTATGAAAAAGCCTTTGTGTTGTATGTGCATGAATGTGATGGATGTGCTTTGGCTGTATTAACGCAGGAACATGGAGGGAAGAATAGGCGTGCGGCTACATTTCTTCTGCCCTTGACCTGTTGTATGTGCTTTGCCAAGATGTTTGATAGCTGTTGCTGCTGCTGCTGCGTCCGTAAAACAGAGCGAGCGAATGGTCCTAAGCCCTGCTTTAACCCTGATGGTACCTCACTCTGTAGATGTTCTATTAAACAGAACACAAACGCAACACTTCATCTCTGCATGATTAACGAGATACGAATTGATCTTGTTTGCACCGCACATCCAAATCAAAAGGTGTTGTGTCCTTAATCCAGCTGAACTTTTACCTTTCCTGCAAGGTACTGCTTTCAGTGACGAAGAGTCACATGACTGTCTTTACACTACAGAACAAGAGACCAAAGGCAGAATCAATCTAAGAGACATTCCTTTGAACAATCCACAAGGGGAGCTGTTTTCCGATGGCTTCTATTTCAAACTCCCGGATGGTACATCCACAGCTGCTTATGCAATCACCACATTGAGCACGGTCGTGGAGACCAAAAGAATCACGCATAACACCGCGCAGGCTGCAGAGATTATAGCATTGACCCGAGCTTGGGAACTTTACGCAGGGCTTATCGTAAACATATATACTGACAGTCAGTATGCCTTTGGGGTGGTTCACAACTTCAGTAGACTTTGGGCAGAACGAGGGTTCTTGACCTCACATGGTACTAAAATTCAACATGGCTCCTTGATAGTACAGTTACTCTCAGCGCTTGCACTCCCTACTCAGCTAGCGATTATAAAATGCACAGCGCATCAGAAGATCGTAGATAATGTAGGAAAGGGGAACGCTTTCGCTAACCAGATAGCCGAACAGACTGCCACTGATCTCTCTTCAGAAATGTATACTTCAAGGGAAGCCACAAATGCCTGTACTTTGGATGAGGGTATCGAATCCATAAAGAACATTCAAGCCGATGCCACGCTAGAGGAATCTAAGAAGTGGGCTGAGGGTTTGGTGAAATTGGATGATGATGGGTGTTGGGTGGACAAAGTTGAAGGGAAGTGGTTATTGCCCGACCCGTATATTATGATGATGGTTGTTATGGCTCACGGTCCCAACCATATTTGTGCTTGTAAGGTCACCAAAATGTTGCAAAATGTGTGGGTAAATGACAAAATCCCTAAGGTAGCTGAACGCTTCGTTCAGGGGTGTATGATTTGTTTACAGCACAGTGTGGGAAAGGGCACATCAACTCCTGGGGTAGTTTTGGTCCACCTTCTGTCCCCTTTGAAGTAATCCATTTTGACTTGGAAATGGAGCATTGTAACAACTTTAAATATGTACTAATTGTCATGTGTGCCTTTAGCAAATAGGTTGAAGCTTTTCCCATCAAAGATACCACCGCCATGACCACGGCTAAGACCATGCTGAAGGAATATTTTCCAAGATTTGGTCTGCCAAGGGTCATCTGGTTGGACAATGGTCCACATTTTATCGCTGCTGTAATTCTGCAGATATCCGCGGGATTACAGATCGATAAACGGTTCCATTCCGCCAGACATGCACAGAGTGCTGGACTAGTAGAGAGACACAACAGCATCATCAAGAACAAGCTCGCTAAGACGTGTGCCCCCACCAAACTAAAATGGCCGGACGCCTTACCGATCATGTTATTGTCCATGATGACGACCCCTCAAACTAAGACTGGGCTCTCTCCCTTTGAGGTGGTCATGGATAGGGCAGCTAACATTTGGAATGTTCCAAAGCCCCGTTCTTTTCGAGATGTCGAAAATGTACTTCTTTCTGATTACTGTGGCCAGTTAACTAAAAATCTGTATTTGATTTATTACTAGGTGCGAGAGGCTTTAACTGTTAGATACGAGGACCCCCACTAGGTCCTCCTGGTCACTCAGACCGCGGTGCGGGTAGCAGGAAACAAGCACTGGATCCACGCATCCCACATCAAGAGAATTCCGTACCCCATGCCACACGCTACAGAAGATACAGAACCCCTTACCAGTACTGTGACCAATGATCACGAAGCAGTAAAAAGCATTGAGAGTGCGTCAGAGACTCTCCCTGAGCCCACGGGGCCTGGGGAAACAGCCATTTTACGTCCACGCGCTCCAACAGTTCCGTCTTTAAAATTTGTTCCGGATCTTGCATCAGATCCTGCTTTGGATTCGTTGCTTCCAACGGGAAGTGACGACACGTTGTTCACAGATCACTCAGTACCAGGAGTCACAAGGTACGATCTGCGTCCGAGGAAATAGACCTACTGCACGGTTCGGCTGTGCCATCAAAGAAAATCATCAAAGGGCTTGCTTTTTTGGCCCGCTCATTTGTATAAAAGGGGATTCTGTTGGCTAGGGTTTGTGAAAGGACTAAGAAGACGCTTGGCCTGGAGGTCGCCAGAAAATAAACTTTGGTGCAAATCATTTGAAGAATACAATGGATGCAACTGCTCCCGCTCATACGGAACAGATAAGAGACAGTGTGACCAGCCACGAAAAAGAATGATCAAATGTGTGGGCCCTGAAAACGTATTGTTGTTTAGTGATAATGTTAACTGGTTTTACAATAGTTTTTGCTTTAGGATTTTGGTATCTGTAAGAAGTACATCCGCTTGAAAATGTGTTACCCACTGAAAATGTACCCACTGTTTCTACACCATTTGTGCACCTGCACACTCTATCTCCTAGAGACTATCAGCACAGACAGAGTTACCACAACAACACTCTGCTACTCATTATGAATGCTACACATGCCATTTTTAATAGGTCCAACTGTTGGGTTTGTTCGCATTTATATGTATTTTTTCCAGGAGTTCTGCTATTTTTGTTTCTGGAATTTTGCATAGGCCTTTAGCTGAGTCTATTTCAATGCCTAGAAAAATTATGTTGGTGGCTGGTTTGGTCATTTTTTTGGGTGCCAGGGGGATGCCCCATTGCGCGGCCATTTCTTCTAACGTTGCCAGGGCTCTGCTGCATTCTTCTGAGTTTGCCGGCCCTATTACCATGAAATCGTCGAGGTAGTATACTACCCTGGACCCTGGTCTCTGTTTTTGAAAGGCCCATTGAAAAAAGGAACTGAATTGCTCAAATAGGGCACAAGATATTGCATAACCCATGGGGAGGCACCTGTCAACATAGAATTTATTATTGAAAGTGAAACCTAGCCATTGCTGTGAGTCTGGGTGGACCGGCAGCAATCTGAAAGTGGATTTGATGTCCATTTTGGCCATTAGGGCGTTCGTGCCGCATTCCTGTATGAGTCTTACTGCTTCTTGAAAGTGCGAGTATGATACCGCTGATTCCGTGTGCGAAATGCCGTCATTTAGTGATCGGCCTTTGGGATAGGATAGATGATGAATTAGCCTAATTTTCCCAGGTTCTTTTTTGAGAACCAGACCTAGCGGTGATATTATGTAATCTTTGAGGGGCATGTGGTCCCACGGTCCCGTGATTCTGCCTAGTAGTAATTCCTTCTCAATTTTGCTTTCGACCATTTGTGGGTTGTCACTGGCTGACTTTAGGTTGTTTGGGACATTCAGGTACCCGCTGTCCTTGAAGGGGATGACTAAACCCTGGGTGAAACCTTGTCGGATTGTTTCACTGGTTTCTCTGTCTGGGTAATTCATGAGAGCCTCGCTAAAATTGTCTAGATTGATGGGTGAGCAGCCCGGGGTTAGACAAAGGGTTGGCGAGATGCATTTGCTGTTATTCTTTTGTATTTTTGGCTGGTAGTTTGGTGCAGTTAGTCGCTGCGTGGTCACAGTTGCAGTTTGTGCACATGTGCTTGTACCAGCATTCTTTTCCCCATAAGCACTGGTTTTTCCCAAAGTTTTACAAGGGGTGTTGGCTTTCTGAGAATGGTTTTTGTTCTGCCTGTGGGTATTAGATTTAGCCCCCCATGGCTGATTCTTCCGAACGGGCTGCTCCCCTTTTTTGTGGTTTTCATTGTCGGAGGGTCTGTGGCCCTGTGAGTTTTTGTTATTTTTGTGGGTTAACTGTGCGGTCTCTTCTTCTGAAGGAGGCTCTGCGTTTAACATGTTTAAGTCATTCTGTACCTCGTCCCATTCTATTGATGGCCTCTCTGACATACTTCTCCTGAATCTAATGTCGTATGCTAGCCAGGTTCTGCCATCGTAGGGGGGATTTTTCTTCATAGATAGTTGCCAAAATGGGTGATAACTGTGATGTCTGGTACTAGTAGTAAAATGGGGTCTGCCTGCCTGGACTCGGCTGTGGGAGGTGTTTGTTTGCCCCTAATTTCTAGCAGTAATTGCTGCATCTCACTCATGTTCTTGTACAATTTAGACAGTTTTTTGTTACCTTGTCCCATGCCTTCTGCAGACTTCCTTTTCTTTGCCAGTGTCGTCTCGTCATCATGCCTGGTTGGTATGGGGACCCCTTCTTTTGGTAAGCCGTACATATTTTCTCAGACCCAGGGCCAGCCGTAGTGCTCCGCTGCTTCCATGGCTGCAAGCAAGTGGGGTGATTTCGGTTTCTGTGCCGGTGCTGGAGGTTCCCGTGATTTTCGATTGTGACCCATGTCTTTTAGGTCTGCAAAACTGAAAAAGACACGGATGTCTACGTCTGTGCGCTTTGTCTGTTTTTCCTCTGCGCTCGTTCATGCCGGCCTTGGATCCTGCTTCTACCACGTTCTCCCAGGGGTTTCCTCTGTTTCAGCGCGGTTTCTCGCTGCTCGCCTGTAGTTGCGAGTTTCTGAACAGGACAATGTTCAAAGGGGGGAGAAAAGACACTGCGTAAGCAGAGAACTTTTAAAGATTGCTAAAGAAGCAAAGTGTGGAAGACGCTGAGTGAACAGCGAACCTCCTGTCAGTTTGGGTCCCTGTTCAGGGTCCACAAACAGATTGTGTTTTCTTAGAGCATTCTGCTCTTATTTATAAGACCCAGGGAAGCCCTGGGTCTTTGATGTGTATAGTAGTGGGGGCTGTGCGCCAGCCCCTGGCCGGATAGCCGACATGTCTGGCCCCCTGAGGAGGGGGCAGGTCTTTGAACCTGGGCCCTGCGTGCCTGTTGGTTTTCCGTAGGTGCTAAGCACCTTGTTGTTTGGAGGAAGGGCGAGGTACATGTTCGCACCTCACCCTTCCTCGGCATTGTGTGACAGAGACTGTGTGCCTCTGCGCTTGTGGGGGAGAGGAGCAGGCATGTGGGCGGGGAGCTGCCCCTCTCCTAGCCTGCCAAATGGTAACATCATTTACTCTGCCTCGACTTGGGTGGCCCTGCGTCATTGCCCAGAACTGAACCGTCCTTCCTCCTGTTCAGAAAAAAACTCAAAGTCATGGATACTATCGAAAGAGCTATAAGTAACACTGACCCATCATCCATCACCACACATTACTCTAAACACTGTCTCCTATCCTCTCTTTTTATCTTAACCATGACCAGTTCACCCTTGCTATCTCAACAAGCCATCTACGCATATTTAGCCTATACATAACACACACTGCCTCAGCTGGCATCACTGGTTTCTATTACATTATTCCTGCTACCATACCTCATATGCAAATGGCTATGGCTATGCATTACCACACACTGTATTATCTTGTATTCACCTGTAAAGTATATTGCCCTGTAACCTTTTTCTGTATACAATTGCTACAATTGCTACACTATCCCCATATACAAATGACTCTGCCTATGCATAACCACTCACTGTATTATATTGTATTTGCTGTATTTATCTGTAATTTATATTGCTACAGTAACCATATTCTGTATACAATTTAACAATATGCCTATGTAACCAAGTAATGCGCCCAGATGCCTTAGGGCCAGGCTGCGCTATATAAATAAATAAACAAACAAACATGGGGTGGGAACCGGTACCTTACATATACCTGGTCATCTGGTATCTTAAACAGTGTGGTGCATGTTGTAAAATTCTGGGGTATTCACAGCCTCCTCCTCCTTCGGAGTCCAACCACGATGGCTCCCACTATTCCTGCATTCATTGTGGGTGATCGATGTAGGAATGGTGTGCATTCCATGCTTTATACGGGTTGTTTCCTTTGCACATAGTACGCGCGTTGTACTTTGTGTGTACTGTCATGTGGCGGTGAAATCAGAAGGTCTGCGTGTGGCTTTTACCAGCGTGACACACAGTGAAATCCATGAATTTGGTTGTGTTTACACTTGAATGGGTGTGTGGTTTCTCTGCATGGACCATCCCTCAAAACGCCTCCGTTCTTCCTCATTCTGTGATGAAAATGGGTTATATGTATGTTCCGCCCCCTATTTTTTGCCATGTGTAGGCACGTCACACTCTTTGCATGGAGTCTCGTGCACTGCACTCAAATTCATGCAGAGACGTGACAGGCCCGTGCAAAGCCACGGAAAGGCATGCAAAGTGGGGTTCCATGAACGGACAAAAGGGGTTTTGTTTGCTGATTAGTGTGCAAAGTCACTATTCGGCGTGCAAATAATTCTATAAATCAGGCCCTTCGTGTGCGTGACTCCAACTGGAGTGAGTATTTTTCTCCATAGCAGATAACCAGCTTTTGCAGGGCAATTCCATCCTGATGTCTGAGTCTGGATCCAGTCCCCTCATTTCAAAAATTGCTCCCCACCTACGGGTATTGCATTGAATCACTACAGGCTGGTCACAAAGAGAGGCTGCTGATCCACATTCACCATGCCTCATGAGGAAGAGCTATTTGGCCAACGATGTTGACCTTCTCTCTTTACTTTTAGCCTTACCTAGTGCCAGCACAACAATGCCACTTCTCCGCCATCCGTTGTACTTGGGGGAATTAACTGGGAACTTTTGGGATAAGGGGCTTGGGGGGCAGAGAGGAACTCAATAATGGATATTTGTCAAGGGGCAGGATGCTGGGGATTGGTGAGTAACCATGTCGGAGTGGGCTTAGTGTTTATCTAACAAATCAAATTTTAGTGGTGTTATGACAAGGCATACTACCAAACATCGTCTGATAAGGGTGCCAATTATAGCGAAAAGAGTATATGGAATTATGTTTAACAAACCTGGCCATTCAGGCAAGCCAGCCACTGATAGCAGCAGCACATACATAAACAGACACTTTCGGCCTGATTCATGGAATTTTTAGCATGGTGCAAAGTGACTTTGCACTGCCAACAAACACCCTGATTCACAGAGCGGTGCAAAATGTATTTTTGCAGTGCAAAGTCACTTTGCACTGCGCTAAAAATCCATGAATCAGACACTACATAGATTTTTTAACATTCGTCTGTTGCTAGAAATGTTGTTGGTAAGCGGTGCAGACTAGATACATGTTTGTTCTGCACCCGAGGGAGACCAATGCACTCATCATCACGGTATGCATCACTGAGGGGCTCGGAACAGGCTGGCAGCCATTAGATGGAGGGCACCAGAACCCTAATCCCCAGCAAAGCGCGCAGTCCCACCATGTGCAAGTGGGTTTTCAGGAAGCTGCTGCGGGTAAGCAATGAAAGAGCCTTGTACCAGTCCTGTGAGGGTCTGAAAGTGAGAGCACGGAGGAGGGTGATGGATCTGGAGTGATTGTACTGATAGAGGTTTTTTGAATTGCTTGCACCCACAAACTCCTTTTCTCTATAACATTAAGCCACGCTCGCTCTCTCAGCCTCTTTCTCTGGTACTCTTACAGGAATCACCTCCGGAACCTTCATCACATATTGGGCCTCATTACGAGTTTGGAGGTAACCATGGAGCCATTAGCTCCATGGCTGCCTCCAAACCGGGCTCCTTTACCTGGTTCCCAGAATGGGGTATTACGGCTCAATGGGAATGGGGATGGAGGTAACAATGAGCACATTTTGAGTGTCCCATTGTTACCTCCTTCTTCCCCTTGTGGGACCCGGAAAGGACGTCTTGTTTACCAGGCAAGCGATCCGGGTTCCGTGAGCGCCTGCCTCGTAATGGGGCCCATTCTCTTGCACGCAACTTTGCCTTCGCCCTTAATTTATATCTCTCTTTTTTGCACACTTTCTCCCTCCCGTTCTCTCTCGCTTACCCTTCCTCTCACACACTCTCCCTCTTGCTCACCTACGCTGACACCCGCAGTGGCGTCCTCCTGTGGAGGTACGTTTACTTTCGCTCTCCCGCTAAGCTCCCATCCTACTGCATTCCCTCTCACATCTTCCCTCAGTCTTGTGCGCGTTTCCTTGTCTGCTTACGCCTGTGAATGAAACATTAAAGAAACGTAAGCAATGCTTGCTGTGTATATATATATGAATGATATTTGTGCTGCATTGCTGCGCATGTACTCTTCTGCAAATTCAGCATTTTAGAGAGGTTCGGTGCACAGTGATCACTGCGTTTGGTTTAATATTCAAATCTTAGGGCCTATATTGCATAAGGTCATCCTATATCTATATATGTTTTTAGTGTGGGCTATTAGATGGGCCGTAAGCGCCTCCTATATACCAAAACGATTGCATCAGAGTACAGATGGGAGGGACACACATCTCGTGGGTTTTGTTTGGATATTTACCAACCCAGTGACTGCCTCTGGCCATGCTAATTGTTTTGGCCATTCCCGCCCACTACCTCCCCTTCCCTGCCCAAAACACATGCTCCTGGGATCTCTTTGAACTTGCTCTATCAAGAAGTAACTCCAAACTTTAGCTTGTATTCTATGAGGACGGTGCCGCGCTGGCGTTTGCTAAAAGAAACACCTGCTCCGTTTCAGAGAGTCCTGACTCAGCCAGCTCATCTAGGCGATCCTCATGTCTTGTAGAAAGGTACACCAGCACTCATGGGAGGCGCGCTCTGTGAAAAACGTGTTGTGTTTTTGTTGAGCATGTAGGCCTTTCCGCTGATTCAAGCTCCTTTGAGTTGTTAATTTCCTCAAATGCTGGACACAGTGTTAATCCTTTTATTAGTGTCTGTAGAGTTCGATGCGGTGCTTTGACAAATGTTACCACAAACTTCAACTCTCCGTAGGTTTAATATAACTGCACACGAAGATTTTACCAAAGTTTTCGTGATTGTTTTGAACATTTCTTTTCCCACAGTGCAAAATTCACAAATATAGTTGTATGACTTTGGATTTCTTTTATTTTAAATGATGTAGCAAATGTATAGACGCTTACTATGCATGGATGTACAGATGCTTAGTATAGCATCCGTATTTGCATGCACGCACACCATTCACACAGTATTGATCCTGAAGAAAAGAGTTCTTGGTAATGGGTAATCCCCTGAAGAAACATATTTTGGGAATCAACCTATGGGACACTTTGAAACATCACAAAACTAGACTCCCAGGGTAACCCATTTGAGAACCATAGGCTCACACTTTGCCCAAAGAATGGGGGAAATATAAATAAAACTTTGCATACTATTGAAACTCCTTCAATATTTACTTTCTCAAATCAAAATCTGTAGCCAAAGCGTATAACACAGTTAGTTTTATTAGTATCCCGGTGGGGTGTGGAGCGTTTGTAACTACAAATGCGATTGGTCAAAAAATGTGCAGCCATCCCACGTTCTAACGCTTGCGCTGCAGCTGACTGCCAGACCTCCATTTTCTCGGCGTTCCTCCCCTGAAACTCTGTCATTTTCCACTGGTACGACGAAGCGCTTTCACCTTCTGACAGGCCCTTGTCGTCCCGTTCTTCATCCGCTGCCAAGTTCACAGCAACCGGAACGTTCTTCGCTACGAAATTACATTTGCCTTGAAATGCCAAATGAACTGCACTTCAATCACCTTGGAAAACAAACTTTTGAGGAGTGGCACAGAACAGTAACTAAGAAACAAATGACAGACAACAGAATGATCCTGGCAATAGTCCCTTGCCTTTGTTTATTAGTGTGGCATGTGGTGCAAAAATACATGCCTCTGTGGGCAACCTGGACCTGGATGCAATCGAACTCAGCAAATGTGAAGCCAATACTCAATCAGCAACAACATTGGCTATTGACAGCTTTAAAAGCTGGCTTTCACAGAAAGGTCACAATACTTCTTTTGAATATGAACCTGTGCAGTCTTTGGCAACACTCCTTCGTCAGTTTTATGCAGAAATGAGCACTGCATATGGAATGGAGTACCAACCGCAAAGCCTAATTGCACTACGCACTGGTATCAATCGCCAGCTGAACAATCCCACATTCAGTCGTAACCTGAACATAATGCACAACCAGGCCTTTGTAAGTGCTAATAATGTGTTTGTGAGCATCATCAAACGCCAGTAAAGACACTGCCGCCCACAAAAACTCTATCTCTCCTGATGACCTACATAAATTACGTACTTGTGGCGTTTTTAGCATCAAATCACATGATACACTACAATTTAAAGTTTGATTCGACATCCAAATTCATTTTGCATGCCGTGGTAGAGAAGGACTGTGCCACTTATCCCCCAATGCTTTCACTGTCATCACTGACGAAAATGGTAACAAATACGACATCCTTACATTCAACAAGCTCATCAGGAACCACCATCCCCTGCTCGACTGAGATAACAGTCACCTTCGTGGCCGCATGTACGCCATTGCTGATGCCCCTGACTGTCCTGTAAATTCCTAGTTCCACTACATCTCCCGGCTTCCACAGGATGCCCCTTGTTTCTTTGTTGCACCACACCACCTCACAAAGGAACAGCTGCTCACCAAGCAAACATGGTACTCTAAACCATCAGGGAAAAATACTCTTGGCACTTTTATGCTAAAAATTAGTCTTCGGGCACATCTGCAAGGGCACTATACAAATCACTCCATCCGTGCCACCGCAGTCCAACTGATTTTCAATGCTAGACTTGAATCATGACAAATAATGTCAGTAACGGGACATCGTAATCCATAATCAATTAAAAATTACTGGCAACCACAATCAGTCGAAAGATTGAAATGGTCTAATATCCTCCACGATGGATCCACCAATGCATCTTCTGCGGCTTCTTTATCCACGTGTACTTCTACTAACAGTTTTCCTCCACTCTCCAGTTCTATTGCCTTCAATTCCACCACCTCCTGTGTCACCTTTGAAAATCCTGATTGCTCAGCGAAATCCTTCCCTCAATTTGCCAAATGCTCATTTACTTTCATCAGCAAAGTCCAATTCAATGCAAAGTGAAAAATGTCCTAACATTTTCTGCACGTTTTGATGTTATTGCTAGATAAAGCTACTCTTTTTCTGCTTCAAAGTTCCCCCAACCGCCTTCCAATGAATTGTTCTCTTCCTACCCACTCCCCTTACTTATTTATATATGGCAAGTTGGATATTATTGCTACATAAAGCTACTGTTTTTTTACACATTCTACACAAAGCTACCTCCAAACTATTACTCTGAATTTTTAACCTTCTTGTTTTATTCTCAGTCCCACATGTTACCCCTTTCCTCGGTAACGTGCAATTCAATTCAAACTGTACATTTCCCTAACTTTTTTCTGCCCAATTTAATATTACTGTTAGCTAAAGCTATTTTTTTTTCTGCTCCAAACTTTCTCCAACCTGCCTCCAATGTTTTGTTCTCTGCCTGCCCACTCTCCTTACTTGGTTATATTAGTCAAGTTATATTTTAATGCTAGATAAAGCGAATGTTTTCATTATAAACCTTGTTTTTTCACTCTCAAGAACCTCATGTTCCTCCTTCCTACTTGCCGTCTGTTTCAATGAGGCACTGCCCCAGGTATCCACAAGCCAATTTATGGAAGCATATTGCTGTGTACCTGCTCATATTTGCCCCGCAAATCATGACTATGGCTATGAAATCCCTATCAGCCCAATATTTGACATGCCTATAATTTGCTGTTTAAAGGAAGCTGTAAATGTCAGAAGAAAAAAAAAAGCATAGTTACGTTTCAAAAATAAATGCAGGTACAGAGCAATATGGGTTTATATTGTTCTATACCTGCACTTATTTTTGAAACATTACTTTGGGCCTCATTACGAGGCGGGCGGTAAGGGATTACCAGCACCGGTAAGGGCACCGGTGCCGGTAATCCCTTACCGCCCTACTACGAGTTCCCTTTGCGGGTCCTCCCTTAACGCCTGGTTTTTCCAGGCGTTAAGGACGGGACCTGCAAAGGGACTCTGGAGCTAATAACGGTACCGCATTGTTAGCGCCTTCCTCATTCCCATTGAGCCCTATGGGGGCTGAAATGGGAATGGGGAAGGGCCCTGGTGAATGAGGAATTACCGGTCCCGCCAACCTTGGAAGGGACCGGTAATTGCTCCGTTCACCAGGGCGGAGTCGGAACGAGTTTGGAGGCAGCCATGGTGCTAATAGCGCCATGGCTACCTCCAACCTCGTAATGAGGCCCTTTGTCTTTTTTTTTTCTCTTCACAGTAAACAAACACTGCGTATGCGTCCTTTCCAACCACCCAACATGGCCGCTTGGTGTCCCGAGCAGCCAAAGCATTGGAGGCATTCCATTCCCTGAATGCATTTACAACGCCGTCTAATGGTCGGAACGCTCAACGCACATCCAAATCCGTGCGACGGGCAGAACGAAAAGGTAAGTTTAACGAAACTTTAAAAATATTGCTTTTAGTATTCCGGACTCACGGCCGAAATACTAATAGTAACATGCCACTCGTGGCGGGCCTATAACTGTGGGCCCCGGGGGCACTGCCTGACCCGGTAATGCCCCCGCCGCTTGGGGCATATTGCTTAAATAATATACAGAAATGAGGCACTGTTGCAATAACATGGGTTCAATTTTATCTATGCATTTCGGATAATATCCATCATCAGGGCTGAACCCTTGAAAAACAATGTAAAGTAAATCCACAATATACAAATTGGACACAAATTGGACACAAAGGGAGAAAACAAAACATAAAAATAATATTAGTATGTGGCGCTGAATTTTACAAATCACAAAACATCATAGTAGACAGAGCATATTACCTTGACCAACATGCCTTGTTCAAACTAGAATGAAAAGTAAAACCAAATATTTATAATCTCTCCGGGAAAAGTGAAAATAAAGTGCACCAATAGGGTACATCTTCACCTACATACAATTGTTCCTGCTCAATCAAGAGGAATAGCATAACCGTTTTGTAAGGGCCCGAAGGTTAGCCTCAGCTTAGTCATTCATCCAGAAGGCTGAAAACTGTGTTGGAATTCGAAGTAAATTGCTCTAAATATCTTACTATTGTAGCTTCATAAGAATTTGTAGCCCACCTCCTCCAGCATACAGTACATAGTCTGGCACTTTCTGTGCTCAATCTAAAATGAGCATCGGTCCCGCGGCGTCACAGGACCACGGAATACTTGTGATATTCTAAATGGCTGTGTCAAGTGTCCAAAAACAAGGCATATTCTCATTGTGGAGAAAGAACCAATAGTGCTAGACACATGGATCGCATATATAAGTGCTGCATTAGGCCATATTGCAAATATGTGCATTACTGAAACGCATCCAGAGTGAATGCATGAATGGCTAGAGAGCCAATGAGTTGAGTATGGGAAAAATACCACAAGTGAGGGGGCCTATTGCAGAGTGGTCGAAGTGTACGAAAAGAAGTAGTGGAACTATGTTCCCTGCTGCCCTGCACCCATTCCCCACAAACCTCATCACCACGCCCCTCCCACACACAATACAAACTCTCAAACACTTTCACCTGCTGTTGAAGGGAACGTTCAGTTCAGTGCTCTGAAAATGCAAGCTGCAACGTCTTCCTACACTTTTATTTTGAAACGAAACCACTCCGGAACAGTTTATTTTTAAAATAAAAGTATAGGAGCTGTAAAACGTAATTTAAAAAAGTAGAGCAGCACCGCTCCCGACCACTCCCGCTCACTTCAACTACTAAACACATGAGAGAATAGCATATGGAAAAGATATGAATAGCTGCATGAGAAATAGGTGCTTAAAGAAATACGTACATCGTGTGTTCAGTAGATAGAATGAAGAATTGGTAAAGAACCTCGCGGGGGTAACAATATCTGGGATGGCTGGGAGTGTGAGAGTGGGCCCTAAAGTGGGATACTATATGTACAATCCTGTGGCCTAAGTGATCAAACATGGTGCATTGAGGTAAACACCCATGCGTAGCGTCCCCACACAAGTTGCACAGTGACAGCCCTGATATTGCAACACTGCCTCATTTCTGTATATATTTAAACTAACTGTGTGATAACCCTGGGAGTCTAGTTGTGTATCATTTTGGCCTTGTGCCAAAGGCCTTTTTTCACCACAGAGCTCTGAAGACCCTGTTCATTAGTATTTAGCACACAAAGGCATAGATTACGAACAAAAAAGGATTCACAGCAGCAGTGCCCACCTTCATTAGGTTTTCTGTACCCTTTGGAACGTCACAATTGGGTACCATTATCTACAGAGAGTTAAATGCCTATTATTATAGTCCACTCCACTATCACTTATACAAGATCACCCTGCAGTACATATCTGAATGGTCCACATTTCTGGCAGGTGTTAAAGCAGAAAAAGATTGGACGGGACATTACAAAGGAGCGTCTAGATAGAATGTCAGCATGATTTCCTGGTTGCTTCAGAACACTGCCACTTAAGAAATATACCTTTTTATGTTTATGTCTTGTTGCGTTTAGCCTTTCCGTTTGTCCCACCGGAAGATCATGCCACTGTCAATGGGACATTCATTGACTCCCAACTAGATTATGGAAATAGCTGGCATCCCAATGAAGCACTTGAATAGGTTGCAGAAAGTTCAAAAAGTGGCATTGAGACTCATCTTTGAAGTCTCTAAATCAACCGCAATTTCAGTTCTGCATCGCTCTCTCCACTGTCATGTGGTGAGGGATAGAATAGATTTCATGATTCACTGCCTCATTGTAAAATGCTTAAACAACATGGCTCCCACTTATCTTGCTGACAAATTGACGTGGTATCAACCAAATTGATTGTTGCACTCTTCTGACAAAATGTTATTGGTGGTTCCTTCCTCCTGCTTTTTCTTGGCCCTCTTCCTGCTCCCACCTGTGAGACTAAAAACCTTGGGGTCATCTTCGACTCAACACTCTCCTTCTCTCCTCACATCTCTGACATCGCTAAGAAGTCACACTACCAGCTGCACCTCCTTAGAGGTATTCTTCCTTTCCTCTCCTTCCCCCAGAAGCTCACTGTCTCCAGGGCTCTGGTTCTCTCTAGGCTGGACTACTGCAACATCCTCTTTCTAAATCCGCTTGCTTCTACTCTCCGCTCTCTTCAACTCATCCAGGACAGGACTGCAAGACTTGTCCTTGGCCTCAAGCCCAGGGATCGTATCTTTCCAGGACTGAAATCTCTGCACTGACTCTAAGTGGCTGCGAGGATTAAGTTCAAAATGCTTTGTCCACAAGGCCTTCTGGGGCCTGGGGCCTCAATACCTTCAGCTCTCTCTTCCTAAATATCTTCCTTCCCGAGCTCTTTGCTCATCCGCCTCCAGCTCCCTCAGGATCAGTCGCTTTTCCAAGCAACGAGTTGGTGGTAGTTCTCTATCCTCGGCTGGGGCCTCCCTCTCGAACAGCCTTGCTGCCTCCCTGAAACTTGAGGAGAACCATCTACGGTTCAGGAAGCACCTCAAAGCCTTTATCTTTGCTTCTGCTTACTCTCCTTCTCTCCCCTGCTGACTTCCTGACTGAATCTGAAATTGCACTGGTTACCTGGCCACCCTCTGATCTCGGACCCAGGTCTCCTCCCCTGCCAGTAGCACACCTGCACTGCCTTCCTGGCATCCCCCACACTTAGGGACTGTTTACTGTATCCCTACAGTTCCACTACCAGCACTTGACACCTTATGTTTGCACTTACCCTTGCACTGGCCACCAGCTGGCCGTACTTCACTTATTGTTAGTATCCTTATCCCTTGTACTGCACTTTCTCCCCTCCCTCTTCCCATGCACTTGCGTGATCTCAATGACACCTGGCCTAGTAGGACCGCTGTTTGTCTTTCCTCTGTTCCCCCTCCCTTGAATTGTCGCGCCTTGAAACACTTGTATATAGGCTCGTTAAAAATGCCATATCATATCATATCATCTCCAGAGGCAACAGACGCTTTGCAGTGTATGGTTTTAGACTCTGGAACAGCCTTCCTTGGGAGCTCACGAACATGAAAAAGCTTGTACAATCTGCAAATCACTTAGAACACATCTTTAAAAAAATATAATAGGCTCTATGGTTTGGATTATCAGGTCCTTATAAAAAATGTTGAGTTTATATGGACATCTGCTCCCAGATACAGTTAAGTCTGCTCTGTGTCATGCACGCTATCAATAACTCAAAACCAAAATCAAAGGTGAAGATTTAGGTATGCTCCGTTTAAAAAATACCTCTGTTTACGGCTTCTTGTGCAATCGGAAAAGAGGTAGGCCCATGTTCCAGGCCGAGTTACATTGACTCTGAAAACTTGCCATCACTGTAAATGTGGTCAAAGTTGGTTGTTGATAAACGATTTTCTTAAGGATATTGAAATCTAAGCAATGTGTCCATGTTGCAAAGCTCTGGGCCATGCTAATATCTATTTACACAACAATATTACAATAGATCCATACTTGTTGAGTACCTGCCACAATGAGGACTGATCTCCTGGGTCAGTGAGATTATCAGTTTTATAATGTTTACAATGGATTTATTTTTTTATTGTGATTTGGTTTACAGCAAGTCTTGCACAAGTACTAACACAATATATAAAATACATATTCATACAAATGTGAACAAACAAAAACAATGTAAAAATACATTCAGTCTAAACAAGCCAACACAATATTTAAACAATGACATAAAGAAATCACCCAACACATATGTTCCCCCACATGAGTCTAGCCCACAGTAATTCCATAGAATAGAAACTGTATTGAAATATTCAGAATATTTGTAATACCCACCTCTCCTCTGGCAAATACCAGGACATTCCAAAACCCAATGTTGAAAAGTTTCAACAGAGTCAGGAAAATTACAAAAGGGACAATTCAAATTAGAGCCTGATGTTTTGAGCTAGCCCCAGTTCGATGAAGAAGTTCCTCTTCGGATGAACCAATGGAGGAGATCAAATCCTGCATCCTACTTGTATACATATTTACAGAGTACAGCCTTCGATCCTCTGCCATTTTGCTTAAATCACAATAAAGCAAATTTATCCCGGCCTAAGAAACTTAGAAAAATTGACCAATTGTCTCCACGAATATCATGCTTGTAAAGATTTACCAGCCAACTCAGGGCAGATAACTGCATTAGGAATGTACAGTGCAAGGGCCAGAGCCTCTTTCCAAAAATGCCCCTGCAGATTGTTCAAATAGGCACCTACATCCAGGAGAGACAAAGCAAGCCCATACATTAAAGTAGGCTCAATTTTAATAAGGTAGTAGCATAGAGCAGGAAGAATGGAAAATGTACATAGTCTAGACAATAACTGTTTCATATGTGAGATGAGAGAAGTGAGTTTGGCTCTCAAAGACTCTTGCCACATTGCAATAGAAGAAGAATTTGACAGATTGTATCCCAAATATCTCATAGAGGGGACCTGCTCTATCCTCTCATCTCTCGAAACCCACAGCAAAACCTTAGGTTTAGCACTCCTGGAAAAGGTATCAATTTATTATTTGGAACCATTGGCCTGTAGGTTATTCTTTGCCACATATTGAAGAAAGATGTCTAATTTGCACTGAAGGCCAATAGGAGTGTGATATAAAAAATCAAATCATACACAAATGCAAGCCAGTGGAGCACTAACTGGCCCATCCTAGCAAGGTAGATGTTATCTGTCTGCCACAACTGTTCAATGTCACTCAAATATACACTGAAGAGAATGGGGGCTAGAATGCAGCCCTGCTTAAGGCCTACTTGTGTAGGAATTGACCTAGAAAGTGCACTTTCCTGAGCTAGGCAGATCCTAATCAAGGTTTTTCTACGAAGAAGGTCAATCAGCTGCACACATTTTCAAGGAACTCCAAAAGGTAACAATTTAGACCAGAGATTGGCTTGTATCACACAATCAAAGGCAGAGGACATGTCCAACGATGGCATATAGAATGACCCAAATGCCACATTGTCTCACGCTACAGAGTAAATGAGCCAAAACGGTCACATTCAGGACTGTACCCATATTTTGCCTAACCCCACTTGAAATCTGGACAAAACAGAGGTTTGACAAATAACCAAATTCAGGTCTCTCAACAAAATATTTGAGAAAACCTTACTGATAGAACCGATTAAAGGAATTGGTCTGTAGTTTATTGGTAGACTTGGATCTCCCTTTTTGTAGACCGGAATGACAACAGATTGTGACCACAAAGAAGGAATATTATGGGTCTCAAACATATAGTCAAAATGGGCCTTCAAATAGGGGATACAGAGAAGTGGAGCCTACTTCAAAACAAAAGGTGCAATGCCATCTGGGCCAGGGGTTCTACATGGTTTACGTCAAGAGAGAGCCCATTCAATATCCTCCTCAGTTCATGGACAAGAACCAGGAATAAAAGTACCCATTGATGGGTCCTGTAACCTTGAAAAAACCTGCACAGCAGGAACTTCTCTCTGCCAAAATCAACCCATATGCCTTCTGGGATAGGGCACTCCACAGAGGAAGAAGTAACTGCTACAGTTTTGTTAATGGTAGCCCAACATTGTCTGGTATTTTCCTGCTGTAGATGAAACACCATATTTCGATTGCCCTTAGAAAATAAATCGATTTTAAGTGATTTAACAAGATTTCTGTGTTGGCAAATAGCTACATTTGCTTTTAAGATGTGCAATTGGGTGTAACCCCTCAGCACACAACTCTTTTAAGCTTTTACATTTCAGCCTTTTAGCATTGGCTATATTAACATCAAAATAGTGTGGATTTGTCTTTTTTACAGAAGCTGTTTGAGCCAGTGTTATGCACTTTAGGCAAATAGCAACAATTTCATTAAATCTAACAACCATACCACCAGTAATTGGACCTGCATTTCCACTCAGTCCCGAATGTTCAATCATCTCAATAAGAGAACATATAAACTATGACATACTTTATTATTCCACCTAAGTCTCCACACCTCTCAAGGCATAAACAGGACAAGAGAGGAACCTGGTCATGTAACACATGGGAACATTCAAAAGCAATCATTAATACAAGGTGATCTCCTAGTTTTGGATCACAGAGTTGACAAGGGCCACAGTTTGCCTTTAACAAAGTAGACACATAGATATAAGGAATCTGTTACTGGTACAGGCCTCTATGCCAAGTATAGACAGAATAATCGCCCATTGGTGTAGACTGAAGCTGGAACAGCTCCCATACTGACAAAAACATCTCACAATCCACACCTCTATGTATACTTACATTGGAAGAATAGGTTTCAACTCTGGTTGCATTCAGTTTACAAGCCTTAGCACAATTTGAGTTAAAGTCCCCTCCCAAGACTATAGAATGGTCATGACCTTACACTAGCCATCCCTCAAACAGCCCTGTCAATGCTAAGTGAATGGATTGTAAGTTTTTCCTAGAGGGATTCCAATAATAAATGTATCAGCAGTACCTACCAAGAGAATCTGATAAGTAGATTAGATTTTGTTTTTAATTGAAGAGAGTTATCTATAGCAATAGCCAGGAGGCCCCCATTTGGTCCACCCATGTCGGCTTGAGTGGCCGGGCTGGTATACGTTTGATAACCGTGAAGATCAAAATGGGTGGTCGTCATAGTATCCTGAAACATAAGTATATTGAAGTCCCTCATAAAATCTGAAGTACTAAACATTTTATTCAGATTCACCAACCCACAGACATTCCACAAAAGAACCTTAATCAGGCAGGAGTTTGGATTGCATCGGTCCCTGTCGCAAACCCACCAGAGGTGTTAGTGCTGTCTCCACCCAAGACCAGTCCTGGTGCACTGCATTAGTATCAAAGGAATGTTGCACAAGATTTGTATCACATGTTTCAGCCGTCCATACATTCCCCCCTTTGGTAGAATAGATAAAAAAGGACTGCTTCTTCTTCCGTCTTTGTATCGGTTCTATGTCATTTCATTGCGGGATGTTTTTTTGCAGGGTTTTTTACTGTGGATTTTTCAATGAAAAAACTCATTGAATTTTTATTTTTTTATTTTCGGGTGCCCCCCAACACCTCATTGACTTTTTTTTATATGATCCCGAACCCCCACACCCCAAATATATATTATTTAAACCCCCATAAAAAATTAGATTGTTTTTTTTGTGGAAAACATTCACAGTAAAAAGCCCAGTGAAAAAACATCCTGCGATGAAAGGACATTATACCCTTTATATCATATATACCATAGCCCTATACCACAGCCCAGAGATTGCAGATTGGAATGCTGGTCCAAAACAATTTTTCACATAATAGCTGAATAGAAATTACATACCATGCAGTTATTATATATAAGAGGGAGAGAAATGTAATCAATATCATCAGAGTGCGAGAATCTCAAACGTGGGATCTGGTGAAAAATTTCCAAAACCTTACATCTGTTCATGCGTGTCAATCCATTAAAAGATTCATTACTTTCCCACCCCATTATTTTAAATGCAGAACATTCTGTTTGGACAATTGTGGAAACCTTCTGAGAGTCATTTTCACAGTGTCTCGCTCGATTTTGAAAACTAGGTGGATGTTGCGGAAAAGCATCCACCCTGGCCTCAAAGGTTGATGCCGGAATATTAGTAGCAACAGGTTGAACAGAGGACTCAATAGTAAGGGGTTGTGGATTTGAAATCTGAGCAGTAGCAAGACTACTGGGTATTTGCAGGTACAAAAGTATTTTGTTTGTTGGCCCCTTGACTGTCTTCGAATGGTAGTAGTGTCCAGGGCAGACAGTGTAGAGATAGCAATCAAATTTCTTCAGTCCCCCGTAAGAGGTGGAAAGCACAGATCAGTAGCAATTTTCCACTTTACTGGGTAGCATGCTGGATGTGTCCTCCCACTTTCCTCATCTGTGTGACTAGGACAAACAAACAGAGAACAGACGTCCCTGGATGAACTTTCCTGTTCTACAAGGTCAATAATACAGTCTGTCAGAGGCAATTGGCATAAGTATTTTAAGAAAGAATTGGGCTGATTATTTTTTGCGGCCGGCATATGTTTAGATTTTATTTTTGCATATTATTTTTCTAAACTGCTCTTTTGTTGTTAATTGGTTGGATTATAGAACCTGATGGAACCGTACTAGCAGGTTCTGGTGAATCAAAGAGAATAGGTGAAACATGTAATGCCTCATCAGGTGGTTGGACAGTATTCCGGTGCTAATTGCGCCAGGATAGTGTCCAATGCTACTAGCCTTACCGCAACTTGGTCTGGCGCAATTTATGCCAGATCGCAAGTTGCAGTGGGCAGGTACATCCCTATTCCCAGTGGGTCTGTTGGACCCAATGGGGGTTTCTTGGCGCTATTAGCACCAACCTAATTAGTGCTGAAAATGGACAGAAAATGGTGATTTTTACCTCCAGCAAAAGTCTTGAGTTTGGTGGGGCGATAAATGCGGCGGTAATAGTGCTACAGCCACATTTTACCACTCCACCCAATTTGTGATGAGGCCCTAAACCTTGAAGCAAAATTAACCAAAGTAGATGGACTGTTTGGTGTGTGACTAATGAGAAGAGGAAGTCATGGCTAAATACTGTTGACCCAAAAAAATATCAGGCCTAACAGACAGTGGCCCTCATTACGACCCTGGCGGAGAACCATGGTGCAATTTGCACCATGGTCCATGGCGCTAAGCTGCCAACTCCGCCATGGTGGTTGGCGGACTTACCGCCCCATTCCGACCTTGGCGGGGCGGTAAGTCCCCAATCCCCATTTACCCTTCCCCATTCCCATTTTTGCCCCATAGGGTATAATGGGAGTGGGGAAGGCGTTAATTACGCCACTGTAAATTACGGTGGCGTAATTAACAACAAGTCCCGTAGCGCCATGGATTTTTCCGCCTGCAAAAAGCAGGCGTAAAAATCACCATGGCGCTACGGGAACTCGTACTCAGGCGGAAAGGTGCGCCATGGTTTACGCCGGCGTAAACCCCTTTCCGCCAGGGTCGTAATGAGGGCCAGTGAGTTATCGTCTTTATCCACAAAGACTTGTTGAGCTATCGTGAAATTCTTAACCGAGTCGTTCAACGGTAGTATGTTTCCTTCCAATTATGTTAACTTAAGAGCATTAATCGATAGAATGTATTGGCTATTATCATGAAACATTAACATTGACTGCAAAACCAGATGCAAGGCTGAAATTGATGCAGATCCCAATTAATCTTCACTGGGTGAAATGTTCAAATGCCTTCTCATATCAATTTTCTTAGGTGTAAGAAAATTGGGATGAATACAGTTCTAAAAGTTCTTTTTCTCCAATTTGCTTCTTCACTCAGAGGACCCAGTATTAAAGACTTTGACGCCCTTCAGGGAAGCCAGTTCCTCTTTGCAGACCTCCATACCATGGCACAACTTCAATAAAGATTCATCCAAAATAAGAGACGGGTCCCGGGTTCGAAGACTGCTCTGCTCTAAACGAACTGTCTGCCCAGTTGGATTGACGTTTATTTTCCTAGAATTTGAATCCAATGACGGAATAGTGTTTTTTGCCGTAATACAACTTTTCGACATTCGGTCTTCCGTAGCTAGGTTCTGCGCAAAAGAAATCCCCTCTACAGTATTAACAACTCTGGGCCTACAAAATGATCACCCACTTTGTCTGAAGATGGAAAAGAACACACTATCCCTTTTGCGATATCCATCATTACTAGTGCAAGTGATAGGTTTGTTGGTAGTAACAAACAAATCAAATGGTTGGTCAAAAGCATGTGACCTACTATGGGGAGCAGTCGTCAGATGTAAAGAAAACTGGTGTCTGAGTGAGGAGCAGACTGAGCAACGCGAACACGGAACACTCAACACACTCTGTTCGCTCTGTAATGTGACCAGTAAATGTAGCAGCTTCCTCGTTTGACGCCCCATCCTTCCAATAGACAGAGTTGAAAGACTCCCAGTCAATGGCAGCTCCATAGCAAAGATTCAAAGTATCACTGCTACATGAACCACTCAGCACACTCCACCCGCTCTGCTGTGTGAGCAGTAAATGTAGCAGCTGCCTCTTTTGACAAGGGGCCTCCTTCTAATAGACAGAGTTGAAAGACTCCCAGTCAATCGCAGCTCCGTAGAAAAGATGCAAAGAATCACCACAATACGGAACACTCAGCACACTCCACCCGCTCTGCTCTGTGACCAGTAAATGTAGAAGCTGACTTTTTTGACAAGCCACCTCCTTCTAATAGACAGAGTTAAAAGACTCCCAGTCACTTGCAGCTCAGTAGCAAAGATGCAAAGTATCACTGCAACACGGAAGACTCAACACACTTCGCCCGTTCCGCTGTGCGACCATTAAATGTAGCAGCTGCCTCTTTTGACAAGACGCCTCCTTCCAATAGACAGAGATGAAAGATTCCCAGTCAGTTGCAGCTCTGTAGCAAATATGCAAAGTATTGCTGCAACAAGGAACACTCAGCATACAAGGTTTACAATGGAATTGATTTGGTGATGAAGGCAAGGTTCTTGACACTTAAGTCGGGATAGAACGAAACGAGGAATTCACTAACGCATTCTGTTTGTGCCAAGATTCACCACCTACGGCACTGTGCTGAGAACACACTAGGAGATACATAGATCAAATAACTGTGTTGGTGTAAGGAAAAATATTGTATACGACTTTGTTATGTGACAGTTTTGCAACAAAGAAATGTTAAGTCCACGATATCAGGAAGACCAATGATTGTGGCTGAGTACAACTCAAACCTATCCAAGGACAGTGTGGCTTCTTCACATACCTGCTGTTGCCCTCCATCCAATGGAATTTCCCAGCAACAAAAAGGGAAGTGGCTTTGGAGACCTGCACCACATATCCACCAGTCATGTATCCTGCATTGGTTTGTGTTAGCTGCTTTTACAACATAGATATTATCAACAAATTCAAAGGTCTTCATCCTGAGAACCCACATTGCTGGTTCATGGAAATGTAAGATTCTTGTGAAACCACCAGCTTTCTGACACTGTAAACCAACCTTGCTGTAAATATGTGTTTCTTCGAAACAGAGAAGGAAACCATGTTAGACTTACTTAGTGTATTTGTGTCTACTTTAGTCCTCTGATAGCGCATGTTCCCATCGAAAGCCTTTGAGTTAAATAAAGAGTTATATAAATTCACCCCGTATTTCATGTCTCCCTCCTCAAATCAATGAAACCCAATACACGGCTTAGTTCTCTGCCAGAGCCCAAAGTAATAGATGGAGAACCAGAATATGAAGTCAAATCCATCATGGATTCGAAGGTGGTTCGATCAAAATTGTATTACCTACGTGACTGGAAAGGTTATGGACCTCAAGACCGAACTTGGCAACCCAGTGTCGGGGAGAAATTCTCCTGGGGTCGGCTGAGCCGTCCGCGGACCTCCGGGCAGGGAGGCCCCAACTCCTCCCGTGTATCCCAAAAATGAGTATGAGGCACACGCAAGAAGCAAGGTGATTCTGCTGTTTTATTGAACAAACGGCAGGGATGGGTCAAGGATCGTACGCGTCCGTCCTGACACACACTCTTCATCATGGGCTCGCAGGCCCTTTTTACCTTAGTATGACGCGCTACTTGCGTCACCTGGGAAAGTTAGCAAGAAACCTATCGCCACTCTGGATTGGCTCCTCGAGTGGTAGGGTTAGTATAGCATACGTATAGAGAGCATTGTTAGTGGTTGAGGGTTAGTCAGGTGGTATACTTGGGTTGTCCCTTCAAATTGATACATGAAAATTGTTACATGGAGACCCCTGAGGATTGGTCAATGTTAGTGGCGTCAGTGATAAGAGCCCCATGTTCTGATTGGTCCACACACGAGCCCCCCAGTCAGGGACCATCGCTGTTCCCAGCTCGCGGTGCACCTGTCATTTGCAACAATATTTCACTATGGGTATGTACAGACAATGTGAGATTTATTCATGTGCTGCAAGGCCGGCTACTCCCACCGCTGCAGATGTCCTTTGAGACGCTTAATAGTATCTGCCTGAGTCTTGAAGCGGGGAATCCAGGCATCTCCCTCCTCCAGGGCCTGGCACCCTGTCAGGTTTGGCTTGATCACGTGAGGTGGGACCGTGGTTGAGGCAGAATTCTGCACAATTAATATTGTTTTTTTTCACTGTATGCCTGGCTTGATTGCAGGTGTGACCTTGGCGTCGGCTTGTGGCATGCGAATTAGCAACATTGTGCCCTTGACTGTCTGCTTTCGCCGGGCTCATTCTGCGGGATCAGCAACTGAACTCTGGCTCATTCGATGTTCAAGGGACTCTTGCTTGAGGCCTACTTGGGCCTGGTGTATAAGTGGAGCCATATGATACACAGGCGCTTTAGGTTATGGTACTATATTGCTTTATCTCCAGTATCGTGTCTTCATTATACTTTTCATTATTGCGCATGGTTTTAGGAGAAGCGTGAGCAAACTTTTTTTGGATGCGTTCATTGTGCGTCTGGCGTTTCTGCATTTTGAGAAGCCTATGTGAAAAATAATAAAGATGCGCATCTGTGGGTGTGTCCGTCACCTATGTCGTAGCACTGAGTATGTTCTTCGTGTGGATTGGTGTGGGAGTGTCCAGTGTGTATGTTGCACGGGTATTCTGACCGTTGGCTAGGCCGTCATGGCATCTCTAACGATGTGTTGAGTTAGTGCTGGATGATTCAGTCGAGTCCCTCCATGCCGCAGGCGTCGGCAAGGGTATGGCAGGCTGGCGGTCACGCGGGTGGGCACGAGGGAGGGCACATCCGTATGTTCTTGTACCAGGGTATTTGGTCGTCTGGTAGATGGGCAAACTCTTCTCGTGGCGGGTGCCTGGGCCACGATCCTCTAGGCCAGGGGAGAGAGGGGATTGGTGGGAGCCTTTTCTTCCATTCTCCCACTTCACCAGTGAACACCTTCATGCTCCACGTTTAATCAGACAGTTCCATCGCAATAATCCCATCAAACCAAGACCAGGAGTAGAACCACCCTTGAGAGGGGCCTTGAGGGGGAGTGCTGTTATGGTCATGAAGTCAGGGGCACATGCATGCAGGGGTCCCATGCACAGGAGACCTGGATGGACACTGTCCTGGCGCCTTTGGCGCCAGGCTCATGAACAAAGGTAAACAAGAACATCCATTTGACACCAAATCACTCCCCCCTTCCCTTCCCCTCCCCTCTCCCTCGCCCTCCTCCCACCTCAAAGCCTACACCGTAACTCCCTTCACCTACCCCTTCTCTCCCCTCCCCCCATCCTCTCCCCCCTTGTAAATAGTTCTACTTATTGTTCTAAAGAACCTGTTCATGTTTGTAAATATGCTTATCTCACTTTTATACCTGTTGTTATATTGTAAAGCGCTTTGGCTTAAAGCGCTATATAAATTCAATAAACATAAACATAACACCAAAAGCCTTTATTATGGACATAGCACTCCAGATGCATTAACCTTGAACATTCCATCCATTAACTAGAATGCATTAACCTGAACATTCTATTAATTAAGCAGCCCCAAGTGCATTCTTGGGTGTGGCTGCTAATGGATTGCCTTCGGGTGTGGCAGGCAGGCTGAACCTGGTGGGCGTGGCTTCAGAAGCTCAACTATATAAGCTGCTCATCCTTAAAGCCAGTGCTTTGCGTTATTATGCACTTGCAACGCTCACCGTCGCCTGAGGTCAGACTTACATTTGAAGATACTGCTTCCTGGCTATCCTGCTTCCTGTCAGCATACTAACCAACTGGTAGAAGCTGTTCTTACAGGTACATCTCTTTGGTGAGCCAAGTATTCATATTTACACTTTCCGGAACGCCGATATCTTCATCTTGGCACAGCTGCACGACACGCTCCATTGTCGACAGCAGCGCCTGCAAGGAGAAACAGAAGACAAGGTTAGACATTGAAAAAAACTGTCATTTTAAACCTGCGCTTCGCCATACCTCACGCTTTACCTTAAACCTTTGCTTACCTGCTGTCTGACATTGCGGTAGCGTCCATCTTCCCTCCGGCCGCATCTGACATCTCACAGCTACATCTAGGCCATGTTTCCATCTAAGGGAACAAAACAGAAAAGGGAAATTATTGCTGGCATAATTAGGAGCAGAATATAACAACATTAAACAGAACAAACAGCATCAGAAGAGCTCAAGAAAGACTTAGCAATCTTAATGAGAAGCATAGTCGCAGCTAGACTGGATTAATCCTTATCAGGGATCAGTGAAGGAACTAGATCCCATTCGATGCACCTCTGCCAGAAGTAGCAGGACGGAAAGCTTATCTTCCATAATTCACAGGTGAGCTTTATGGGCCGGCGTATGCTCACAGAAACTGTACTTTGGGGTTAAGGGTTCGAGAGGAACAATCAAAGATTGGCACACTCACACACTCTTATCTCCATGCAGGAGCAGTCTCACCACGTACCACCGCTCACAGCTTTTCTACTGAGGGAGAGGCCTGAAGGGAGGTGATTCAAGTCCAGGGAGGGCTGCAACTGTGCCCCAA
Organism: Ambystoma mexicanum; assembly: GCF_040938575.1. Lineage (NCBI taxonomy): Eukaryota > Metazoa > Chordata > Amphibia > Caudata > Ambystomatidae > Ambystoma > Ambystoma mexicanum. Next base: position 771,049,064 of record NC_090930.1, on the reverse strand, counting down.
CGCCTCCGCAGGGACCAGGTGAGCGTAACACTCAAGCGTAAATAAATGCACAAAGCAGTGGACGTACATTGTCTTACCAATTCCGAAGGCTGCAAGGATATTCAATATATTGTCTGCTGTAACAAAGCACATATGCAAATTACAAGAACTGGCCACTGTGCTTACTTGAATTCACAATGTACCTGCCACCTCCTTGAATCACCTGCACCCCTTTGTGTGACAAATTGGATTCTGCTACGCAGGAGTGCAGGAATGAGTAGGGGTAAAATTACCTACTCAGCCCACACACTACTACAAACCAAAACACAACATAATCAACATAATCATAAGGGTAAAACAGGCACAGCTAAGAGATATACTTCCTTCACCTTTTGTGATAATGTGGGCGGAAGGAAGGCTATACTCTTAAGAGGGGTGTGAAGGTGAATGAGTAGGGACCCTCCCAATACAGTATCACAGTCTATAATAAAGGGAAAACCCAATCAAGATCCTTAAAAAAATATTTACACTTTAATTCTATGTCTAGACCTGGAGGCTCGTATCATGCTGTCTCCTTCTTTACTGAAAACTCGAGCAGAATTTATAACAATCAACATTCAGCAGTATATTAGGAAACAAACAGCAGTTTTCTGTGATAATGTAACCTTTGAACTTAAAACGTTATGCCCTCAGGCATGTCACATGTAGCAGTCTCCCAATCACGGTGCTCCGGTCCCATCACTTCATGATTCCACCTCACAACTTCCTCTTTCTTTACTGCTCGTCAGCAGATACATACTTTGTATTGTCGCATTCTGTATTAGGATAGGCCTTTTTACAATGCAACAGTATTACATAGTGCACATACCTACACCCGCACACCTTGGGTATGTGTTAATGTAGTGATTTGGCAGCATATAACTGCAGGGTGTGGGTCTTGCGTAAGCAAAATGCAGATGCGCTCAGAACTTCCCTGGCAGTTTCAGCATTGTTCGTTATGCTTCCCGCGCACCTGGTATCTCATAAGCACTTTTTGTTGGGGCAACCGCCTGGTGATGAGACCTCTGCGTGGTTCACCAACCTCAGCCAGGCTCACCGGGGATCACTGAAGCTGCGTTAAGCAGCAGACGCTGCTTAGCATTGGGAAGCACATACTGCGCCCCTGAGTTCATCAGTGGGTTCTATACAGTGGCATGTATACATCAAGCCCATTCCGCAGATAAGCAGATTTCACACAACTCTCTCAGCGTGCTTACACGCAGGAAGACCCAAGAGCTTCAGCATATATATATATATATATATATATATATATATATATATATTCAGTGCAAAAACTTTGTTAAAGGGACGTTATGGTTCAAAGTAAAACCGGAAAAACCCCTGAAATTCGGCATTTATGGTAAGATAAGCAACTATAACTCGCGCCACCGTGCACTGCTAACACTAACACCCAGGACATCAAAGATGACATGACAAATGTCATTGATGACATCACTGATGACATCACATGTCTGGCTCTCCCTTTTTTCCATTTACTGACATATCTAGGCCACATAGTTTTCTTCAGTAACAGTCAGGAAGTAAAAATTGAAAAGGTACTATATTTGTAGACTTAGGGTCAAGTCACATCATATGAAACATATACATAGCGGAAGACACAGGCTTGAAAGAGAGCAATCCTTTCTGTGCATGAAGATAATCATTAGGGTTATCAGCACTTTCTCTTGTTTTATTTTTATTACTCTACCTTCCCTGTACATGCTCATATTTGTATACATTATACTCACTCTCCTTTCCTTTGGGTGCAGTCACATCATGTGATACACATACATATGGTAAGTAGCAGCTTTGAAACAGAGCAATAGTTTCTCTGCATAAAGACAATCAGTTAGGTTAAGAACTCTTTCTGCTACTTCTTCTGCTTTTTTGTTTACTTCGCTGTCCCTGTATATAGTCATATTTGTATGTGTTGTTGTCTCTTTATTTTTGTCTGTAATAATTCTGTATTAAGTGGGTTTTATTATCTACTTATTACATGTTTCACAGTACGCAAAACTCTAATAAGAAAGCAGTTATCATTTCACTATTCAACATGGCAAGATTATGAATATGGCACCTTCATCACGTATGCTGCACACACTGCCTATGTTTCTGCATGAGAAGCTTAGTATACTGGATAGAACTTCATAATAGAATGCTATTTATATCAATGCATTGCTTAATGCACTAATTAGCTCATGATATTTATCCCAATGATCCTTGACAGTTTTTGGTCAGCATCATAAGAATCCCTCTTACAGAGTTTTTATGAAAAGTAAATGCACATGTGATGTCATCAGTGATGTCATTAATAACATTTGTGATGTCATCTTTGATGTCCTGGGTGTTAGTGTTAGCAGTGCACGGTGGCGCGAGTTATGGTTGCTTATCTTACCATAACTGCCGAATTTCAGGGGTTTTTCGGTCTTACTTTGAACCATAACGTCGCTTTAACAAAGTCTTTTCACTGAATTTCATAAGTTTTTAGTAGCGCAACTTAACCATAACGTCCCTTTAACAAAGTTTTTTTACTGAATTTCATAGGTTTTTAGTAGCAAAACTTAACCATAACGTCCCTTTAACAAAGTTTTTTCACTGAATTTCATAGGTTTTTAGTAGCGCAACTTAACCATAACGTCCCTTTAACAAAGTTTTTTCACTGAATTTCATAGGTTTTTAGTAGCGCAACTTAACCATAATGTCCCTTTAACAAAGTTTTTTCACTGAATTTTATAGGTTTTTAGTAGCGCAACATAACCATAACGTCCCTTTAACAACGTTTTTTTACTGAATTTCATAGGTTTTTAGTAGTACAACGTAACCATAATATCCCTGACTTTAAATACATGTAACATAGAACATATTGAACCCCTAGCTAGTGATTTCGATGTCCGCGGACTACCGCCATGTCCGCGGACATATCGAAAATCTGAGCGTGGTGAATGTAAATTTAAATAGTGTGCCCCATTTCCCCTTTGAGGTTGGCTCTGAAAAGAGCCTTTTTTTTTGGTTTTTTGCAGATGCTTGACAGACACCTGTTATTTTGTATTTTTTTTTCTTATTTTTTTCTTACTTTACTCCTAAAATCTTCACATAACCTTCTCCAAAGCAACCCTTACATTCCAAAACAGCATGGCATTTCCCATAAAAGATAAGGAAATGCCATCTTCTTTAAAATAAACAGCATTACTGGAATCAATATTCTCATTATTACAGAAGAACATACCAGCTCTAAGCATGAAGGCACACATGCCTCGGTTGATTACACACCTAGCATTGTTTTGCTGAGGACAAAAAACTGAACTATTGTTCCATATTGCCCTAGGTAGTAATCCAGAAAAAAATTACTTTGGCATTTGGAAGGATGTTCATTACTGCTTGAACCAAGTGTTCCAAATCTGCCAACAAAGTAGGGGCACTGACATAGCCCAAACGGAAAGCACCATAGTGCAAAACTACCACATGGGGACTGTTGATCCTGCCCATATCTTCACAAACTTGTACAATTCCCTGTACATTGCAATCAGGCACAGTGCTCCACACGACCTCCACTCCTTTAACATCAAAATTATTTGCAACATGCCTGCATTGAGCATACTGTTGTAAACCATGCACAAACATATCTCCGAGCACCAACACCCTGACTTTCTCCACTTCTGCCATCTTCACTACACACAGTTTCTTTCAACACAAATCCACAACCTCAACATCTGATTGGCTGATCCCTACAGTCTTCTTTCCATGCTGGATTTGCTGGAAAACCCCGGATGTAGCACGCCCTGTCCACGGAGAGCCGCGGTGTCTGCGGACCGCGTAACTCTTGGACAGCCCTTCTACCATTTCCACTTCACTCTCTGTGCCATTCCCTCATTGCTTACAGCTAAGCAGTCACACAATACGGAGAACATCCCCAGAACACCCCCATTTTGTTTATTTTCGAACATTTCAGGACACCGCGAGTGTTCTTATAACACATGCAACTTGCCAGCGAACAATACGGACAACGTCCTCAAAACACCCCCATTTTCTTTATGTATGAACATTTCAGGACACCGCAAGTGTTGTTCTGGCTCACTCTTTTTTCTTTTACTGACATATCTAGACCACATGGTTTTCTTTAGTAACAGTCAGAAACTAAACATTTGATTTTACTTGTGGATTTATCCTACAAGTAGGTTCTTATAGTAAATCCCTTAGAGTCCAGTCACATCATATGAAACATATACATAGGGGAAGACACAAGCTTTAAAGACAGCATTATTTTCAAGCAAATAAAGGATGATTTCTCTGTTTCAAAGCTGCTATTTACCCTATGTATATGTATATTGGTATGTGTTCTTGTCTCTTTCTGTTTTCTCTATAGTAATGCAATTATGTAATACATGGGTTTTATTAGCTACTTATTACATATTTCACAGTACACAAAAATCTATTAAGAAAACAATTATCATTTCATTATTCAACATATTAACATTACGAATATTATACCTTCATCTTGTACGCTGCAAACAATGCTATGTTTCTGCATTAGTAGCTTAGTATACTAGATACAACCCCATAATAGAATGCTATTTATATCAATGCATCGTTCAAAGCACTAATTAGGGTATGATATTTATTGCAATGATCCTTGACACTTTTTTCACAACATTATAATAAGAATCCCTTGTACACATATTTCTTGAAAAGTACATTCACATGTGATGTCATCAGTGATGTCATCAATGACATTAGTGATGTCATCTTTGATGTCCTGGGTGTTAGTCTTAGCAGTGCACGGTGGTGGCGCGAGTTATGGTTGCTTAGCTTACCATAACTGGCGAATTTCAGGGGGTTTTCGGTTTTACTTGGAACCATAACGTCCCTTTAACACAGTTTTTTTATTAGCACGTAAACAATATACAAAGATGGAGTGTAAAAAGCAATTTTTCAGAGATGGCTCTACACAGAATGTTGCAAACTAAGAATTTATGGTCATTTACAGTGAAGGTCAGCTGCTTCCATTTTTTGCTCGCGTTCCGGAGAGGCCCACGACTCGCACTATAAGGTTCTATTGTTTTTTTACCTTGACAGACAGGCATCGTGCTAAAAGACTTTTTTTGAAGGAGTGTTGCAAAAACTTAAGACACTATAAGGATGAAATTTCTGAAACGAAACCACTATTATATATTATATCACTATGAGAAAGATCGTTGGCACAGACAGAGTCGTATTTTGGGACTGCACTACACTTAGACAATGGAAAATGCCAATATAATGTAAGTAACCCTTTAGATTATTTTATACCGGAATATAATAACAATAGCGTGGCGTTAAAGCCCGGTTAAGTTGTACTTGTTCCTTCAATGTGGCATAGTGTTTTCTACCACGCACTATCACCGCCAAATTGGTCCCCTGTCGCTGAGAGGGCTCTGAAAAAGGCAGAGGACAGAGGGTGGGTTAATGGGAATAAGTTAACATACTCCGTTGCACTATCCTTGCTAGCAAACAGTTTCACGCCCTAATAAATAAAATGAATATTTTTAATGAAGATCGGCTGGTGAGACTAATTTATGTTTTTTAAAACAGGTATGTCCTCCCGTACTGTGAATGCCACGATTTTCAAACCCCGGCCGACGGATTTTTTGACTGCCAGGTGGAGCTACTTCTAAACAACTTCATGACCCTCACCATTTTATGGGACAATCGCCAAGGACCAATATGCCCTTACGCGGTACTAGCGGCTAGAAGCAACATACCAACCATTATGGTGGTCTAATGCCTCGTTGTTGGAACAGCCTTCCGATTATCAGTGCCACCATAGTGCTTCTTTTATCATAAACCAATACCCTGTGTACCGCAAAGGAACAGCGCGTGACTCAAAATGAAATTTTGCGGATGGACAGCAAAGGCAAATGCAAATCGCTGAATATTCTCTAAACATTTGATGTCAAATAAAAGTACTTTACGAAATGTACAATCTTGCTGTTTGCCTTTTAATCACATTTCATATTCCGAATTGTGGCGTGCTGTGTTGTGAGATGATCTGTGTTGTTTTCCGGGTTCTGTGTAAAGTCGCGTAGGACTGGAGACGACTGGGCGGGTTTGGCTACGCACCCTGTACCGTCACGGAGAGAGACGGGGAATATGAATACTTTGATAATGTCAGGCTTAGGGGCGGGAGATATGATTTAGTGTTGCAAAAGCAGGTCAGCCGGGTCGATGGGGCAAGTGATACGATTATCACATAATGTCGACGCACAGCAGCCTGATTTATCGTTTGTTTAGTGGACAAAAAGTCGGGTAAAGGGCCATAGGAAATTGTAATGTCAACGGACATAAGGAGGGTTCTTAGAACACTTTCAACCTGACAACGAACAATATAAACGGCGTTCTAAGAACACCCCCATTTTGTTTAATTGCAAACATTACCTCCACGTCCACTCTTCCTCATCCCAGTACTTACTTCATGAGGCCCCTGCCTCTGACACAGGACCTTCTTCTATTTCTTTAAATTCCTATTACTCCTCCCCCACATCCACATCACTCAGTTTCATATTACCAAGCCGCAGCATGGGACCTTCCCCGCAGGGAGGGTGAGGAGGGTCGTCAGTACTGTGACGAGGAAGAAGAGCATTTCAGGACACCGCGAGTGTTCTTAGAACACATTGAACTTGCCAGAGTACAATACGGACAGCGTCCTCAGGACACCCCCATTTTGTTTATGTACGGACATTTAAGGACACCGCAAGTGTTCTTAGCTCAATTTTAGCTTGCTTGCGAACAAAACAGACACATACTCCGTCCTCAGAACACCCCACCATTTAGTTTATATAGAACATTTCAGAACAGCCGTGTTGTCCGCAGACAAATCGAACACAACAAAAGTGTCTAGCATATAAAAAAAACAGAACATTGAACCTATCTCATACTCCCCCACCCTCCCCAAACACTCTTACACACCAACACACTCCACTAAATACAATTTTTAATCCAAGTTTCACCGCGCTGTCCGCGGTCGTCCGCGAATGCAAGATGGTGGGCGCCACAGAAAATCTGAATCGCTTCATGCAGCACGCCGTCCAATCAGCGAACATGTCGGGTGTCCGTGGACATCGCGCAAGCCGCTCGGCCAATCAGGGCACTGTCTGCGGAGCGAACAGGGAAGTCCGCCCGCAAAGCGAACGGAGATATCACTAATCTTTTTGCCTTACATTTTGGTCATTTAAAAAAAAACTACTGGACGGATTTACACCAAATTTGCAAAAGCACGCTTTCGGGACCAAGCCCCCGCTCCTGCCGCAAATTTGGTGTAAATCCGTCCAGCATTTTGGGCTGTAGGCTTGCACAAATTTTTTTCCCATTATGTCTATGGGAAAAAACAAAAGTTTTGGGACCCCCCTATAACTTTGCCCCCCTGGACCAAACCTCTCCAAACTTTGCAAAAAAAATTCAGAGTGGGCCATATACGTTTTTTGCAAAGTTTGGTGAGGATTCGTCCAGAGGGAGCGAAGTTATAAGCCACCCAAAAAATGCTCTTCCTATGGAAACACCAATTTAACCATAACTACATGGACGCTACCACGTACATGTAATATATATATATATATATATATATATATATATATATATATATATATATGCATATGTATATATATATATATTGGTTAAGTTGCGCTACTAAAAACCTATGAAATTCAGTGAAAAAACTTTGCTACTGGGACGTTATGGTTCCAAGTAAAACCGAAAAAACCCTAAAATTCGCCAGTTATGGTAAGCTACGCTACCATAACTCGTGCCACCACCGTACACTGCTAAGACTAACACCCAGGATATTAAAGATGACATCACAAATATGGATATATACTACTGGACTGTGGCTGGGAAGCAGAGTGCATCCCTCACCTCCTTTCTTTCAAACATTTGTTTGGGAGTCCCGGGCTCCAAAGGAGGCGGCACCGGGGTGATCCATGCCCCTACACTGCTGGCTTTCTCCCCTCCCCCCAATTGGGGATTTACACTGTGTAATTGGAGGGTGAGTTGGTTACTGGCTACTTGAATTGACTATAGCAACCAGAATTCCCTGAGGCCATAATTGGTACTAACCATTAACACCTGAACAGACTGCCTCCCTAAAGATTGCAAGAAGCATGAAAGCACTTGGAGGAAAAGATCTACTGAACTGTGGAAGGTACACCAAGCTGGGAAGCACAGTGCGTCCCTCACCTCCTTTCTTTCAAACATTTGTTTGGGAGTCCCGGGCTCCAAAGGAGGCGGCACCGGGGTGATCCATGCCCCTACTCAGGAGAGCCACACTTCTGGCTTTCTCCCATCCCCCCAATTGGGGATTTACACTGTGTAATTGGAGGGTGAGTTGGTTCCTGGATACTTGAATTGACTACAGCAACCACAATCCCGTTAGGCCATAATTGGTACTAACCTTTAACACCTGAACAGGCTGTCTCCCTGAAGATTGCAGGAGGCATGAAAGCGTTTGGAGGAGAAGATCTACTGGACTGTGGAAGATACCAAACTGGGAACCAGAGGGTGCCCCTCACATCCTTTCTTTCAAAAAATATATATATACATATACACATATACACGGGCATAAATCATTGAGCTTTCAGCTCACTATCCTGGGTGAGAGCCCAGGACAACTATCTCATGGGGACAGGCCCCAAGTACTGCCTGCGCCGCACCATAACTAAGCCACCAGTGCCCTGCTTATAATAACATGGCCTTCATGAGAAGAGAAACCTCAGGCAGTGAAACTGTCAGGGAAGGGTCTTCCAATCTTCTTGATGACCCCTCAGTTATACAGTTCATGGAGCATATGTCATGGGCAGGCCTAGAGCCCATAGCGGGCAAACTAAATTTCCTGTAAGACTGTGTGGCCTTTACACAGGGGCCCAGGGCGGTCAGGGCCAGGTCCCACAGGATACGGTGGTAAGAAGAGCAAAAGGCACGGACACAACCCCAGTCCTTACCATGCAAGATGAACAACAACAGTAAACGCACTGTGCGGCAGAGGTGGCTGGTGGAAGACCTTCTAGCCCGGATGAAGACCATGAGAGCACAGACTCTACGAGGCATTGGGACTCAAGCAGTGAATATAAAAGTTTCCACATCTCAGCAAGCTTGGACTCCCCTCAGGGCAGAAAACTGTGCAAAAAGCACAGGAAGTCTGACAAAAAAAGTTCCCCAGACTATACCTTTGACCCAGATTCTCTGCTTCACCCGAGATCCTCAGATTGGGAACCACCGGTGAAGATAGCAAACTATTTATGCCAGCACCTATGCACTCCTTTGAATAAGGAGACCAGGAGAAAATTGAGGGTGGATTGCCCCAGACTCTCACTGCTGGACAGGGTGGCAAAGATCCCAGAGGTGGATCCTCGAATGCTGAAATAGATCCTCATGGCAAAATATAAAAAGGACGTCAAGAAGGGTATTGATTGCTCATGGAGAGATTGTCAGTACAAGCTCCTGGATGCTGCCTGCCCTCTAGCCAATATCTTCCAACTGGCGGAAGAAACTAAAGGAGGCAAACTCATCTACCTTCACATCTTTGCTGGATGGGCGCAGTGAGCAGTGTGTCTCTTGGGTAATGCCAACTGCACCATTGCCGCAGAACACAGGCAATCAATTTTAATCAAGATCGGCCCCAAGCTGGGGGAACTGGCATCCTTAGAAACCATGAGGGCAGCCAAAGGACTATTTTTTGGCGAGACCTTCGTCAAAGATATGTTAAAGTTAGTGAGCACCTTTGCCGCCCTGGACTAATCCCAAACACTTCATTCCCTGGGTTTTTTCCAGTGCTGGAATTGCCCACTCAGCCAGCCTCAGAGGCAGTCAAGGGCCCTGCATAGGTAACAGCTGGCACCCAGAAGACAGCAGAACCTATCCTTTCTTCTACTCCTGTGGCTGGGGCAAAGTTTCAGGTTGGCTCTGTGACAACAGAGCAGAGAAAACAAATGCAGGTGAGACTGCAGGTGCCCGAGCTCAATGCAGCTGCAAGCAGCACGATCTGACCAATTGGGATCAGGCTACCAGTACACGCACAAGCTTGGCGAGAGCTTATAGCATGCTCAAGGGTTCTGTCCCAAGTTCTTTCAATAGCCAGTACAAGCAAAACCGCCCTTCCCTTGCATAATGTCGGAGGTAGATCAAGCCCTCTTTGTCAGACTAATGAAACCACCTGAATTCTCCTGAATTCACCACCATTTCGCAGCACTGCTAGCCTGATTCCCTCTTCCTCCCTCCCTCCTGCCTCGGCGCAGCATTTACTTGTGATTGCATTTCTATAATATTCCTACCTTAAGACTACTGAAACAACCTGAATTCTACTGAATTCACTGCCATTTTGTGGCACTGCTAGCCTGATTCCCTTTTCCTGTGCTTCCCTTCCTCCCACCAACCACCACTAGCCTGACACCTGATTCTGCGGGCTTGCATTGTTTACTACTCCAGCGAGAGTGTGGCTTTTCCGGTGCTCGGTGTGGCATTTACTCGTATTTGCGCTGGGTTAAGTGTTGTTTTAATCCATCTGCCTGCTTGCTCATGCTCATTGCTTTAATAGTCATATCTGCTTTAAGGGGAAGTTCACTCAAAAATGGTATAGTCTCAAAAGATGGTCCATAATAAATATAAATATATATATATATATATATATATATATATATATATATATATATATATATATATATATATATATATATATATATATATATATATATATAAATAATATTTTTAAAGAAAATTCCTATGTAGAATTTTGAGGAAATGAAGCTCAAAGTCAAACATTTCAAGCACTAGGAGGCATCCATTTTATGAAATGAATGAGCCTTCTGTGCTCATGTTAAGCTCTGCTCCCGCAGGAGTAATGAAGCAAGTGCTTATTTTTTCACAGCTTTCTCGGTTCCCCTGGGCCGGGGGGAACCCGTGAGACTTAAAGTGAATGTAACAGCAATTATACAACGTTGTGTTTATAATTGCTGTGCCTTTCGTTTTAAGTCTTGCGAGCTCCCCGGCTTGTGGGAGCCTGGGAGACTTATGGTGAACGTACTGGTAATCATAAATACAGGGCGGGGGACTTAAAGCGAAAGTCCCAGCAATTATAAATACAACAGCATTGCATTTTTAATTGCTGTGCCTTTTGTTTAAAGTCTCCTGGGCTCCCCCAAACCCTGGGAAGCCTGATAGACTTAAAACGAAAGTTGTGGCAATTATGAATACTTTGCCGGCCACCCGCAAAGTATTTATATTTGCTGTGCGTTTCATTTTACATGTTCTGTGCTTCCCTGGGCTTGGAGAGGAAATATAAAGAGAAAGTCACAGCAATTATAAACACTGTGGCACCCTCCACTGTTGTGTTAAGCCCTGCTTTCTGGCAGCAGTAAGAAAAAGCTCCCAGTAGGTGGTGTTTGCTTCATTATTGCCAGGAGAGCAGAGCTTAACCTGAACAGAGGAGGCTGCTTCATTTCACAAAATGGATGCCCCCATGTCAAAACTTTGAGTCTCATTTCCCCAAAATATGACATAGTAACTTTCTTTTTTTACATATATTTTTGATTGGCCCATCTTTTGAAACAATAACATTTTTGAGCAAACTTCCACATTTAAGACTACTGAAACAACCTGAATTCTACTGAATTCACCTCCATTTTACAACACTACTAACTTGATTCCCTCTTCCTGTACCTCACTCCCTCCTGCCTGCCACCCCTCCCCAATACCTGATTGGGCGTTACTGCCCCACTTAAGCAGCCCCTACAGGGCAGCCCCATCACCTGTTGCAGCCCTGTGCGGCAAAGGGCTCCAAGGCAAAGGGCAGCTCCAGAGAAAGCAGCTTCAGTCCGTGTTGTTCCGGTTTAGCCTGTGGGACCTGAAGCCGCCAACCAGCAGCTGCTGACAAGGTACGTGTGTTTCGGGCAGGCGGTGCAGCCATTACTGCTCCCACTAAACTGATCAGCCTAAACTTATCTTATCATTATTTACTCTGTTAGCATGCAGTCTGAGGCATACAGCCCACAGTCAGTATAGTAATCCTATCTCGCTTTAGCCTGTTTGTGGTAGTTAGGCATATCTTGGATTTAGCCTGTTTGTCATAGTTAGCCGTATCTTGCATCTGGCATGTTTGTGGTAGTTAGCCTAATCTCACATTTAGCCTGTTTGTGGTAGTTAGCCACATCTTGCCGCCTGATTATTTTGTTAAACCATACGTTCAAAGTGTTACTGCATTTACTGTGGTATCCCATTTCTAGGACCCTCTCCCTCTATCTTGGTGTCCCAAATCTAGGTGTGACTGCATTTACTGTTGTGCATTTACTGTTCTGCCCACATCTTACGCCATTCTCCTTCTATGCGGGTGTCCCAAATGTAGGAGTGACTGCATTTACTGCTGTGCCCCCATTTTAGACCCTTCTCCCTCTATCGAGGTGTCCCAGGTCTAGGTGTTACAGTATTTACCATTCTGTATTTACTGTTGTACCCCCATTTTAGGCCATTATACCTCTATACAGGTGTCCCAAATGTAGGTGTGACTGCATTTACTGGTGTGCCCCCATTTTAGGCCATTCTCCCTCTGTTACAGGCATGCCAGGTCTAGGTGTTACTGCATTTACTGATGTGCCCCCAGTTAGACCTTTCTTCCCCCATCCAGGTGTCCCACATGTAGGTGTTGCTGCATTTACTGCTGTACATTTACTATGGTACCCCCAATTTCGGCCACTCTCCCTCTATCGAGGTGTCCCAAACCTAGGTGTACCTGCATTTTCTGCTCTACCCCATTTTGGGCCTTTCTCCCTCTATACGGGCATCCCAAATATTGCTGTTACTACATCTGCTGCCCTGCCCCATTTTAGGTCCAGGTATCCCAGATCTTAGGGTTACTGTATTGCCATTGCACACCCATGCTAGGCTCTACCCCTTTCTATCCAGGTGTCCCAAGACTTGGTCTTACTTGATCCAAGATAGCCACACTTCATTCAGCCATGTCTGGCATCTAGGCCAAGTGTATTTGAAAGCTATAGCCAGCATTGCTGCTGTGTCCTTAATGTGAGCTCCCCTCCTCCTTGCCGGGCATCCCAAATGGAGGTGCTACCTGGCACTGCTGCTGTGTCCTTGTTATGCTCACCTGGATACCACAGGGGCGACGAACAAAGCTGGACTGCTGCGGTCTCCACTAGTGTGACTCGTAACAAAGTGATGATCTACTGCACTTGCCCACTCAGTTTCGTCTGCCTGGCCCGCAAGAATATTTTCCTAAAAGCAGTAAAGGGGATTAGCCACCCGTGGTAGAGAGGTTACACTAACACTATTTTCCCTGAAAACTTCCAGTATTCCCCTTCATAAAGTCTCACCTTATTGTTTGGAAGGATGATCTCTCCATCCTGCGTGGAGTGCAGGGGCGCATAGAAGTTCAGTTACTTCACTGATCCGAAGGTATTTGGCAGAGTTCCAGAAAACAATGACTCTGAGGTAAGTAGTGTGTAAACCGAATGAATAGTTCTTTTAGAGTTCAAATGTCTGTTAATTCACTCTTGCTCCTTTCATACCTTTTCCCTTGCAGCGTGATCCAAGGAGTGAGTTTGCCTCGATGGATGAAGGTAGCGCTTAGGTAAGAGTCAGTTTGTACCAAGCACTGTCTAGCAAGTAATATTGTTCCAAATGTATCTTGGGGTAAGTAAAAGAATATCTTTGGCGGAACCCCGCTCACCTTTTGTTTGTTCTTATCTTTTCAGATGCTGATGTTTCGGGCGGCAATTCAACGGGTGCTGCGTCGGGTCGTGGAGATGCTCCGAAGACAGGTGAGTATGGCGTGGCGCTGCAGCTGGCAATGCGACGCGGTTTATTTTAATGTCTTTTTCCTTTATCCACAGGTGCCGCTGCTCCAGGAAAAGATGATGACCAAATGGAAATCTCCTTGTTCTAACCTTCTCTTCTTCTTTCCTTTTCTCTAGGATCGGCTCCGGACACAAGACGGGTGTGGCTGTAGACTGGATGCTGGACTGCAGACACGGTGAGCGTTACGCTGCTAAAATGCAGAATAACGCGAAGCATGTGCTGCTATTCGGGAGTGGTTTAAATAGCATCAAAAAAGTAGTTCCCAGGTAAGAAGTTCCAGTACCACACCCAAGCAGCAAAATAGTTCCTAAAGGAAAGTAGTCCCTTCATGGGCTCATGATGGCCTGTACATGAGTTATTTGCAGGACAACCTGCATAGTTTAAAGTTAGCAATATGAGCCTGGCACCTACGGCGCCAGGACTAAACCCATATAGCCCCTAGGCAGGGTTTTGGGAATTCCTGTGTCTTCTTGGGTGCCCGTTCCCTGGACAGATGGACCTGTTCCGGATGTCTGGGGGCAGGCATCGTGACAGCCCTCAACCTAGGCTAATCTCCCACTTGCAAGGCACCCAAAATCTAGCTGCTACCACATTCTCCCCTGCGTCATAAGCCAGGGACTCTGTCCCACCTGCTCAGTATCCCAAAGCCAGGTATCAGCGCCTTTACGACTTCTTGACCACAATCCCAGGTGCCATCCAGTTACCGGGCATCCCCAAGCTAAGTACTGCTGATGTACCCTAGCTTGGGCAACCCAATAAACCCTGGTAGCTAAGGTACAGGTGCCTCTTGACTAATCACCATATCTCCAATACAGACACCTGCACAAACTGCTGGTTTCGCATAACCCAGCTCTCCCATTTAGCACAACGCCCCATCATCTAGATTGTCACTGCACCGCTGGCAGTGCCCCAACCCATAACTCATTCCCCTGCTGCACATGAACCACCAGGCCTCTATCAACTCAACAGCTAGCTAGCCTCACAACCCGCCCCCTGCAACATCAACTAAAGGACCCTGAAGAGAAACACAGAGGATAAAAAAAAAACATCAGAATCATAGAGGAAATACATGCAAATGACTGAACTGTGAGTCTTCAACAACCACAACCAAAAGGAACCCGAGACAAACACCAAAAACCAAACCAGAAACAAAAAGGAAATATCACTAAACAACCAAAATGGGCAAAATTACAACCCCTGGTTCAGCAACTACAATAACTCAAACAAAAATAGATTCCAAAGGACTGCAATATGCCATGACACAGAACGGGACGATACGAGAGAAAAATAGAATAAAGAATAAATCAAATAGAACTACACCATGGCACTCCACCAATGAATGAAGACACGACAATGGAACACACACCAATTAGCATGACAGAAAATTGAACAAACTCTAAGAGAAGTGTTTCGAGACACGACAAGACAAGGTAGGGAAGAGAGAGGGAGGACAAGACAAACAATCTTACTAAACCTTGTGTAATCCAGATTGTGCAAGTGCGGCAATGTGAAGGGCAAGGGGTGCGGGGGTGCCAGGGAGCGAGGGAGTGGCAACAGGGCAGCATTTCTCAGAGTAAGTGCAGCCAGTGCAGCGCGGTTCTGGTCAAATGCAGGGAGGCAAGGGACTGTAGGGTTGCAGTTACAGTCACTAAGTGCGTGGTAGGCCTGGAGGAAGTGCATGGTTGACTAATCATGGAGGAGCAGGTACCCAGTGAGACTCTGAGGGTAGCCAAGAACCAGTTAACGCGGAAGATAGGTAGGTCAGGTAGGTTAGAAAGTTTCGGCCAAAATGACCGAATCTAAATGACCTACACCACCAAAAGTTCTAAAATAGATGCTACTTAATGTCCTACTGACTAAATGTTCGTATGACATTTTGTAGAATCTAATTGGCGGTGTTGTTCAAAAAAGGCTGCAGGGGTGTCCCCCGCAACTTCCCGCTCACCATACTATACAGTATACTGAGCGGGGGTTATGGGGGACACACCCGTAGCTGACCCGATCCAAAAAAAAAAGCCCCCGCAACACCCCACTCACTATACTATCTATACAGTATAGTGAGCGAGGGTTGCGAGGGACAACCCCACAGCTGACCCGACCAAAAGCAAAAAAAGTGAAAAGGCTGCGGGGGCTTCAGGGTGTCTCACTATGCTACACAGTACAGTGAGCGGGGGTTGCGGGAGACAGACCTGCAGCTGACCCAGCAAAAATAAAAAAGAAAAGGACCCTGCGGCATCGGTTCCCGATCACAAAAGTGAAAGGGAACCAGTGTTGCAGGGACGCAGTGCTTCGCATTTTGAAAGGTAAATAGGGATGTGGGGGTGTGTTGGGGGTGGGCGGGTGTGGGTTGCGGGTATGTACGGGGGGTTAATGTTTCTATAGATTTGGGCTTGTTGTACCTTGGATGTCCAAAAAGGAAATGTACCAATAATTTTGTATAACGTACATTTCTCATGCGGTCATTTCTGTTGCAGACATTTCATTTCGGTAAAACAACCTCAAATCGGTTAGAAGGAGTGGGAGAGAGAGAAAGTGGAGGAGAAGAGGAAAGTCTTGAGCTGCTTCCAGAATTTCAGGTGGCCCAGCTCAGGTTTGAGAGGCGCATGGAGGACATTCCAAAAGAAGGCACCTGCAGAGGAGAGAAATCTACCTCACACTCTCTGCCTAGAGAAGCGTCTGACACTTAGAGAGTTGGAGGTAGCTGAGGGAAGGACTCGAGAAGGAAGGTATTTTGGAAAAGACAGTTGGATGTAGTGTTGACCCCAGACCCCAGAAAGCCTTGTGTACAATGCAGAGAGTCTTGAACTTGATCCTTGCAGCCACCGGAAACCAATTGAGAGATTTCAGGGCTGGAGAGATACAGTCCCTGGGCTTGAGGCCAAGGATAAGTCTCACAGTCCTGTTCTGGAATATTTGAAGAGGGCGGAGAGTAGAGGAAGGCAAATTGAGAAACAGGCTGTTGCAGTAGTCCAGTCTAGAGAAAACCAGGGCTCTGGAGACAGTGAGCTTCTGGTGGAAAGTAAGAAAGGGAATGTTACATTTGATGAGGTGCAGCTGATAGTGGGTCTTCTTGGCAAGGTCCGAGATGTGAGGAGAAAAGGCGAGAATGGAATCAAAGATGACACCAAGGTTTTTAGCCTCACAGGAAGCCAAAGCAAGAGGGCCCAAGGAGGGGGGCCAGACTGAGAGAGGGTAAGTGGGAGCAGGGGCCCAATGAGAAGGATATCTGTCTTACTGGCATTGAGGCAGAGATTTTTGGAGGTTCACCAATCCTGAATCATGGATAGATAGTCAGGGAGCAGACGAGGTTGAGGGGAACCTGAAGGAGAGCTGGGTGTCATCTGCATAACACTGAAAGTTAGAGGAGAAGGTAGAGATCAGTTGGGCCAATGGGGCCAAGCAGGGATTGAAGAAATAGCCAAGGCTGGAGTGAAGGCGTCAATATGGTCCTTGATGGTTCTGGAGGAGGAGGGGAGCACCTGTTTGGATGACACTTTCATAGATCAGACTAGCTTAGAAACTTTGTCAGGTGTAGTCAAAGAGAAAGAGGAGACAGAGGGGGAGAGGGAGAGTAAGCCAGAGAGGGGCCACAAGAGGAAGTGGAAGAGGAGATTGAGGACATGATGTCCTGAATTTTAGTTGTGAAGTGAGAAGCCAGAGCTATACAGAGAGCCTGAGAAGTAACAGGAGAGGTGGAGACTGCAGCAGGATTGGCCTGTTCCTTTCAGATTGGCTGTGTTATGAGAGGCCACAGCAACGCTGGTCTGGATGTGGGCTCTCTTCTTCGCTAGGATAGAGAGTCACTATTGCCTTTGGAGCAGGCGGCAGATCAGTTTGCCAGAGGATGCGCCCAAAGTCCTCCGCTTCCTCTCAGCCATACTGCTCTTGCGTTTCAGGATGGCGATGTTGCAGTCATACCAATAGTTGGACTTGGAGGTAGGCTTCAGACGGATTCTTATGACAGGGGCAAAGAAGTCCAGACTGTTGGAGATGGAGAGATGGAAATTAGATAGGGCTGTGTCATAGTGTGAGTCAGCTGCAGGAGTAGGCGGAGCAGAGAAGGTAGAGGCAAAGGCATCCAATGACACACGCTTCATGGGCTGAATGACAATGAAGGTAGGTGGCAGTGCTGGGGTGGTCTTTGCCTGAGGCACAGAGAGTTTCAGGTGAGAGGACAGTAGCAAGTGGTCAGTCCAAGAGAGTGGAGTGGTGAGAGGGTTAGAGAGGGGATGTCTGAGCAGAGGAGAACATCCAAGGTGTACCCGGCAGAGTGAGCCAGACCAGTGGGTAGAATGGGAAGAGAGAGAGTGTCAAAGAGGTTGTGGAAGAGCCCAGAGGAGGGATTAGAAGCATCCAGATGGATGTTGAGGTCTCCAAGGAGGAGGAGCTGAGAGGTCGAGACGAGGAGAGAAAAGCAGAGGTCAGCCCACTCTGAGAGGAAGAGGGCGACCTGATCAGGAGGCCTATAGATGGTGGCCATGGTCACAGAGAGGCCAGAGATACAGTGAACCTGAAGACCAGGACCCACTCCTGAAAAATCAGAGATACTCCACCTTCGGGATAGTTGGTTCTCGGTTCCGAGAGGATCTTGTAGACATAAGGGAGGAGAGTTTCAAAACTCACAACAGAGCTGCCTGTGAATCAAGTCTGGGAGAGAGCGAGGACATCCATGTCAAGTCATTCATGGGGGTTGCACATGTCAGAGGAGTGTTTCAACAGAGCTGAGTGTAGCGATGAGGTACATGTTTCCACATTTCAAAGACTTCTGGAGTGGGGTACAGGCTTGAGGTACAGCCTACAGAGGTGGTGGATGGCCCGAGGGTGGGCAGAGGAGGTAGAAGGAGATGGCAGAATGAAGAGGGTGCGAGAGAGGTGTTGGCAGGAATAGCAGGAGAACAAAGGAAGTTGATAAAACACAGGAGATGCCTTTCAAAAAGGAGGAGGTTGGGCTAAGGGTCCTGAACCAAGACAGTGCCATTGAGATAGACATATCAAGGGGTAAACACAGTCCTCACTCCATGTTTCACCAAAACGCCAGGACACCTACTGCAACAAGATAGAGAAGAGGAACCAGAAGAAGTCAAGAACCCAATACGAAACCTAGAAGATCTACTCAATGATTAAACAGACCCCAATATGCACACCGCACACCCTGAGAGCAACAAGGAAACCTTCCAACAAGACCACCATATGAAGAAACAGGGAACAAAAGACTATTATAAAAATACACTGCAATCTAATCAACGCAAGGCCAATGTCCAAACAAACTGCAAAGATCTCTGATCTACTCTAAGACGGGGGAATAGACATATTATTCATCACAGAAACCTGGTTAGACGAAAACCACAAAGTCACACTACATAGCTCTCTACCCGACAACTTTAAACGCACAAAGGTAAACAGAAAAGGAAAACGAGGATGAAGATTTACAATAGCCTATAAAGAACACCTGAAAATAAAAACAGATAACATGTTTAACATGAGAAACTATGAATCCCTTGTCTTTCACCTGACTGCTAACTAAAAAAAAAACTCACATTCATACTCATCTATAGACCACCGACCTATGACGCAACCTTTGTAGACAGCTTCATAGAAGGCATCACTAAGGTAGCCATCAAGCACAACCACCTGATCATCCTCAGGGACTTCAAAAAATGGCTTGAAGAACATAATGCAAACTCTCAAAAATCATTTATAAAGCAACTTGAGACAATGAAACTATGCCAGATGGTAAAAGGAGCGACACGCACAGCAGGGGACACACTTGATGCAATATTGACCAACAAAAAAAAGATCCCTACTGCACCACCAATAAAAATGACTGATCACCTCATCATACCATTTGTGATCTACCAGCTACCAGCTAAAGCACCCAAACAGTCCCAATAGCTCCCCACGATATCGAAAAGAAACTGGAATACCATCAAAAGTAGTAAACTAGCATATCAACTGGAATCCTCAAAACCATCAACCACAAGCCTGTACAAAACCAACCTAGATGAAAGAGCTGACCTAATCCAGAAATGGATTGCTGAAACAATAGACAGCATCTCCCTGGAAAAAAAAAAAAAACCTTCATCCCTTCACAAAAGAAAGCAGTGGCAAGATGGTTCACACAGCACCTCAGTACAATGAAAAAAACAAACCAGAAACTTGAACTAAAATGGGGCAAAAACTACGACCAGGCAAAAAGAATAAACTATCAAAAATAAATCCGAGCATACAAAAAGTCAATCGTCAAAGGCAAAAAGAAATACTTTGACAACCAATTCAGAAGAGCCACCAACACCCAAGGAACTATTCAACATCATAAATGAGATGAGAAACCCGCCTGGATGCAACAACACACCCGTACCTTAAGAAAAACAATGCAACAACCTTGCAGACCACTACAAAATATAATCAGTGAAATACATCTGGTCATACACAGCAGACCATTTGACTGGACCAAGGACCATGCCCCACCAACCCTGGCATCACAGAATAACCTGCAAATATTCACACAAATATCAGTATAGAGATTCATCAAGCTGGTGAAACTTAGCAATAAAGCGAGAACACCAATGGACTCCTGCCCAACAGACATATATAAATCAGTCCTCACGCAAGGCACGCCATTGGAATGGCACAGAAACCTCTTCAACAAATTGCTCTTTACGGGGAGAATACTGCGGTCTTTCAAATCTGCATACATCAAACCACTCCTCAAAGATACTAAGGGCGATGTGGAAGAACTAACTACAGACCGGTATCAAACACACCCTATTAGGCAAAACTGCTAAAAACCTACGAACAAACACTGGAACACTTAG
Source organism: Ambystoma mexicanum (assembly GCF_040938575.1). Classification (NCBI taxonomy): domain Eukaryota; kingdom Metazoa; phylum Chordata; class Amphibia; order Caudata; family Ambystomatidae; genus Ambystoma; species Ambystoma mexicanum. Next base: position 771,028,407 of record NC_090930.1, on the reverse strand, counting down.
AAAATACCAACTATTGGAGCAGGCACAAGTCGGCTTCAGACCTATGAGAGGGACGGAGACAGCACATCCCTCTATCTAGGATGGACTAAAGACAAATGCAGATTCCAAAACAAACTCTGCACTGATACTACTTGACCTCTCTACAGCGTTCGAAACAGTCAACAAAAACATCTTAATCAGGAGACTGGAAGAGATAGAGATCACTGATACGGCACTGCTCTGGTTTAACTCCTTCCTACTTGAAAGAACAGAAACAGTATGGATAAAACCATTCAAATCTGCACAGCGTGAAACCACTGCACGGATCTTCCCTATCCCCGTTCCTCTTTAACATCTACTTGACCCCACTAATGAACCTCATTAAAAGGCATGGCCTCACCTGCTACAACTACTCAGATGAAACCCAAATCATCTACAGAATCGAAGATGTACAAGAGGAGAACACAATGCCAGTAGACCGTCTGAAAGAACTACATGATTGGATAAACACAAACACGCTCAAACTCAACCCGGGCAAGACAGAACTCATGATCAAATACCAGGAAATCAACCAACATGTCCCATGGACAACAGAACTAGGAACAACATCCACGCATTCAAAAAGAGTCAAAATCCTTGGAATACTAATGGACAACGAGCTAAGATTAGAAACATAAGTAAACCACAAGTAACCACAATAATCAAGAATTGCATTTGCACATGCAAGAAACTGCATGCTGGTGCAGATGCTGGGGTAATTGTATGGTGGAGAGGAAGGGAGTTGGCGGAAACGCAAGTTGTGTTTTGCCCCTCCTCTCTCCCAAACAAATGATTGAAAATGGGGCATGACATAAATGTAAGCTTTCACGTCTTCCATTATCGTTATGTGCCAATGAAAAATGAGCTCCCCGGGAGACGTGACTGATCTGCATGCCTACATTGATTCAGAAAGATTTCCAAAGTAAGCTTTATAAAGAAAGTGATGACAACAAATGAGGATCCACATTTCTCCTGTGCATTTTATGCGCAATGCTCCCTGATACGCAAGAAACACAGCATATTGCTCTATTGATTCGCATTTGGAGTCCGACAAACGCTCCTTAATTAGAAGGATGATATTTCCAGTGTCCGTGGAGCCATTTAGCAGCCAGCTAATATCCATTGATTCAGGTTCAGAGAGCAGGTGCCTGTGATGCTTCCGCCACACAATTATCAATGTCCCCGCTCCGGCAGATCAACATAGTTTAGTTATTGGTGTGGAACATGAGCTCCCGTTTTAATCATTTTCTTTTTAAATCAAGTGGAGAGTAAGTGAAAGAAGTGATTATATACGGCGCTTACTTTTTAATATTACTTTAGTCTTAGTAGAGACTCACTTGTAGACTGGCTTTGTCGAGAAACTGTGGGCCTCATTACATGGATGGCGGTAAGGATTTACCAGTACCAGTAAAATACCGGTACCAGCAAATCCTTACCGCCTTACTATGAGGTCCCTTTGCGGGTTTGGGGATTTAATGCCTGCTTTTTGCAGCCGTTAAAAACCAACCCGCAAAGGGACCCAGGGAGCTAATTACGGTACCGCAATTTGCGGTACCGTAATTAGCGCCTTCCCCATTCCCATTGAGCCCTATGGGGCAAAAATGGGAATGGGGAAGGGGGAATTACCGCCCCGCGAACCTTGGAATGGGGCGGTAATTCCCCTTTCCGCCAAGGCGGTGCCGGTATTTTACCGGCATGAACCATGGCGCTAATAGCGCCATGGTTCTCTGCCATCCGTGTAATGAGGCCCTGTGTTTTTAATGCTTTCTCTTTGTTCTTTTTTGCTCATTACTGTCATATGATATTTTCAAGATGTATATTAATAATAATAATTTGCCATTTATATAGCGCCACGAACCCTCAGGGGTCTGAGCGATGCTTATTATTACCCACAGTGTGTGGTGCTCATTTATGGACCTCGGAAGGATGAAAGGCTGAGTTTGGCTCTGCTGGGATTCGAATCTGCGGTAGCAAGCTCTGCACGGATGTCAAAGGGAGCGCTCTACTCGCTGTGCCACTTGACCGGCTACTACATGAAAAATGGTTCTTCTTGTACTTTTATGTACATATAGGCCAACTTGTGTATCTAGTGACATTTTGAATACACAAGTAAATAAACACATGAATAAGTACATGGTGTTTGTCATGGGAGTTACCTTCGCCACGCCCTGGATTATTAGTCAAAGTGATGCTTGAATATGTAAACACAGGGATGGGATGAAAACTGCGAATGTGCAAGTCGGAGTATAGAAACCACCATTGGCCAAAAAACATCGACTGGAAGGTGTGTTTCATGACATGGGTCTAGTTGTAGATATGATATGTAGCAGCTACGAGAAGGTTCAATCAAATAGGTTAGTGATAACACTTAGGGGGTAATTTACGAAAAATGCAAATTGCTTCGAGGATACACTGACAATGTCACGCTGTTGCTGCCCTGCATGACATTTTTAACTTTCAGAAAAGGGAACTGTAAATACTGGTGAAATTACCCTTACCATTACTCTTTCCTTAATGCTCAGTTTTGTGACCATTATACATGCTGCCTTAAAATTACCATAGCAGGAGTCTTTGGAATGTGTTTGCTTTTACCAGTTGCTAAATACAAACAGATTCCATTGGATGAGCATCTCATGCTTGCGAAGAATGGTTTTGAGTGAAGTATGAAGAGGAAATGCATTTACACTCCTGTCTGCAACTCTGCCTACAATGCATTTGAAAAATAATTCCATGGACATACAGCAAAGTGTAAACTGATTTATGTCTCGTTTGTAAACCTCCCAATACTGCTACAACTAATTTCACCAAAATGCCAGGGGTAGCGGAAGTGACATCACACGACCCTTGACCTCTGATAACATCACAGGACGTGATGTCCTTTGACCCCACCCTGAAGTGACATCGCGGAAAGTGATGCAACACGACTTTTCAGCCCTTGATAAAACAGGAAGTGGCATCACACAGCATTGTTCCTAAGTACACTCCAAACAATATGGTTGCGATATCACTATAATGTGATACACATTTCATACAAAAATGGATCACCATATGTATCGTGAATATCAGTGTGTGTCGGCCCATATCACAAATTACTGTGAATGCAAGCAGACGCCCAAGGCCAAATGATAACGATGTGTTATTATATAGCACTTACGATTAAGCGCTTTATATAGAACAAATATACATACAATGTCACCCACCCGTTAATGGTACTCATTTATTGACCTCAGAAGGATGAAAGGCTGAGTTGAGGTGTTTAAGAACAGCCTAAATCAGTGACTCAACCCCTGAAGTGCGCCTGAGATAAACCTTTGAGTCTAGCAACTATTGTATAGAATTCTAGAAAGCACATTATGTGTTATTCCTATTCTTTCTTATTTAGGGTCACTGCTGTAAGTGTTACACTTGTGGTGCTCCCTGTTTTTTGTTAAGAGGCGTGAACAAGAAAGCGAGCCACTCCAGAAACAAAGAGCCACATGATGCTGGCCACACGCCACGGGCTTACATTTTTCAAAAAATAATTAACAAATGTTTTTTGTTTGTTTAGTGGTAGCAAGGGAGACAACAGCGGTGCAAGGGATACCCCAGGGGTCATAATGGTGACCCCTGGTGACCCCCAAATGGCATTCCTGCTGCAACCAATATAAAATGACCCCTTTAGTATTACAGCTCTTAGGAACAGACACATCCAGATCTAAATCGCTGGCCGTGGAGCCACCGATCAGCTTCCTGAAATGCCAGGGTAAATCCTCCAGTTTTAGGCCACATTCCAGGACACCATAATACTCTGCCCTTGCTTATTGCGCCCCATACTTCTGTCTCCACTCTGGGTGACTGCAGCCCACCAGCACACTTTTCCCTCCTAAAACCCAAGCATCATTTACATTTTGGCCCAGATGGCTCCACCCTGCAGCCCCCTCCTTCCTCAGGACACTACCATGGAGAGTGAGAAGGGACTCTCTCCTGAACCTTTTCGAATAACCAAGTGATGTGAATTAAGTCTGACAGCTCTACTCTTTTGTGAGTAGGTTCAACAAAGTGCACATCCATCCATCCAACCGAACCTCTTTTTTGGCGAAGCAACAAAATGCTTTTCGCACCCAATATACCATGGCAGGTGCTTCTAACATTAAGCCTGACAATCTCTCAGAGCTTGGGAGGGAGTGCAGCTGCAGGAACTGAACACCCCTGAACATGTGGTTCATTGCTAGCATACAGATCATAATATTATTATTATTATTATTATTATTATTATTTTCATTATTATTATCATTACATGGTGCAACATGCCCTTGATTCTGTCGAGCAGGGGTAGTTTATTATTAATTGAAAATGCTGGTAATTTGTCGTAGTTTTTACTTTCATCCATATCTGAAATTAATGGTGTTGAGAAGTATCAACACAACATACAACGTTCTTGATTTATAGCTAGCTTCTTTTTGGTGTACCCATGTGCCACAACCTGATACACTAGAATAAACCAATGAACATGCTTTTATTTACCAGAAGACCAGACTGGTGGACTATCGTTTGGTGTCTTCTCTGCCCCCTCTTGACAAAGAAAACTGTGCTCTAATGTGGCCGTTTGCAACCGCTTTCGAATGTTCTGATTGGCTAGGACAATCAGGAGTGAAGATTTCTGGGGAACTCTAGGCACTATTAGCCTGTATTTGCTCGGAAATACAAATTCCTGGCTGCCTGGGTAAACTAGAACATTCTTGCTACTTCTGCTTCAGCCCCACCTCACATTCTACCGCAGGGTGGCTTCACCGCTCTCATGTTCCACCTCTTCCAACCACTGACCTTAGTCTTTCTCGGCCATGGTGGGACTATATGGCTGGACCCCATGTCACGCTGCAACCTACCATAGCTGCCATCGCTTCTTTCCCCGGTGTGGTCATGTTGCCACGGCTGCACATAAGTCTGGGAACGCCACGCTGAATGAGGAAAGGATTGTTATTTTTTTTAGTTTGATACAATGAAACACTATAGGTGCTAAAAGCCAAATAGCCCCTCAGGAGTTGAATTACCAGCATTAAGTGTCCAACACCCTCTGTAATTCTGAGAATTACACTGCACACAAACTCTAAGGGGCCGATCCATGGAAAAAATGTGTGCCGAAAATCTTGGCACAAGCCGGCGCAAGCGTGAAAAAGCAAGCGCACCTGCACGCGTGCGATACATGGAAGGGCCTGTGCGTGTTAACTGCGGGATGTGTGCCAAAACCAAGCATGGCGCGCACGGGCGCACACGTCACAGCAGCATCCCGAATGCCGTGCGCGATGCACACAGCAAAAGCGCACAATGTCGGCGCACACACCAAAAAGGGGGCGGGACACGGGGCGTAACACGAGGAATGGGGAACAACGTGTGAAAAAGAAGGCGTAACTGGGGAAGTACTGCAGGCAGGTACACGGAATGCCCACACACACGCGAACAACACGTATTCATGGAATCGAATAAGGGAAACCCGCGCACGCTAAAAGACGCGCACAGGCGTCAACACGTCCGCCACACAAAGGCAGGTGGAAGCGTCCCCACGCGCAGCATAAAAGTGCGTGCAAACAACAAACACGTATATACAGCTACGATGAATGCCCCATTTGTCGCAGCACTGATCGTGGGACACCGCAGGAGGAGGAGAATAGCCAGGCCCCGCATTTTTTTGCCCAGGACCAGCCTTTTCGGGATGCCTGATGACCAGGTCTATGGCAGGTATAGCTTTACACCTCGTATCATCCTAGACCTGGTCAGGGAGTGGGAGGATGACCTTACATCCCCCACCCTGTGCTCCCAAGCATTGAGCCCCTTGGAGAAGGCGCTCAATGTCCTGCATTTTTTGGCCACTGGGTCATTTCAGTGGACAACTGCCATAGTGGGGGGGGGGGTCTCACAGGCCTACACCAGGTTTTGGCAATCATCACTGCGTGCCCCTCAGTCCGTAGGCACACATACATGCCCAGAACACTCGCAGAAAGGCAGGCCGTGGTCCAGGACTTTCACTGGGTGGCACACTTCCCCAAAGTGCTCGGTGCCATAGATTGCACCCATGTGGCCCTACGTCCACCTAGGGCCACTGAGCACATCTATCAAAACCGCAAGCACTTGCATTCCATCAAGGTGCAGGTTGTATGCGATGCCAAGGGAATCATCACCTCTGTCTATGCAAACTACCCTGGCTCAACCCATGACAGTTTCATATACAGAATGTCTGCCCTGAGCCGGGCCATGGAAGCTGGGATGCATGGCGACACATGGTTCCTAGGTGAGTACAAATGCCTGTGCACATGCATGCATGTCAGACACAGACAAATACACAAACACAACTAATCACAACCATTATCACCTCCCCAGGGGACAGTGCCTACCCTCTGAGCAACCACATCATGATACCAATCCGGAACCCCACAACACCACCCCAGGTAAGATACAACACTGCCCATATTGCAACCAGGGCCATAGTGGAGCGCACATTCGGAGTGTTCAAGTCACGCTTCCGCTCCCTTGACCGCTCTGGCAGCCAGCTACTATATGCACCCCCAGTAGTGTGCAGGATCATTGTGGCAGAATGTGTCCTGCACAATATTGCAACACGGCGGGACGTACCGGTGGACATGGTGGTGCCCCCACATCCCCAACCACATGCACAGGCGCTGGCCATGGGAGGGGAAAGGGCATGTGGCGGGGCAGCCCGGACCCAGCTTGTGGCCACATTTTTCACCTAAACTCCTACCCCAGCAGAGTGCACACTGGCCTGGCACATAGCAGGTGACAATCGCTGATGACAAAGAGACAGTCAACTGTCACAACCTTACCACCCTGAGAATGTTGCCACGGAAGTGTTACATTGTGTGCATCCCTAGCTACTTAAACATAACCAATCCTGTGTGACCAAAAGGAACACATGCAAGGTGTGTATCACACCACCCCCTGCAAAACTGACCATGAAAATCACTGGTGTCACCCAAACCCTCCCAACCCACATCACCCTTGTCTGCGACACATTGTCATGGCATGCAACAGCAAAAGCCCAACACATGACCAATAAGATACGAAGTGACATGTGATAAATGGAAAGTGGCCCGAGACAATGATGCCTGACATGGAATCAGATGAAATGACTGACCAACGACCTCCCACACATACAAAGTCATACAGAAATGCTTTCCCCCAGTGGTAGCATGAACAAAAGACTGAATGCCTGTTCAAATGCACATTGGGCAACCCAAAATCGCTACTCCCTAACCCGTGTGCTGTATGTGTCTCCTGCAACACACGGCTCAGCACACAGCACAGTGAGCAGCCATTGTGTTGGGGATACACCTTGAGCATCACATCAAAAGGACAAACAAAATAAACAACCTGTTGACGCATGTACACGATCCCCAAATGCCAATTGATCATGCGCTGTACGGACACAGCGTGCCCGAGAAGGCAATCTGTGTGCACCTGTGGGCATGGAATGGTGGTTGTACGTGTGGTGGAGCATTGTGTAACTGTGTGTGTCAGTAGGGACATGCACTCAATATAAGCATGTGAAATCAAGTGACCCTCAGTGTCCTGTACACATCACATGCGAACATTGCCCATGTGTACACCCCACCATGTCAAACCACAACAATCCCCTGACACCTGAAAAGTAAATTAAACACAGGAACAGCCATTGACAAGCAGAACACATCATGTACATAGTACCCCACAATGACAATGTGAGAGAGTTCCCAAACACTGTAGCCCAAGCTTACTGTCCAACAACAAAATGCCCTCCCTCATACACACATCACCATGACCTTCTGAACAACTGTGTCTGGGGTATGTAGCCTTCTTCATTCTAGTCTACCTGGCTACAGGATCCCCCTACCCCTTGGTCTTCATGTTCCACCTTGCATGTAAATAGGGTCCAGCCCCCTCAGAGGCCACCTTGACTGGTAAAAATACCAAATCGCAGAGAACTCCAAGGAGCCAAACCCCCAATCCAGGGAAAAAGCCTCTAGGCACAAGAAAACCCTGGAAGAGTCTCCAGTAGATGACTTGAAGTTGCAAAAAATGTCCAAGCACATGTACAAGCAGAATGCTAGACCAACCATGGTTGCACAGTTCAACAATGCTTCAACAGGATGGGTACCATTTTCAGGACACAATATGCAATGAGGATGCAACAACTGATGGGTAGTGTCACAGCTCCAGTCTCCAGGCGAAGGAGTAGCACGAACCAACCACCCCCTCTGTGGTCTGGGCGCCTGCAAGGTAAAACTTACACAGGGCTCTGAGACCCCGGCGGGGAAAGAGGGTCAGGGATCCGTTGTTTGGACAGGCATTGGTATTCAGGATAACCGGAAAGAGGGGCAGGAGAGGGGAGTTGGATTGGCAAGGGAAAGTAGGCAAAATAAAAAATAAAACTATTGACAATAACACATACTCAATCAGAGAAACCATGTTCTACATGCACATTGCACTAAATGAGTCAAATGCAAGCCAAAGAGAGACTTATCTCTGGGGTGAGTGCTGGCCTCCTGCCTGCGCACTCTCAGGTCCGGTAACAGGAGCAGTTCAATGCTGCAAAGAGAGCGTGAGTTACTAATCTGTGTGTGTTTACAACACACACACAACACCATTCATGCCCCAACTAAGTGACTTCTCCACAAACAAACAATCTTGTCTGCTGGTTTGTATGTATACGTTACCTTGCCCCCGTGATGGTTCATAAACTGTCAATGCAGTAAGGCAGGCGCACGTGGACGCGTGGTAAATGGAAGACCAATGCATCAAGAATCACACATGATAGAATGGTCCCTAGGTGAGCTGCTAGACGCGTATAGCGAGGTGCGACTTCAGTACAAGTTGTGTTCTTGCAGGCACGGATTTCAATAGGTAGTGCACGTGGCAATTTGCAAATGATATGCACTGCACACGAGTCTGAGCCTCGCTGGGTGTTCCTGTGCGCTGTATTCGTTTCTGGCTCGGAACGCTACTGCGCTAATAACTCAGTTTCTATGGAGCAGGGTGGACTCGAGGATATGTGCGACGGCCCCTGCGTGTGCCTCTGACAACTTGTAAAGCTACTTGGCATTTGTTCCTCAACGCATCTTAGCTGTACTGTGCACTTCTACAACAATGCCTGGCCAAGCTCCCCAGCAATGGAGCTACTTAGCATGCATGTGCAAGTGGACTTGTGGAAGGTTGTCTACGGTGTGGCCCCTTGTGCTGCTAACCTTGCTTGGAGCTTCTGGAAACACATCTGCTTCTGTCGGACGTCTGACCACAAGCCCTGTGCTTCTGCTTGGGCACACATGCGCATGTGTGCACCATGGAACATGGCCAGGTTTCAGTAGTGCTTGGCCCTGTGCCTGCTGGGAAAGGTAGTCTGGAAGCTCATTTTCCTGCAGAAAGGGCATAAAAGATATTAATAAGGCTGGAAAGTTCCCTGCGTGTGTGTCTCTATGCTGGTTGTCAATGGGCCATGTTTGAGACCTACATCTGAACTCCTCCCACCATCAGTGTGACTTTGACAGCCAAAGGGTGCAGGCTAATGTCTACAGCAGGCTTGTCCAACCTTTTTGAATGTGGGGCCGAAGCATTAACCTTTTTTCACCCAGTGGGCCGGTGAGCCAATAGTGAACACCCTCACCCAAAGCAGTATATTCAAAAGTGATGGAGTGTGACCTTTGACACAATAACATCACAGGCATAGCATGCAGTCCCAAAGATAGCTTTTGGTGTTGGGGCAGTGATCAAAGGTTAGTTTCTTGTGATTTCTTCCAGTGTGTATGTGTTGATATTTCTCTGAAATAGTGGGGGCAACTGAGCGTAGCGAGGGAGCTATAACGATCTAGGGAGGGTTTTGCGGGGTTACCCCACCAAGAATTTTTTTCAAAAATGGGGCTGAAATTTTGCATTTTACAGCAGGAAAATTGACCAAAAAGCCATAAGTTAACAATCAATTCTGAATGGGAACATGTACATTCCACGTCACCAACAGCAGACAAGAACATTGTACAACACAACACATTTTAATGATCAATGTGTCCACAGCGTAAGACAGCACTGTCACTGATGTAACACATTGGCACGCTGGTTGTGCCCAAAATATGCCTCTGTAGCAACATGTCTATGCTGGCTGTTCCCAATTTAGGCCAGCATTGTCCTCTACAAAGCATGATTGATGCTGCCTTAGAATGTGCACTGTGCCCAATGCATATGCCAGCTTATCTCTGTAATACACATGCATTACTTCTGCGGTAATTAAAGAAGCATAATCCAGATCCAGGATGCACCTGAGGCAGTAAAAGTCCTCCGCCACGGCCCGGTTTATTGGTCGGACCCAACATTGCATCAATAAATAAATTAATAGTGTCCACGCACCCGCACAAAAATTGAACAAATAAATAAATCGGGCAGGGAGCCGACTTATGAATTTCCCAGGGGATGCCCAATTATAGGAAGTGACATCACCAGCAGTTATATGACCGCATTTGCACATGTACTGCATATACTAAAGTCAACTAAGAAGGAGGTTTAAGCCTTCCAGTTGCATTCCAGCAGGCCAATACTGCCCCTACTCCACCCCTATATAATCATCAAGGTTGTAGTAGCCCTCAAAAGGCAGAGCAACACAAATAGGATGGGAGAACAAAATGCCATCTCATCCTGTGAGTGAGTCAAACCTCAGAGCAAAGACTGTGCGTGTGCCTCCTACTTTGGAGCACAATCTCACTAATTTGGTGCAAATCTCGCAAGTGGGTGCATGGGAATCCCAATCATGTGTGTGGGCTGCATACCCCGGATCGCTTGCTCACTTGTTCAGTGTGAAACACTGGCCAAGGCAGTACTGTCCCAATGGTGAGAAGTGTCATGTTTTCACATTAACTATGCTTAAGCACTTTGTGTTATTGAATAGTGCTGCTACATTCTGAGTAATTCCATCCCTTTAAATATATTAGCTCTTGTATAACCACAACAGTGTTAATTTATTCTGATGATGATGAAGATGTTAGACTTGCTCAATAGTTCTGGTTCTGTATGATTAAATGTACTTCAGATCTTCAGAGTCTCGGGAGAATAGCTCAGGGGCAACGTGCTCGCCTTGGAAGCAAGAACATGGAGCAACACAGGTTCGATCCCTATCGGTATATTATGCGCATTATAAATAACCAATACAAATAAATAAATATGCTGAGAAGTGCTAGGGCTGTCACTGTCTCTTTAAAAATACAGAAGCCCATTAGCTCTGCACCATTAGGCCCTGCAAGTACTGTCCCATTGAATGCATGAATTACACTGAACAAGGTCAAAAGTATGAGAAGGTCCATACTGAGTTCTATGTGATAATTCAGCATTTTGAAGAACAAATACAAAAAAGACCGATTTATTTGGGCTGATTTGTGTGGTCCAAAGGCCGAATTATCACATTCTACTGCCCACACACCCCGCTAAACCCACCAAGAAGGTGATCCCACCTCACCCCACACTCCCACCCTCTCCCACGCTGTTACCTTCCTTAGAATTCAGGGGAGATATTTCCCTCAACGCCTTAGTTCCCAGCCCATAGCATAGCATTCACCCTCACCACGTACACACTCAGAAACATGAAAACAGTCTCATTTGCCCTCTCCCTGCTACCTCCCCCCGCATATGCAATGCAAGAGGGGTGCACAGATGTACAAATACATCCAACCCAAAAAGATTTTTAGAAATTTAGTGACAGACTTGCTTTGCATCTGTGCCTCAATTTCTAAAAAATTGTTTTGGGTTGGGTGTACCTCTAAATCTGTGCACCCCTCTTACCAAGAGGGGTGCACAGATGTACAAATAGACCAAACCGAAAATGGTTTTTAGAAATTTAGGGACAGATGTGGAACAAAGGGCCATCCATACTGCGTCTCTTCTCTCCGGCCTGGGGAGGTTATGGGGGGCGGACTACCCGCGTACTCGGTGCCCCTTTTTTCAATGTTTGTCGGGTCCGTGGACCTGATTAATTTATTTATTTATGCAATGTTGTTTCGACCACCATTGCAGAAATAAATAAATTAATCGAGTACACGGACCCGACAAACATTGGGCAAATAAATAAATAAACTGGGCCGGGGCCTGTTACTGCCTCTGGTACCCCTGCCCCCATTTTAGGGGGCACCAGAGGCAGTAACAGTCCTCTGCCATGGCCCGGTATATTTCTTTATTTGTTCAATGTTTTCTGTACAGCTTTGCGGGCCACATGAAATGACTTGGAGGGCCGCATTGTGGCCAGCGGGCCGTATTTTGGACAACATTGGTCTACAGCATGAAGTGCATCATGCACATATAAAGGCAAGAAAAGAACATACATCACAATCCACATCAATTAATGGAGATATCAATTATGTACTCACCCAAATTGATTGCAGACATGCCATGGAGAAAACCCACTTAATCCCCACTAGGGGTGTTAACACAAGTAGTACAGCAGCAGACAGGCCACAGATATGACGAAAGTCCAAAGCCTTTGTGTAAATGGTTGTTACACCGAACCATCCTTGAGAGCCCATGGATAAGAGAAGCAGGAGTGGCCTATGTGAGTCAGGACCCCAAGCTGCAAACACATACACGAGACAAGCTTGAAGGGCCCAGCTGGAACAGACAGTGAATGCTTTCAAAAGCCACAAAGCACCACACTGTCACATGAATGCACAATAGACAAACAATTTTAAACTATATTAACTAATTAAACTAACAATAAAAATCCTATTTTACCTAATTAAACTAACTTTAAAAAACCATATTAAATAATTAAACTAACTATAAAAATCCAAAATGGCCACATACGACCCGGGGTCGGGGGGAGGCACTCAATAGGGGGGAGGTACAGGGTGCACTTCAACACCCACATGCGATGATGTTGAGACAACAAAAAAAACCTCCATGGGCTCAACGCCTGCACAGCCCGACCTTTGTGGGAGATAACTCATCGTCCTCATCACCCTCTGGCTGAAAAGGTTGACGTGGCACAGTACCCTGACCACACCTATGCGCAGCTTGCCCCTCATTGGCAGCAAGTCTGCGGGACGGGTGAGCCTGGTTCTGTGCGGCGATGACACGTAGATCAGCATGTAGAACCTGGCGTGATACGCGCGCTTCCAATTGCAAGGTAACACGTGTAACACAGAGTTCTTCCTGCATGGCCTGGCTGGACAACTGGTACACCTCCCGGCAAGCACATAGCTCAGCCAAGATGGTACTCTCTATCTGCTCCAACCTCTCCTCTGACCGCTTTCTCTGGGACATCAAGAGCACATCCAGTTAGATCTGAGCGATTCACAGTCAACCCTCATCGCCTCCATGTGTGCCTCTGCGTGAGCAGCAATTGCTTGACGCAAAGACACCATTTCAGCCCGGCGTGCCCTGTCTGAGGCCGCCATGCCCAGCCTGAGCGAGCAGGCCGTGGACTGTGCCGCCCGCTGCCGGAGTTCCACCTGCCTAGCAGGGGGGAGCACAGATTGGGCCACACGTTCCATGCTCTCAGCTATGTTATCAATTGCGGTTTATAGTCAATAAGTCGAATTTAAAAAAGTTGAATACCAAAATGTTGAAAAAAAATTCGAAGCCCCTCGTTTATTTTTATTAGCTAAAGCCAAACAAACACATTCGGATTTTTTTTCCGACATTTTTTTTTTTCTCGAAATTTTTGTATTCGACTTTTTTCATTCGACATTATGAGTGGCCACCATCAAGTGCTGCCCCCTGGTGTTCGGAAATTGGCAACCATGGCTTGCTCCCACTCAGTATACCCCAGTGGCGCGCGGCCACCACTTTGCTGGGCTTGACACCTGCGGGGCCCAAGGAGCCGACGTCCTTCTTGGGTTTGCACCGCCCGCGGCAGCAGGACTACATTCCTACATTGACGTGATGCCCCAGGCACATCAGCAACTGGTGTGGAGGATGACCCTGCGTCCCGATCCACCACAGGCAGAGGTACCACCACCATCTGGCCCCTCAGTGTAGGTGTCAAGGACAGAGGAGCATCGACATCAGAATCACTCACCCCTGACGAATGGACCCGATGCACATCCAACTCAACATTGTCGTCAGAGTGAACATCCGTACTAGACTCATTGCCAGCCCTAGACACGATGGTTTGGAACACAAGTGGGTTCTCGTGGTCTACCATCCCACGACCCCCACTTGTGCTGGGTTGCTGGTGTGATAGCAACCCTGTGCTTGGCATGACAACACCATCCTCTGGCTCCATTGCATCATCATCTGAAAAGTGGAGAAAAGATAAATATTATTACACATGTGAGAAGCACATAACACACACACACACACATAGATATCACATTGACAGCCAACACATGAAGCACACATGTCACACACAAATGAGAACCTTGCCTGCATCCAGTGGCCTTGATATGCAAACACATCCCAAAAGCAGAAATGGATGTGTCTAAATAGCAAAGCCTACACAAGTACAAAATGTAGTTTATGAACTCCATCAGACACCACCTCTGTCAGTCACATGTCACAGGCAGAAAAGACAGATGGCAACTAAGAGATGAAACACACCATAAGCATTTCTGAACTGCAAATTGACCACTACTGCAATTGAAACCAAACACACAATGACACAGGTAACATGCATGTAGACATGCATCACTAAAGCATCATCAGCAATATTGCTCCATCTATCTGGAGCTCGGCCCGTACCGGGTGGTATGGGCCATGTAGATATAGTGAATGTCACAAGCAAAGGTAGGTCTTGCAACTAGGCAGGAGGGACCATAACACCCAGTACCGTCCGAGCTGCAGGACATGAGGCCTCCACAACACCCCTCAGGGCCTGATAGAGCACATTGGACTATGAATGTGCCCTATTCCATCATTCCTTGTGTAAAAACTCCACACCCAGGACCCACCAAATTAGCTAAGAGGGCCTGGGCATACACATACTGCACAACAGTGAACCTTTAGGATCATGCCAGTTCCACATAACGTGCGCAATGCAGAAATCTCACCAGCATAAACGTCAATCAACTATATATTAGTCAACAAAAAAGCTGCGGAAGACACATGTGTAAATGAACACTTTCACAAACACATAAGTGAGTACTCGCAATGTTGCACTGCACAACGTTGAAGCTGCTTGCATATGTACATGTGAAAGCATTCAAAAACACCCCTTTCCCCATACACCTGTATTGTGAACATGACCAGCATCCAATACACCAACGCAAGCAGCTACAACGCTGCTTGCTTTGATGTATGTGGAAGTGCACACATACACACGTGAAGGAAGCTCCACAGTCATTACAACCTGATTGGCAGGCCACATTCAATCAGTGCCCTATGCCAGTTGGTATAGGCCACAGATTGACCAATCAACTCAACTAAACAACCACTAGGGAGTTCCAATACTGAGTACATTTGTCACAAGATGCACCTGTGCCCGTCGCATTCATGACAGAGAAGGGATGAAAAACTGACCATACATGCCAGATCACTTTGACATTGCATCAGTGAGTAGGCATGTAGAACGGTGCAACACGGCTCAGAGTGGGTTGATGCAGTGCAGAACATGTGTACGTTACCCACTATCTACATGAACAAGTATATTATGATGTCTATCAATAAACGTGAAGGCAGTGCAAGGGCAAGTTCAGGAATCACGTGCAATGTTACACAAAAAACCCCCAACCAGCGAAAGGGTGACCAGAGACCTCTGTATTGGCAGACAGTGTTGACTAGCATAAATTGCATCATCTGAGTCCACTGACAACACAGCAGATGATAATGGGACAGTAAGCAGGACACATGATGAACCCTCAGTAGTACAACCATGCGTGCAGGAGCCACTACACCAGTTGAACAGAGTCAATGGGCCTGAAACAGGGGGAGGCCTGTGCCCCACACAGACTGCGACACCCTAACCCTGGGTGTGATGCAGGACTGAGCCAGAGTGGGCATGGAATGGATGATCAAATACCATGAAATGTAGGTCATCCTGGACACGTACTACAATGATCAACCAGTCAAGGACACATAGGGGCATGCATGGAATGCACATGGAGCATGAATGGGCACTCATGTCTGTGCGGAGCATCTGCCATCTGCACAGTTCAAGTGAGACACCCTGCATGAAGGACATAGTATGTACCCCACTGTATGGCCCTCATTACGACCCTGGCGGAAAGTGACTGACCGGACCGCCACAGCGTAAATAGCGTTTCCGCCATTGCACGATGGAGCAAAGTGCGGCTCATTCCGACCCATCGGGCACGAGCACCACGCCATGGCGGAAGTGCAAAGTCCGCGATGGCGGAAATGACCCCAAAACGGCCCACACCGCCGCCGTACGGCGCCCTAGGTGCAATACCGCCACCCATCTCAGCGGACACCGCAGTGAGCGCCAACCGGAAAGTACGGTGACCGTAAATATACGGAAACGGAAGTAAAAGCATGGTCCCGGAACGGGAAACATCACGCCGTACACCTATGAAACCACTAAATCCACACAACCATTAAAAATACTACCCTGAGACACATCCCAACCCGTCATCCACCCTAGTGAAACCAAGAAAAATGGGAAAAGTAGCGAAGAAAGCGTGCGACCGCAAGCGGCAGGTCCACTTCTCCCGTGAGGAACTCACCGTACTCACAGAGACCCTCCAGGAGAATGCAGCCGCCGTCTTCTCCACGCAAATGACCAGGACGGCACTTGCGAACAAGAAGGCCATATGGGCCCTGGTGGCACAGCGGGTAAGTGCGGTGGGGACCGCACCCCGCAACCCACAGCAATGCAGAAAGCGATGGGACGACCTGCGGATACACGTCCGTAGCATACTTTCTGCCAACCGCAACATTGCCACAGCCACCGGGGGAGGATCGGAATCACCCATCAAGTTGACCCCCTGGGAAGAAATCTGTGCCTCCACCATAGGAATGGAGAGCATAGAGGGAGTCGGAGGGATGGAGAAAGGAGTGCAGACATCCGAAGAATCAGGTAGGTGGCCCAAATAAAACAATGCCAAAACCACAATGTCCAATCATGTGAAGTACCACGTGCCCACATAGTGCAACAGTAACACATGTCCAGGAGAACGTCCACATACATAGGCCTGATAGCACACTTCAAAACTCACATCAAATACATAAATAATTAAAAATCCTAAAAACACCCTCTACACGTGCAGCAGGCACACCCTAACTGCAGGCTGCCAAACAACTGCACCCTCACTCCACACACAAATGAAACCACCTCCAAGGCCCCGACCCAAATCACCCTCAGGTACCACCCCAATGCATGTGATACATTGCCATTCCAATTCCCACAGACCCATTAATAACGCACGCCCTCCCTTACTCCACCACAGGGTCCGATCCAAACGACGTTCTCCAGGACACCCCTACCAGCACACCTGCAAAGAGGGCCAAGACCAACGGCCAAAGACCCTCCACCTCAGCTGCACGCATCAAGACACGGCAGCAGCACAAATCAAGTGGCAGCACAGAGGAGGGAACTCCAACAGGCACCCCAGAAGCCAGCATGCCCACACCACCACCACCACAGGTCCCCCCAATGGATGCCACAGTAGGCACTGCTTCTGGTGACAGCAGCACCATAGGTGACACTGCATTAATGGCAGCATGCTCCGACACAGAAAACGGGGATGTCGAAGTCAGATCCATCCATGACCTGTCCCAATCCCCCTGTCTGTTCCATCCCGTACACCATGAGGATACCACGCAGGGGCACCCACAAGACGACGACTGGCCATCCCCACAAGCCCTGTGGCAGGGCAACATGACGCGAACAGCCACTCTGTGACACCACCGCAAATGGCCATGGCCCAGCAGAGGCAACAGTCCCTCGACCAGTTAATCGTGCAACAGCAGCAACTGGCCACGCTCCTCAAGGACCATGCCGATGAATGTGGGGGCACTAAGGCAGACATAGAAACATCAACTGAGACACTTAGGGCAGAAATGGAGAGAAGTACAGAGACACTAAGGGCACAAATGGAGAGTAGCACCGAGTGCCTGAGAGTCCAAATGGAGAGTAGCACCGAGAGCCTGAGAGTCCAAATGGAGAGAAGCACCGAGAGCCTGAGGGGGGAACTGCATGCGACGTCCAAAGACGTATGTGCCGAACTTGCCGCAGTGCGCCGTGTGCTCACTGAGCTCTCACAAACCCTTAGGGACATGCATGGACGTGAGCAGGCAGAGACATCATCCGTTGCAAGTTCCGTCCAGGGCAGCCCCCAACGTAGATCTGGGAGGAACCTGCGCTCCACAGGCAGGGGTGCCCCTGATACCCGCAGAGGGGGCTTGCAATAGCGACTGCCCACTGACAATGAGCATCTCTGGACACTGGTGTTCGGGGGGGAGGTAGGAGGGTGGAGGGGGGGTGTTGGGCTCACTTGGGTGGCGGGTCGATAGGGTGTTTAACATGATATCACATATGCCATAAACAATGCACGATCAACCAATGAGATGTGTGGACATTGATCTTTGTGTACGAGGCCATTATAGGCGTACAGTCCATATTGTGCATGTACCATACACACACAGTGCCACGAGTCCCGTGTCCATGTATCAGCCACCAGGCGTGAGTGCTAGAAGCATGCATCTATGAGATGCTGACGAATGTCACGGCCCTCCTGTGCCTCGCAGACTCCTTGAGGTGCTGCCACATCCCCACCCTCATCATGACCATCTTCAGGTGCTTGCAGTTCTGCGTCAGGGGGCATGGGCACATTTCTACGTACGCACATGTTGTGTAGCATGACACATGCCATCACCATCTTCGCAACCTTCACATGGCGGTACAGGAGTGCCCCGCCAGACCTGCTGAGGCACCGGAAACGAGTCTTCAGTAGGCCGAATGCCTGTTCTATGACTACACGGGTACGTGAGTGGGCATGGTTGTAGTCCTCCTCATGCTGGTCCCGTGGGTTCCGGACTGGTGTGAGGAGCCATCTCTTCAGTGGATATCCGGCATCACCTGTATGTGGACGATAAACGAATCATGTGGAATGCCATTGCTACGTACGCACCCCCCCCTTCCTGCCAGGTCATTGCCGCATCACATACCCCACATCATCATGCATGAAATGAGACTCACCGAGTAGCCAGGATCTGTTCCCTGCGTGTCGCTCCATGTAGCGTGGTATTGTAGAGTTCCTCAAGATCATAGAATCATGGGTTGATCCAGGGAATCGGGCACAACAATGTGTAATGATCCTGTTGGAGTCACACACCATTTGTACATTCAGAGAATGAAATTGTTTCCGGTTGCGGTACTGGGCCTCCATGGCATGTGGGACGACCAATTCCACATGGGTGCAGTCGATGGCACCAATGCAACCCGGTATGCCGGCAAGTGCATGGAATCCCACTTTTGTGTTCGTAATTTCCTGCTCCGAGCGTGCTAGAGAGATGTAGTCGTCTGCGTGCTTCAGGAGGGCATCAAGCACTTGCAATAGTGTCCGTGAGAACAGTGGCTGTGAAATGCCATGCAACTGTCCGACTTTGTGCTGGTAGGTGCCTGTGGCCAGGAAGTGGAGTACAGACACCACCTTCAGTAGGGGCGGGATGGCGGTTGGGCTATCTATCATGCTGACAAGGTCAGCCTGTGTCATGTCCACAATGGCGGTTATGGTGTCCCGGTCCAAACGGTAGAGGGTGTGGATCTGCTCATCAGTGAGGTTGAACGGATGTGCTCGGAGGCGTGGGATTGCGGGCTGCCTGCGTGGTGGTAGTGGCTGTGCTGGCGGCCCTTGCTGGCCCTGCCTTGCCCTCCTCCTCCTCCTGCGTCTCCTCCGTGCGGCCGGTTGTAGTTGGTGTTCGTCTTCTTCTTGAAGTTGGAGTACCTGCAGTGCTATCAGGTCCCCCAGGGCCAACATAGCTAGTCCTGCCGGTAGCATTTCGGAGTGGTTGTGGGAGGAGACTGGGTGTGCAATTTATGTGTTTTCAGGCTGTATGGCCTCCACCTGTGGTGATTCATTCCACCTGTGCAAGCTGCTCTCCCCTTTGGGCGAGCACGTCCCGCACACAACGCTGCAATTCGACGAATGGCATCTTGCTATTACAATCATGTATTTGTACCCGATGGCAGTGTAACATTGGTTGATATGTTCATTCGGCTATGGTCCCATTGTTTCACATACTATCTTTGCAGTCGCGAACAGACTTGTGAAGGGTCAGTGGAACGTAGTACTCAAGTAACGGTGGACCCTCATGCATCACTGTACCGAGGTTCAACGACGGGCGGGGCGTCCCATTTGTGAGTGAAGGCAGTTGCCATTTTCACACACAGCCGCACTAGATGGATTAATTTGTGATTTCAAGCGGCCACAGATGCCTTTTCGACGTGATGTTGCAAATGAGGAATTCGAAGGGCGGCGCTTTCGGTTTTCAGCTAGCGGCGAGGAGATGCCCACAGGTCTGACTGCAAATATAACGTTCTATTGTTCAATGTCCTTGGGACAGGGGCCATGGCGAGGATGCAATGATTGATATGAATAGTTTGGGATGCGCAATGGCGAAGTGGACGATGAGGCCGGACGTTCCCAAATACATGTTACTTCACAACACTGGAATTACGGGCTGGGGCACAGTGGATTTTGCAGGCTGCATAACGCACAGACTCAATGGAAATTTCACATGTTATGTGAGTATGGAAACAGGCGTTTTCATTGCGGGATGAGGGAATGATGAATGGATGCATGGACAGATGAATTGATACAGAGTTTGCCATGTACAGGGCTTCTTGGAATCTGTCCGCCTCCCCTGCGCTATGTGATGCAGGGCTGCCATAGTGAGACCATCGTCTATCTGGCCTTGTTGAGCCCTCCCTGTCTCGACGCGCCTTCAGACACTTGTGTCTATACACGTTACCAATCCCATCTGATGGATTCTGTTTTAACAGACGCATGCACAGGTACACTCGTTTGTGATGGTGTTTTCACCTCGATATAGATAGTTATGATTCGCAAGTGGTTTTTGGGTGGTGATGATCCTTTGGAGTGGGCTAGCATGCATATGGCTGTGGATTTGGTGTGATCATTGAAGTGAGTAATTCAAATGTAGTTCTGATGGCCATACTATTCTTTTTCATTTCATTTGGTTGACAGGTATCTCCTCCCCTTTTGCCACTGCCATCTGTATGCCACTCCTGCAGATGGATTTTACTCCCGACACCTGCTGCTTCGTGTTAATCAGTGGAGCAGCATTACGATCTTATGGGACGATCGCCAATGGGCCACATGCCCTTACGCAGTACTAGTGGCTAGGAGCAACATTTCGGCCTTTCAGCTGGACTAGTGCCTCCCTATTGGGACGGCCCTGCGGTTCTAGGCGCTTCCATGTTGCCTTTTCGTACGAGAATGTAGCCCCTGTGTACCATGAAGGAACAGGGCGTCACACAAGAAGTAGCTGGTCATTTATTGCGGATGCAGCCCACAATGGTGAAATGTGTTTTGGAGTTCATGGCCTTGGTGAATTTGTTGTGCATTAAATTTCTATTCTGATATGGACCGTGTAGCGTTCTTCTTTGCAAGTGATGTGGCATATTCCTATTTGGGGAGCGATGTATTGTGAGGAGATCTGCATTGGGTTCCAGCTTCGGAGTATAGTTGCGTGGTACTGTGCTGGGCACGTTTGCCTACGAAGCCCAGTGAGGTCAGGGATGAGGGCTGCCAATATGACTGTTTTAATGATGTCATGCTCAGGGGCGGGGGATTTGCTTTTGTGTAACAGATGCCGGTCAGCCAGGTGGATTGGTGGAATGATGTGATTTTCGGAATATTGCTGGTCACAGGTGCCTGTGTTTGCGTGCGTTTCTTGGTGGGAGACTGAGGTCATGTCCATTGGGATGGCTTCTGTATTCGTGCCATCTGTGCCCTGCAGCTCCCATTGGCCCCTCTTGAGATTCATTTGTTCGTTGGCAGGCATGGATGACTAGTACATTTCACTGGTTGCATTGTGTGACTTCATTGCACCTACGGGGAGTTGTACAATGTGGCCAGGGAGCGGTGTACAGGCACTCAGTGGGGCCGTTTACGGTTGGGTCGCGATGCCGTACTTCTCACCATGGCGGAATGGTACTTTCCGCCGTGCTTGATGGCGTTAGGTGCATGTCCGCTAGGGTCAGAATTCGCGTACCGTTGCGCCATGGTGGTAATTACGGTTTGGCATGGCGCGCGCGCGTACTTGGTGCAGTTAGCGATGGCGTTCACTACGGTGTCGCTAATGGCATCGTACTTTGCGGTGACGGGTCATAGTCGCACCGAGCGCTATTCGATGGCGGTATTGCATTTCCGCCATCGTTTTTCGATTTCCGCCAGGGTCGTAATGAGGCCCTATGTGTCTGGCAGGTTGGCTGGTGGAAGTTTGCATGTACACAGGAGCCTTGAACAGGCCATTGCAGTACGCCAACATGATGCACACCAGTGTCATGGTGACATTGGGGTCCAGGGGGGGTGCAGGGGCAAGGGAGCATGCCTACGTGGAGTGCCCGCATGCAGGCAGAAGACACATGCACGTCAGTCATGCAATGAAATAGTCCCAGTGCTGAGAGGAAAGACACCCCAGGCTACATGTAGAAGGGCCAGTGAGCTGGAACATGGACCGGAGGGGCAGCCAGGTGAGTAGCTTGTGAGTAGGGTGCAAGTGTGGTGATGAGGACAGTCCCCATCTGCTCTACATGTCCAGCATCCTGCACAGCAGGCACGCATCAGTGAAGCATTGCATGACTTGCACATGAGAACCATGTACACATGACATGTAGTGGCAGTCAAGCACAACACATCACACAAGCAAACCACACATGGCCTTGACAAACAAGCAACAACACTCACTGGACGAGGCATCAAAGTCCAGCGTCTCTCCCACTCCTTTGACCATTCCTGCCGGTATGAACCCCGCAACAACTGACACGTGCAAAGTGAGGTCTTCCTCCTCAGGTGGTGGGCCACTGCCAGTCACCAGAGTCATGTTTTAATTAGAGGCACGCTTCGCCTTAGTACTGCATTTGAGGTCATCCCAATGCTTTTTGCACTTTTGAGCTGTGCGCACCTCATGGCCGAATGCACTCACACAATCCGCAACTTGCTTCCAGTGGGACATACGATGGGCAGCTGTAGTTTGACATTTCGGCCCCACTAGCATATGACGGTTGTGGTCCCGCACGTAGTTCACAAGGATGTCCAGTTCCTGCATGCAGAAAGGATTCTTCCTCGATGTGCTGGAGGCCGGAGCTGTGTCTGGGGTCCCAGCCTCTACTGCAGGTGCAACCTTCCTCCTCCTGGACAGTGGTCCGGACCCTGGCAGGCAAATGCCACCCTGATCAGTATGGGCAGTGGCGCTGGTGGATTGAACCGAGGTTGTGGCAGGTGGAACAAGGACAGAAGCCCTGACTTGCATCAGTGGATGCTGGGTGCCCTGGAATGGACCCTGCGCAGCAACATCCGCTGTGCCAGGGTCATTGACCGGGACTGTCCTGGATGGTAGACTCACAGCCGGGGTGGTGTCGGCTGCATCTGCCCATGCACTTGCCAACACCCGGCTGGTTGGGGCAGCAGATGACATTACTGCCCCATGGAGACGTGCCTCAGTCAGGGCAGCCCTGCGTGCACTTACAGTGTGCCTCCTGACCTCATGGAAATCTTCCTGGGACTCTTCAGGTGCCAACGCAGCCTGCGCTGGCAGACCCTGAGCCTGGGTGGTAGTGTCCACAGCAACACCTGCAGCTACCACTACCCTTGGGCCCGTGGCAGTCGATGAAACGGACTTCCAGTTCACATGGGTGCCAGTGCCAGATGCAAGAACTGCATCTCCCAGAGCCGCAGGGGATGGTGGCATGACTGCACCAACACGTGGCACAACATCGTGTTGAACTGGCGCACCCCTGCCTCTTCCCCCTCTGCATCCACTCTGGACACCCTGGAGTCCCCCTACTCCCTGGTCACCCCAGCCACATCCCTGACCATGCCCACCACGTGGAGTATGCCCAGCTGAGGCATCCCTCACCTTTCGTTGCCTTCCAGCCATGGCACAGATGTAGTAGTGCCGGCACAGATGTAGTAGTGCCAATGGGAGGTGTACACAACAATTGTCCTGGGCAATTGAGGTGAAGGGGGAGGGATACAAGATGTTAACAGCACCCCTGCACCTGCAAGGCTATATTTGACCCCGGTGATAAAGTGACGGGTCACGCAACGCTCAGGCACCCCAAAATTGCAGTAAACCTGTGCATGCAACCCCCGGTAGCCCACGTGTGTGGAAATAAACTCCTGTAGTACGCAGTGGTACTCAGGGACATGAAAAACACATACGCGTGGGACACGCAGGCTACTATGCTCTCGAAAACAGGTACGTGATACACAGGGGCACCCGCAGTGGGAAAAATAGTGTGCGCGACTCACCGTCAGACTAGCGTGATAATGAAAAATACGCGTAGCCAATACCCCCGCCAAAAGAAGAGATACGTCCTTGATCCGCTGTGAAGTTGTGATGGTGCGCGAAACAACACAAAGTAGCAACACACATGTCGGTCTCCACGAAAGGCACATACAGCGAATTGCTGGCTCCGCTCAACTGAAGAGGGAAAATCGAGATCAAACCTATGCCCCCTCACCCCAGGTGCATATACAGAAGAACAGCAGAAAGAACAAGGAGTGCACTTATCATTTGAACCAGGCCCTAGCGCACCCATGGGTGACAAATATGCTGAAAGACACCCACTTCACCAACAGTGCAACTTCCATGCTACATTACAATCAATGCAGCAATATCACAATCTACAAACACAAAAATCCCTGTTTAAAGGCTTGCAAATGCCTATATGAATTAACATGGTCTAATTGCACAGTGTAAAGCCATGTTTCAGGAAAATTACAGCCAAGTTCATTTCTCTCACTGAACACTAGCTGCATATGCCTTCACCAATACTCCTCGCAAACCCACGAGCAGCCATGGTCGTGCAGTCAGATAACATTGCTTTCTGCAGACAAACATTTTTTAATTCTCCACTAATGCTACTAAGCCACGGCAAAGCACCAAAGCCCAGTGTGTTTTTTTTTTCTTTTCTTTCTGGGAACAAAAGACATTTTCGCAAAGACTCGCACAGCATTTTAAACATAATTGTAACAAGAATGGCTCAGCCCCAGCCAATGAACACTGAGAGCCCATGGGCGAAAAAACTTGTTTCAGCTAAAAAGTTATGGGAACAAATTCATAATGCAACAAGCTAGAATTAGGTAATGGTGGGCTGGCACAGCTAAACCAACCCACTGACGCAAAAGTCTAACATCCAATTATCAGGCTCTCTATAAGGACTGCATAGGTAACCTATTACTTAGCAGCCAATAACAGGAGGAGATAGGCTTTTGGGAGCTGATCCAATTCTGTGAGGTCAGCCTGCAGTGTGATTACAAAGCTGGCTTGCAAGCCAGCCCAGGGGGAGACAGCGCTAGAACTCTCGATGTGCACGACGCTCTGCATGTTTTTTTTTCTTTTTTGCTGCCCAGAAATAAACGCAGTTTGGAACATGTGGCTGCCTGCTGGGGTCTCTGTTGCATTTCTGTGGGCCATATGGGAGGTGTTGGGGTCTCCAATAGCTGGTGAGGGTATAGCTGCTGGGCTCCACAGCCCTGGTGGGGGTCCAGCTTCTCCCCAACACACCTTTAACCCATGCTGAGGGAAACGCCTGCTTGTGTCACTTCACTTACACGCTAAGGGCCTTTCCTCGAATTACACGCAGTTACACCCGGACGTGCAGTTTTTGCACGTGTACAATCAACATGCACCCGCGTGGAGGGAAACACCCGCGCGCATTATGTCACAGACGCGCTTACGCGCTAAGGGCCTTTCCTTTAATTACACGCTGATGCGCAGTTTTTTCACGTGCCAAATCACTCCGTATCACGTTGGCCAAGCAACAACACACAGAAGACCACGCTCCTGCCCAGAAGGCCATTTTCCTGCCTCCCAGAGCCCCAAGCATGCTCCCACCTGCCATCTGCTGCTGCCTGCTTGCCTGCTGGCCACGTGCCCTGCTATTTGGTGCCTGCACGTCAGCCATCTGCAAGGGTCCAGTTGCTGTGACCACCCCTGCTGGAACAGAAGACTCCCTACTGGTATTCCATCGCTCCACAGCCCAGCCCCAGGACCCAGTTGCCCACCCACACCTTCGTCCGGGGGTTGCAATGTCTGACACAACACCATCTGGCACCAGTGGCAACCCCCCAGCAGACAGGCAGAGGGCTGCCAGCTTCACTGCCAATGAAGTTGTAAGTTTGGAAGTTCACGGACCGACAATCAAGGACGGAAGAGGATCTGGAAGGACATTGTGGCTGCCATCAACATGGAGGGGGTGGCAACCCGCGACATGCAACACGTCCGGAAGCGCTGGGAGGACTTCAGGTCCAGGACCCTCAGCAAGACCCAGCGCCTCTTGAAGGCAGAGCATGCAGAGGGGTGCCGGGTCCGCCTTACCAACATCCAGATGAGGGTCCTGGAACACATACACCCAGCGCTCCACCTCCAGATCCGTCAGAGGCAGACCCGTCCGGAGTCGAGCGGTAAGTGTACATGTGTACTGATTGGATGCTGTGCATGTTGAGGTGTGGCAGGAGTGTGCAGGTTGGACATATGTCTTGGTAGGCCCATGTATGAATGTGTATGTACAGGGACATGAGCCTGCCGCATGTGAGCCCAGTCATGTGTGAGGCACATCAATGGTGTATGTGTTCAAATGCATGGTGCCCAAATGCATGTGTGGGTGCACACATGTTTAAATTTCCGTGTATGTACTGTGGCATGGTTGTGGTGTGACACATGGATGCTGGTTCCACCTTCATGTATGTGCACAATGTACATGGGAGTGTGTGTGTATTTGACATGTGTGCCACTGTGATACACCATGGATGCATGTGACACCAACATGTAGGAGGCTGATTGGCAGATGGGACATGGATGCCGATGATTTCACTGTGACAGGTGTTGGAGATGTACAGATGCATGTATGTCTGGTGGCGTGTGTGCATTTGTTTGGCACTCCCCGTGTTGCATGTGACGTCAGGCTAACCTTCGGATGCTCATGGTGTTTTATGTGTATGGATGGTGCTGCCTGCTACAACATTCCTGTTGATTTGCACATGTGTGTGGGTTCAAATGATATGTGTGTTGGGGAGTGTGATGCCATGTGTGAAGTTTGACACTGCCACTCTTGTGCAACTGTCATGTGTGTATCAGACCATTGTACAATGCCCTGATGCCTGTATTCTGTCTCTCACTGTCTGCAGCGTGAACTGATGAAGAGGGCGGAGACGGTGCTGTGGAGCACAGCGGCAGGGATCTCACCGACAGCCAGAGACGTAAGGCCCAGCTCCCCTTTCATGTTGACATCTCATCGGGGATTGAGGAGTCTGGTGCCGCATCCACGGCTGCAGCTGCCGAGGGTAGGTCCAAGAGGCGGAGGTCGGAGATGGACTCCTCGGCAGCAGAAGAGGCCTATGGATGAAGATGGCACAGAGTCATCCAGGTTGGTGGGGGGTTTGGTTGAGGAGGAGGCAGTGGAAGGGCCACACACGGGGTCTGGAGGGGATTCCACTGGTGCTAGTGGTGCAGTCTAGGGGCAGGGACAGGAGGCAGCACAGGCAGCCGCGGAGGTGCCTGTGTGTAATCCTGTCCCCGATCCTGTGACTGCATCATCCCGCACCAGTAGCAATGCCTTCGTCCAGACCCGTCTTCAGTGAGGGGAAACGCAAACAACAACTGGCCTTCCTCTCCGTGCAGATGTGGCAATCCGGGACCATGTTGAGCCTGTCCTGGCTGGGGTGGCGTTGCGTCAATATGGCATCTGGGATGACATGCAGGGTTCTCGTGAGGACTCTGCATGTTATTTCGGATGCCTCATTGACCGCGTCGACCTACTAGGACGGGTCACCAGTGCTGGGTTCCTCTGTGTGCTGGACCTTCTACCGACCCCCTCCTCAACTGAACCCCCTATGTGCCAGTTGTCCTCCGTGCCATCTTCCTGCCCAAGTATCACCTGGGCACCCTGTGGAGCTGCCTCTGACCCAGCAGCCAGGCTGGTGGAGGTCACATCCCTGCCACAGTCGGGAGTCAGAGGTCCAGCAGGGGTGATCACCCCAACAACTGGACCCCAGCAGGTGGAGGATGTGCAGGCATCAACAGGCAGGGCACATGCACGGCAGCAGCAGGCTCAAGGTGGAAGCGATGATGGCTCGGGGCCATCAACATCAGAGGGGCAGGTATCGGCCAGAGGGCAGGAGGACCCTAGATTGGGAGTGTCTTCCATGTGCCAGCGGTTGGGCCGGCAAATAGATGCAGAGCGGCGGCGGGTGGAAGAGCCATGGCTCACTATAGTCAGGGTGGACAACTCCATGCTCAGGGCATTGAGGTGGGCTGAGTGCCTCCAAGAAATTTGCAGGGAGTTGGAGGTGTACATGGCTTTATCCCTGCAAGACCTCAGGGGCAGGGAACAGGCCCGCCTCCAGGACATTGAAGAGGAGTTCGATGATGCCCTGGTCCGGGATATCAACAAGAGAGCCGTTGGACTTGCCCGCCGCCTTTGTAAATAGTTCTGTAGGTGTAAGTTTCCTTTCTATTTTTCTTTCATTTGGGGCGCATGGACTATGCCCCACCTTTTTGTATATAGTTATTTATTAGGTAGGGTTTTTTGTAGGTTTCCTTTGAATTGTTGGGTTCATGGAGCCTGGAATTTTACATTGTATATAGTTCTGAAATGGATTTAACTGCATATTTCGTTTTTCCCATGGAGCAATGGTTTTCTCTTCTTTTTTTAAATTTGGTTTCATGAAGGTAAACTTTGAAGCCATTTTACTTTGGATTTAATTGATATCAACATTGACATTTTTTCATTCATTTTGGACATTCAGCCATTTATTTCTTATTTATTTTCTTGTGTGATTTTCATTCATTCCTTATTTTGTGTATATAATACATTTTTATTTCATACTTCATTTGTGTGATATTCTCTCATTTATTTCGTGCATGTCACGATGTGGGTTTTCTCATTCATGTGTCGCCATTGTGTGTGTCTGAGGGACATTTATTAATTGGCATCCTTGGCATTTGGGATCTATCATGACATGGGGATTTCAATGTAGAGAGGATGGAAGGCTTGGTTGTGTGTTTGGACTGGGGTAGCGTGGGGTGGGATTTGGGTGGCCATAAAGGCCATGAGTCTGGATCGTGATGTCATGTTGGGGGGGCATGAATCTGGGCCTGCTGGCAGCTGCCCGTCACTGGGGGTGGGGTGGAGGGACATGAGTCGGGGCCTGCTGGCAGGTTCCCGTCACTGGGGGTGGGGGGACATGATTCAGGGCCTGCTGGCAGGTGCCTGTCACTAGGGGTGGGGGGACATGTGTCAGGGCTCCCAGGTGCATGGTGCCATGTGGGCTGACTGTGGGGCATGCCCAGGGATGAT
This sequence comes from Ambystoma mexicanum, assembly GCF_040938575.1. Taxonomy (NCBI): domain Eukaryota; kingdom Metazoa; phylum Chordata; class Amphibia; order Caudata; family Ambystomatidae; genus Ambystoma; species Ambystoma mexicanum. The sequence goes on along the minus strand of NC_090930.1, from coordinate 770,998,946 downwards.
GGGCTACCTGTGGGGCATGCCCAGGGGTGTAGGGTGCTTCCCTGTGGTGTGGGCTGCCTGCGGGGCATGTGGAGGGGGGTAGGGATACACCAGGGAGGGCCCACACTGCCAAATCGTGTGTGTAACTCCCTGCACACCCCTCAGAATACACGTACCCCTAGCAAAAACGCATGTAAAACTGCACATGCAACACTCAGAATGCATGCATGCAGCCCATCCACCCTCCCCATGCCCCACAGGCAACCCATCACCCCAGTGCATGCCCCAAAGGCAGCCCACACCACACGGGGGACATTTCCCATGCGTTTTCACTAGCGCGAGAGGGGTAGGTGTATTCTGAGGGGTGCGCAGGGAGTTTCACATGTGTTTTCGCTAGCCTGAGAGTGGTACGTGTATTCTGAGGAGTGCGTGGGGAGTTTCACATGCGTTTTCGCTAGCGTGAAAGGGGTACGTATGTTCTGAGGGGTGCGTGGGGAGTTTCCCATGTGTTTTCGCTAGCGTGAGAGGGGTACGTGTGTTCTGAGGGGTGCGTGGCGAGTTTCACACGCGTTTTCGCTAGCGCGAGAGGGGTACGTGTATTCTGAGGGGTGCACGGGGAGTTTCAGACGCATTTATCCTAGCGCGAGAGGGGTACGTGTATTCTGAGAGGTGTGCAGGGATTTTCACATGCGTTTTCACTAGCGCGAGAGGGGTACGTGTGTTCTGAGGGCAGCACGGGGAGTTTCACACGTGTTTTCGCTAGCGCGAGAGGGGTACGTGTGTTCTGAGGGGTGTGCGGGGAGTTTCACACACGTTTTTGTTCGTGGTTGGGGGGCTGTATGCTGGTCCACTGGCCTTTGCGCCATGTAATGGATTTGTGCGATGTTTAAGGCGCACGGGGCGGGGTTGGGGGCGTAACTGGTGCTGCTGCAGGGTCGCTGCGCCCTCTGCACCACGGCTGGTTATGGATGTTGAAATCCATGAATACGCTGTGCTCTGAAATAGGTTTTGGCGCACGCGGATGGCGCATACTGTGCGCCAGCCGCGTGCGCCACCTGTGCGCCGAATTCTATGAATTACCCCCTTAGCCTTACTAATAACGAGTCATTACATTATCAGAGATTCCATCTATAATTACATGAAAACAAAAGACAGACTTTCCTAACATTGATACTCACGTTTACGTTTACTAGAAACAGCTGTGTATTGCATTTTCGTCAGGAATGACAGAAGCTACAGAGTTGTCAATGACAAACAATAAAGATTGCAAAGAAGAAAAATTTATTTCAGATTAAAACCGAGAGGGGCACGCACAAATCGTCATATCTGACAGAATGTTCTCCAAAAACGCTAATGAAAAGAAGAAGATTTACAACAATTTTCATTCTTGGAAAATGCTCAGATTATGTATTCAGACGAGGGTCCGACCTTCACATGGCCCTCATTCAGTGCTGCCATTACAAATATTGTCCGGATGGTTGCATGCACTCTATGCAATTATAATTCGATCATCACTGCTCAGAGGGTAGAAAAAGGGCAGACATTGCAGAGTGACTCTACTAGAGGTAGAGTCCCTAAATATTGCACACGTGTGCATGCCCTGTGGCAGAAGTACTACAATTGTTTGAGAGGGTCACAATCTGAATCAGTTGCAGAGTTCTCTCGTGCAGCTCATTGAGTGAAAACATTCAACAACACCTAACACCAGAAGTTGCACAACTGAGTTGGAAAATGAGTTAACATAGAACCAATTTAATGGACCAAAGTTCACAGAATCACATGTTTGCCTCATGACAGCATATGGCTGTGATTCCGTTATATTATCCTCTCAAGACAGAAATCCAATGAATTCCATTCCATTTAGTCTTACGCATTCCCAAGTGTTACTTTGCAGTCCGCACAATGCTGCACGATGGGAAGGGGCGCTTTGGTTATTCTTCTGTCATGGCTGGAAGAATGCACTAACAATATTTCAAATATTGGAAACATGCACCAAATCATTGAATCCACTGATCAGCCTGTTTAACGAAAAAAACAGCAATTGTAACATTTTGAAGAGGTTAAGCGATTGATAGTCCAACACCAGGCCATATACTCAAATTCCTAAAACTTCATTGTTCTGTGATTGTCATTGATGGGCTGACAGTGTTTTTTTAGTAACTGATCATGCATGTGCAATGATTTATGTGTACAAGAAAGCAGTTGATACTAAATAATATAAAAATGCACCACCACAACTTATTGATGTTGAAAATATCCGGAACATACAATTAGATCATTGAACCTGAGAAACATGACTGAATAATGTGGTGACAAAAATCCGGGAAGATGTTCCACCTTATAGTTTTTTGTGCTCCACAAAACGTCTGTGGCAACTTTGTGGTGACTTCAAACCATTGAATATATCTGAATTTCCAACGTTTGATTCTTTTACAGAGACAGGTCCCTGCTCTACTACCCCCACCATGACAGTCTCACCCTAAATTCTGGGGCAAGAAACAACCTGTTTTTAAGGTAAACATGTTTCTTTATTTAAAATCAAATATCAAGACATTAAAGTTGGTCCCCTAACTATAATGTTTGCAAAGTCAGACACAATGTTCCAAGAAAAGACGGGCCACTTGCCCACAGAAAAGAAACACAACCTACCACCTAGTATACTGCTAATGTACACATTCACACAACACAAAACATTCACACATACAAATCAAATGTGAGTAACTTTTCTAAACATAAACAAACCAATTACCATCATACACTGAATTAAAAAAACAGAGTATTTTTTGAATAAACATTAAACACAATGCATTTCACTTTGTTCTCTCTGAAACCATTGACGAGTGTTGCTTCAGAGAAAAATGTTGATGTAACATAGAATATATTCAATTTAAAATGTTATGCACTTTTGGTTTCCAGCTTGGACATTGATAGTATAATGTTTTGAAGTATTAACTTGGCTAATTATTCTTGGCTTTGGGTTCAGGGTGAAGCTTTTATTTTGGAGCATAATATGTCATGATTTATTAAAGGGTCAAACAAGCATGATATTATACAATTGAAATAAAAAAGGAATGACCACGTTAACTTTACTTGGCATTCAGAGTCCACTTAAGGCAACATAATTCTATTTCTGTGCAATATTATTTGGAAACATTATGTTGATTATTTTAATTGACATTATTTTCTTGGGAATGAAGGAGGCAAACTAACCTCCTTCCTATTCAACTTTAAGGGATAAATAACTCTATTCAGGATTTTTGTGAACTATGGGTTCCAGAGGCCAATTAAATAACCAGTCCCTACAAATCTATGAGTCACATTGTATACCATGCTCACATACCTCAGTATAATTTGCTTCTGTAAAGACTCACGGAACTAATGAATAATCGGATACTGCCAGAAAAAAAAAATCCCTGCACAATTAGACATTTCAGGGCATTCCATTTTAAATATACTTCCACATGGTTTCATGTACAGGCCAGGTCCCCATTCAGTGACATAGTTTGTAAACAGGGTTTCCCAAAAATACTTTCATTTGCTCTGTGGAATCTCACTAATTTTTTGCATATGTATTTTACACACATAATATTTGTCTTCTCACACATCTTCACAACTGATATACTGTCTCAGCACCCACTCAAAAAAACACTACTTTTCAGCCACAGAATGTAATATGCTGCCTCCAAAGAATTATCTGATTTTCTCACCACAACTATTGTAGCAATCTTGTCTCGCCCCCCCACCCCACAACACGTTGGCATACTGAGTTAAATCCACCTCATGTATATCCCTGCTTTCACAATTATCTGGTGATTTTCATTGCAAATAGTAACCACTGAATATAGTATACGTTCTGCTTCTAATCAAGTATGTGATTTTCTCTGTGCTTTCACGTCTCCAACAAGAAATATTTCATGTGTGTATGTTCTGCCAAGTGGTCATTAGAATTGTTTTCTCTATTAGCCGCTAAATGATGATGATCTATCAATGTTTTTGCTTATCTTAAACCAAATCTTATTTATATTTCCAAACTCCCACTCAACTAAATCCTATTTTATTTTTATTTTTTAATCTCACCCTCAAATAAATCATATTTAATCATCTAATTGTCCAAAGAAATTCCTATTTGCCTGTTCCACCTCCCCTTTCAATTGTCTGCATTTACCACAACTGCTCTAGTAACCTATTATGGTTAATAATAATCAGCAACCAAAGTCCAGCATGCATTCCTTATGTACCTTGTGATGGTTGAACTCACCAAATTTTAGCCAAAATTAGGGTGACCAGAAATGTGGGTGTATGGGAGTTTTATTGACTTCATTTACATTGTATCGGATGGAAACAAACCATCTCTAGACACACGTGTTATGCTCACATATTCTGTTCTCCGCTCACTGCCCAAGGAAACAGAAAAGCAGGAACCCCCAGCATGCTAGAAATGGGGGGTGAGGGGATAGAAAGAAACACTGGAAGAAAATCTAGGCCAAAGGGTTTTATTTAATAGTGAAAGAAGCTTCTTTAATGCAACATTCTTTTTACATATTAATCTTACATCATTTCCAAGAGACATACATTCAATAAAAAGTTTTTTTAACCAAAGAAAAAAATGTAACACCTTTGCTGTTAAAATGAATGCTTCACTAAATACCTAATGTGTCAATTACCCAAGGCTCAACTCGTTCATTCAGATTTAAAATAATTCAGAATTTATAAAAGATGCACATTATATCGAAAAATATCCCTGTAACAGTGATGTGCAGAACTATATTCAACATATACAAAACGATACAAAACAAATGGGCTCTTAAGGTTATTCAGAGGCCCAAGTGAAAACAAATCCCAACCGGTTTCGACGTATAGTTGATTGCACATCTTCATCAAGGGAGAAAAGGAAATGTACTGAAGAGAATGAAAAGATATTCGTACATAAACATTCTGAAGGGCATAAAAACAAAGCATAATTTATTTAAACAACTCACTGCCCACCAATCCAGAATTCTGACTTTGCAAACATACATTCCATGATTCTCAAGGCCATTTACAGGGTTTGATCCTTCAATTAGTGCCAGCTTCCTGTGCTGCCCACCAATGTACATCAAAAGTGTTCAGCCTAATGAGTAGTGAGTTTATTTCCATGCATTGTTTGGCCTGGCCTGAGACTGTGACAAAATCACTACCCCCTGATACCCTGCCTTCTGCAAGGATGAGTAGTGGCTAAACCACCTACTCAGTCCTCGCACTTCTACAACCCAACAATGATCCCAATCCTGAAGGTGAAATCAGCACAGGCGAGAGATAGACCACCATTGTCTTTGTGTAGTAATGTGGGTTGAAGACAGGAAATACACTTAAGAGCAGTGACACATTAAGGCTTTCTGCTGCCATAGGCTTACATAAGTGTATGCACCCCCAGCCTCTGCCTCTGCCATACTCTGCACCTTCACCAGGTTACATCCCTTCAACAAACTCTGGCTATGTTGTCCAAACTATGCTCCCTCACCCCTATTTTGGCTCCATAGCATTACAAGGATGTTTTTAAGGTTGCAGGGATTAGAACGTTATGGCTTCATCTCTATTAATTCAAGCATGTCATCTTCTATGTTATGTTAGTAGAAAATGTGTTTTCAGGCCTCTGCTGTCCAAGCTTTGGAGAAGGCAGTGTGTTCAACAGTTGAGTGCACTAGAGGTAATTGTTACAGCCAATTATTGTCTACTTTCGGTTAAGTCCCAAAACAATCTTTTAGAGCAAGTGATAAGAAGATAAGTTGTCTGCCAACTGGACACAAGTGGGAGTAGGTTGGAATGAGAAATTTTGGTTTCACTGCTAATATCTTGTTTCTCTCACAAATTGGATGCTGTCCCTCTATGGTCTGTAATATCAATGCAACATAATTTCATTTCTATATCTGGTCTTGTCAAATGGTAAAGTTTGCATATGAAATACATACAAGTGGTACACGCACATCTTCTAGAAATTTGAATAAACGGAACTCAACCCCCTTTTCATGGTAATAGATCTGGTTTTAGCAGGGGGCAAAATGGAACACTATAAAACATATGGCAAAATAACAAGTGAAATTTGTAAACTCTGCCGGGGCATACACACCTCACTAGAGTAAAGACAGTTGAAGAAGGTTCTTGGAATATTTGACAGTGCATTCTCATGGTGGAGTAATGGATAAGGGTGACCCTGAACATGCATGTGTGGGAAGCAAAAGCATTCCTCGTAGCTGCACAATGCAGGCACCTTTTATAACAAAAGAAGTGGTACATACTGTTTACATCATTTCTGTTTGTGCAATTGTTCAAAATACTCAACATTCCAGAGAAAAAATGAGCAACCGAGTGGGCATTGCACCTTTGTGGCTGAGTATGGGCTATGGATCTTACCAGCTTGCGTTTAAGGTAATTTAACATGTTTGTTAACTCTGTAGAGTTGGTTGGAAGGTACAATACATTGGAACATTCTGAGATATGTGGATATAGCCATAGATGCCCTACTGTTGTTTTTTTTTTAAATTAAAATATTTTTATTGGCATAAAGTATGTTTACAGGAATTCCTTAGCCACTACAGTGCCCTGCTGTTGTTTGAAGTACTGTTTCACATTAGAAGTCCTACCTTGTATATACAATCTAACTAATGTAAAGATTCTTTTTAAGCATCACAGTTATGCATTGTGTGGCATACTTTGCAGTTGGTTCTCCTGGTAAAACGGAACGTGCAGCAGAATGTCTTCAAAGACACAAGATAAGCCCAGCAGGCATGCCATTTGCCTGTATAATAGTGACCAGATTCTGTAAATATGGCTGAATGGATGTCTTTATGGGACACCTTTACAGCTGTGAAACAGTGTGTACCTTTGGCACACCGTTTTTGTTCTCAGCCTTCTCTGGCTTTGGGAGTCCTTTCACAGGTTTCTTGATGCACTTGCACATTCAGATGTACTCTTCGTCATTTTCACTTCTCTATAATGTATTTCATGCTTGCACCTTTTGGGCGGCCACAGACCTCTGAAATGTGGAGTCGGGAAGGGAAATGAGTGCCTGCTTCTGAACATCATGTTAGTGCCACCTGTGGGAACTCTGTGCTTGACTTAAGAATAAGCATGTGTTTAATATTGCAAAATGATGCATCATTTTTAAACTGAAACCGTTTATTTCTGTAGTGGTTTATAAAATGCATGCCTTGTTTTTGAATATAAAAGTTATTGCTTAACACAGTGTATGTGTGTATTGATTATAAAGAACGCCAAAGATAATCATCATCATGCAAGCTTTATTCGGTTTTGTAACATCCAAGCACCATGCAGATAAAGCAACATTAAATATTTATATGAAACAACCACCCAATATATACATGATAATGTGAAGTGGCACCAATAAAACCAATGAAGTTTTGGCTGTTCTGCATATGCAAGAGCATTTTGGGAAGATAAGAATGACCAAAGAGCTTTAGATCGTTCATATGTGTCTGTGAGAGTTGTATGACTGAATCACTAAACACCTAAAGCACGCTGGGTTTGGTACGCATTTCCTTTCTTTTTTCTTTTTTTTAAAAAAAAAGGTCATCCTAACAATACATCTTTTGCAAATATCAAGCATATATACAAGTTTGGCTATCAAAGACTTTAGCTGTCAAAGTGGGATGACTGCTAACAGCTGAAAATTACTTGTAGTGTTGTGTATCAGCCAGACTCTGAGAAACAAAATTGGTTTTACATTTAAAAAATGCCAACCAGTAAATTGGCAATAAACTGCAATAAAATGCCCTTTCTCTGGCAATCTGTTGGCCTTGTCATAAATACATCTATTTTCAAGAGGAGTGTGAATGTGATGAAAGTAGCTACAGCAGTAGAAAAATAGTTCAAAATGAAGGAATGTCCAATCAACTGTACTATACAATACTTACGCAGTAAGCCAGAGCCACGGGGGCATTACCAAGTCAAGTAAAGCCCTGGGGCCCATAGTTAAAGGCCCCTGGGCTTTTCCAGACCCGGTAATGCTCCAACAGCGAGGGGCTTATTGCTATTAGTACCCCGGCTCGCAAGACCGGGGTACTAAGAGCATTGTTTTTCGCTTCCGAAACGCAGTGTTTTGGAAGAGAAAAAAAAACAAATGGCTGCCAGGGAAGGGAAAACAGAGTCCATTTTCATGTAGTCCCTTCTCCCTTTCCATGGTGGCCATTAAAAAAATGGTAAAAATTTAAACAAAAAAAATGGCCGCCATGGAAAGGAGAGAAGGGACTACAGGTAGTCCCTTCTTCCTTTCCATGACGGCCTGTCTGGGATCGGGAGCGGATGCACTTGTGACAGAAGTGTTCCCAGTGCATTCACTCCCAAAAAGAGGAACAAAAAGAAGGTGAGTGGGTTTGGGAGGTTGGGGAGTGGATTGTTTGGATGGGGGGATCAGGGGGAAGGGAGAAAACACTTACCTGAATCCCAGGCGGGGGAGGATGGCAGACTCTAGCTGTGTGGTGGCTAGGAATGGAGATTACTCATTGGCTGAGGGGCTGCCACACACCACCGCCGGGACAAAGGAAAGGAATGCTGTGAGAGGGATTCCCGATTGTGTAAATTCCCGGCGAGGGCCAATCAGATTGCATGTGACAATCTGATTGTCTCTTGCCAGGTACTAATAACGAAAACCCAACTTGTGGAAAGAACACAGAATATGCAGAATGTGGATAATGCAAGCACTCTGAGTAATGAAACAGGGGAGAAAGTCACTAACTCACCAAAAGGGATGTGTATTTGTTGAAAAAGGTGCACTGAGGGGATTTGCAGTGTCTAGGGCTCCAAAAGTGCACCAGAGCAAGGGTGCTAGTGCCTCTCAACAGTACCTTAATTAGCTCTTTGGTGGTTTGAAAGTGTTAAAACACTGTTAAGCCAGGATTCGGGATGATGTCTTTGTGATTCGAAACAGGTTTGGAAGTGGAGAGTCTTGCTGGTCGCAGTGGTGAGCCGGCAGCAAGTGAGTTCGAAGTATGAACTCTGTGCAGTTTGAAGGCAGCGTTTGAGGGATGAAGTTTAATGGGCTCACTAGGGTTGGATTGACGATCAAGCCAGTTCAAGTCAACGTGTGGCAGGATGCTTCCAGAGGTTCATGTAGAGCTCTGGAGAGGTTCGATGCTGTGGTCCCGATGGCTCGATGTGATCTTCAAAGAGTCAGTGGTTCAGAGTCTTCCGCAGCTGTGAGCTGATCGTTTGAGCCAAACATGTGGCAAGCTCTGCTACGTACAATGCTGCATTGTGCTGTTTTCTTGAATTTTACAGCAGCAATCAAATGTGCTTGACTCTGGTTCAACAATGGGTAAAATCTTATATAAACATCTTCGTTATATCTCCTGATGCTGGGAACACTCCAATCCAGGGCCTCAGAGAAAAGATTAGTATTTGTTCTCTTTACTCCAACCAGGGGGAAACTAGCTAGCGCCTGCTGGGGCCCTTCACCAGTGAGGGGCCTCGGAACCAGTGCACTTGGCAGTGAGGTAGGTCTTGGTGCAACCAAAGTTCCACAATGTGCTGTGGGGATGGGTAGGGAGCAAAGCTTGCCTCTGCCTGTCTTCACTTCACAACAGAAACTTTGGAAAGGACTGCTCTCATAACAAGGTCACATTTAATTCCTCTTGAAATCTTTGAAGGTCCAAAATATATCAAAGAAGGAGTTGTAGTCCCCTTCCTCATAAAGGCACAAGGCCAATAAGGATTAGATAAAAGTGAGCCATGTTTATAGGGTACCATACAAAAAGTGCTCTGCTGCGCAAGAAGTGGTGGAGACAGGAATGAAAGAAAATCCCAATACGAAGATATAGGAACCCTTCCTCCATTCCATTCTGCTCTGTCTGACTGCCTGTTGGTCACCACATTCCCACGCCTGCCACCTCAAAGGCCCTTTAGTGTGCTAGCCCTACTGTGAGTCTATCCCTTTTGTTTGGGTGTACATCTTTGAAGATGGCTTCCAGGTGGCTCCTGCTCTGAGTATCTTGGGCTGGGGAGAGGTGTTACTTGACCTGACAAAGGATCAAATTAATTAACAGTTTTGTTTGTAATTGTCTTGCTGGCAAACTAGAGATAGGCAGCCTGATCAGAATATACACAATCCTTGCCTGATTGCCCTGGGCTCACAGGGTTGTCATGTGTATCCTACATATCAGATATGCCTTTAATAATTATTTGAAATACATAAAGCCATACTAAAACATAGGTATGGCTTATATGTCAAGAATACCCTGCCACCATCTGCTAGATTATCATTATTGTTATGGTTCGAGATCAGAGGTCCAGATTTAAATGCAACCTCGCTCAGCAGTGATTTTGCTATTTTTTCTATTGCCGAAACTGTCAGACAGGGCACCTGTGACCTCTTAACCTGCTCTGTGCCAGTGAAGAGCAGGAGCCACAGATCAAGGAGACTGCTGCAGCATGGGAACAGGTGTTTTTGGCATGAAGCTTTATGAAAGGAGTCTATTTAGCAGACGACCGTTTCTGAGGTGGATTACCCACATAATGTTCTCATGGATATAAATCAAAAAAGCGAAGCAGCTTTATGCACTAATAATAAGTAGCTTTGTCCGAAAAAAGTGTTGGAACCTATTTCACTAGTGATCAAGGGAAACGGTGCAGCATTTGAAGGAGAAATGAGTGGCCACAGGGCTCCATATTCAGTGTGTATAATGCTAGCTCCTTTGAAAGTATGCTAAAGGTTACCAGCATGCATGCACGTTATTCTTTATTGGGGCACTGAGGTCGCTTCCTCCCATCTCAGGGTGGCTTTAAATGGAAATCTGAGTTCACACATGGGACAATGCTGCTAATACGCGACACTGGAAGTGAGCACCTGACCTTTCATGGATGTGGCTGACCTTGAGGTTTATCTGGATAGGTGATGAGAATAAATATGACCTTTCCCTACTTTGCCACTATTCCAAATACATGTGTCCTTTTTCTCTTTGTGCCTCGTCCCTCTCGGGCCCCTTCACTTCCTGCCAGTACTCCCTCCACCTTTGATTCTCTACTCTAAGCAATACCACCTATAATAGTGTTCCATCGGGCTATTCTTCTCTGTTGCATCCCTTCTCTCACTTCAACGCTTGCATGTACTCTCTCATTCTCATTAGCTCTGTGGTTCCTCTCCGATTTTTCCAATACCCGCTCAGTTCAATGATCCTTATTGCCATTGCCTGAGACCACCTGAGCTTCTTCCCTCTTGTTAGCATTCTTCTGTTTCCCCCAACTCCTCTCCCCTTTGGGGTCTTTCCCTTTGTTTTCCCCAATGTGACCATTGCTCCTATAGTCCTTACATTTGCACCCCTTTCTACAGTTCCCCTAACAGGGAAAATGCTCTGTCGTTCCAAAGGCAGACTAAACTAATTTCTTTTTAAAGGAAAGCTGAATGAAAAAGACAATGAATACTGCAGGCAGCAAATGGTTAAGATATGAACAGTTAAAAGCTTGAATAAACGTCATAATGAAATACAGTTGTCAGCGTAGCAATGTCTCATAGTCAGTATCAAGTTTTATTAAAAAGCAAGTTTACCTAAGATGTTAAAAGCAAATAACAGCTCCTGAACTAATTTATACAGTGCTGGATGTTGCTATATGAGCACTGTGATATTTTCTGAGGTGAGATGAGAGGCGAGTGGCACATCTCACACTAATTCTGTAATTCAGCTGGTGTGTTTCACAGCATCATTTTCATTTTCACTTTAAGTTATATTTAATTTGAAAAATGTTCATCTCCATTCATTTGTCTGAACTTCGGAATAATGTCTGTGCAAGGCACTAACTAGGCAGTTGTTATACCATGCCATTGTTCAATTTATAATTATAGTAATATTATGATGTTGCTATCACACTGCTGTTGGAAACATGCAGAGGATGTAGGCAACAGATTATAGAAGATGGCGAAAAACCTATTTAAAAGAAGCAGAAATCATATTTTGAACATTGTAGTGATACAATCAATCGGCTATCTCCTTAATGCTTGCTCCAACAGCCTCAGGACCGGATCACATACGCTGTGCTGGATGGCAGTATTTCTTTGCCTCTCAGGAAAATGGAGGGGGTGCAAAGTTTGCACCATGGTACATAGGATGTGCCTTTCCCTGCTCTTATTTACACTAATCCACTTTGCTGATGTCAGTTCATATTGCACACACAGTAGCGTCTGCACACATCATCTCTGGGCCAAAGGTTTGTTTGTTTGAGCTGTCTTTCTATTACTGCATACAAAATACAAAATAAAAGGAGAAAAGGGAAAGAAAGAAAGAAAGAAAGAAAGAAAGAAAGAAAGAAAGAAAGAAAGAAAGAAAGAAAGAAAGAAAGAAAGAAAGAAAGAAAGAAAGAAAGAAAGAAAGAAGGAAAGAAAGGAAGAAAAAAAGAAAGAAAGAAAGAGAGAAATAAATAAAGAATGAAGGAAACAAGGAAAGTGCAGTATTCAGCATAGAGACCTACACAGTATCCAGGTAGAGGTGGTAAGTACAAAAGGAAAGCTTGTACTTTAATCTTCAGTTACAGGTAAGGATAAAGACAGGAATAGAGGGAGTATGCATCCTAACAGATCTTGTCTCATGCTGAAGCCCCCCCCCAACCCTCACTGTCAGGACTCTCACACACTCGCACTCCACATTCCATCAGGCATTCCACAAGCAGCACCAATCAGACAACATGCAGGATACCACAGAAAGTTAGAAAGAGTTAAAGAAAAATATGGCCAACAGAAAAAATGTATGTTAGCACATATTCAGGTGCCCTGCCTTATATATGTGGTGTAGGCACCACTAACACATCTACAAACATTCGCACTACTCGCAGTGCATAATTAGCACTGTCTAAAATTCTGTATAGGCAAACACAGTTTCAGTAGTGGTTCTAATTCATAGAAGAGTGTGTAGAATAGTACAGCCGCCTGTCTAAATTCATGCGTCAGATGGGATGGTTTTAACAAACTTCCCAGAGTCTCACCATTGGTTAGCACTAGAAGAAAGGATCACATTCAAGAAACTCTTTATCATTTCAAAGTTTATTTTGGATTGGTACATCCATAAAACCATCACAGTAAACATATTTCATGAAATCACGAAGTTCATGAAATCACAAAATGTAAACATGCAGTCATAAAAAGACAATCTAAAAACATGCAGCATTGAGAAATTGTGTGCCAAAGTACAGGGTTTGGGCTATTGTGCAGTATTCTTGAATATATGCGACTGCTCTTCATAACCCTAAAAGGTTTCTGTTCTTATTAATGTGAACATTCTTCAGGGGGATTTTATTATGTTACTGGATAACCTTCAAATGGTAAATGGTAGCTAGGAGTTGTTGAATCTTGATGTTTCAAATTATGGTTTATTTTTATATTGTATTTATTTATATAGCGCACTAAAACAAAAGGTATCAAGGCGCTTATGCTAAAGAGATTGGTTACAGTGCTTTTGGTTACAGACAGGAAGCGCAGGGAGTGATTACATAACAAAAAAAGTGCAAAGAAAGAGTTCAAAGTGAGCACATTCATGGAGCCTAACCCCATGTTGCAGGCGGCTGCGACACAGAGATGCTAAAGTCAATCAAGTGGGCACATTTATGGAGTCTAACCCCATGTTGCAGGGTGGCATTGACACAGGGATGCAAGAGTCAATTGAGTGGGCACATTCATGGAGCCTAACCCCATGTTGCTGGGCGGCTGTGACACAGAGATGCAAAAGTCGATCAAGTGGGCACATTCATGGAGCCTAACCTCATGTTTCAAGGCGGCTGCTAGACAGAGATGCAAAAGTTGATCAAGTGGGCACATTCCTGGAGCCTAACCACATGTTGCAGTGTGGCTGTGAGACAGAGAATGCAAAAGTCGATCAAGTGGGCACATTCATGAACCCTAACCTCATGATGCAGGGCATCTGCAACAAAGAGATGCAAAAGTCGATCAAGTGGGCACATTCATGGAGCCTAACCCCTTGTTGCAGGGCTGCTGCAGCACATAGAATGCAAAAGTCGATCAAGTGGGCACATTCATGTAGCCTAACCCCCTGTTGCAGGGTGGCTGCGAAACAGAGATGCAAAAGTCCATCATGTGGGCACATTCAGGTATACAGTAAGGGGGCAGCGACTCACCTTAGATCATCCATGTAGTGGACAGGGAGAAGACAGGGACCTTAGGAAGTGTGCCTTTGCTTAGGGGGCAGGCTAAAGCCTGCCGGTCCCCCATTGGTGGTGATAATACAGAGCAGGCCAATGGATGAGCCCTTAGGGAAGGCTCACAAGATAAAATAAGTTGACGACCATCTTCAAATTGCAGCAATGCGGCCCATACCAGTGCAAACCGAAAAAGCTCTGGGTCCAACAGAGGGATATGGACAAACGCTGCAGATCGGCAGGCACACACAGAAAGAAAAGCAATTTCCAGTGTTATTGCAGACTTCTATTTCGTTTCACCCCAGATATAAAATGGCATAACAGCTGATGCAGCATGGTGTTTTGCAGAGACATCTGTACATGCTTGACAAACCAAAAGCACACATGTAGTAGTACTTGAATGGAGCACTTGTTTTTGTCATGTTGTCTGGCAAAAATGAAGAGAAGTAACTGATACGGTTGGTGTCTCTGGATCACAACTGGACCAGTAGTATGTATGTAGAAATGTTTCACAGATCATTGCTCCAGGAGACCACAGTGCTAAATGCTGCTCTGCACTCTTGTGCTCTTCAAATGTGCTGATGAACCGCTAGTTCGCACTAAACACCTCGGTCTAATAAACTTCACAGACTAATAAGACAGTAAGTCTAGAGTCAATGCATTATGGACCCACAAACCTAAGCCTGCGATGCTACTAATTACTGAACCGGAATGCACCTGTGTCGTTGTTAGTAAGTGAACGTGTGTTCATGTTACGAATTGACCACAAAAGTGATGGGTGGAAGGTTTCGAATTAATCTAAACCACTGGCAATTGCTCTGGGCCAACCTTCCACACCACCGTTTTTTAGCCCGTCTGCGCCATTGCAAAAGGGGACCAGCCATGTGCAAATCAGTCAGCAGCTGCCGCCACCGAAGGTAGCAGCCCAGCCCGAACTGCTAGGCCAGGTTCCCTCTGCACAGAAAACCAAGCAACCCCAGACATGTTTCGGCCTTGTTGGACCTCCTCAGTGAGGTGCGGCCTGGTTCCCTGTGGCGCAGCGAGCAAGGGACCCACGTCTGGGCATACCCTCTCTCACAAGGAGAAACAAACTGACCACAAAAGTGATGGGTGGAAGGTTTCGAATTAATCTAAACCACTGGCAATTGCTCTGGGCCAACCTTCCACACCACCGTTTTTTAGCCCGTCTGCGCCATTGCAAAAGGGGACCAGCCATGTGCAAATCAGTCAGCAGCTGCCGCCACCGAAGGTAGCAGCCCAGCCCGAACTGCTAGGCCAGGTTCCCTCTGCACAGAAAACCAAGCAACCCCAGACATGTTTCGGCCTTGTTGGACCTCCTCAGTGAGGTGCGGCCTGGTTCCCTGTGGCGCAGCGAGCAAGGGACCCACGTCTGGGCATACCCTCTCTCACAAGGAGAAACAAACTGACCACAAAAGTGATGGGTGGAAGGTTTCGAATTAATCTAAACCACTGGCAATTGCTCTGGGCCAACCTTCCACACCACCGTTTTTTAGCCCGTCTGCGCCATTGCAAAAGGGGACCAGCCATGTGCAAATCAGTCAGCAGCTGCCGCCACCGAAGGTAGCAGCCCAGCCCGAACTGCTAGGCCAGGTTCCCTCTGCACAGAAAACCAAGCAACCCCAGACATGTTTCGGCCTTGTTGGACCTCCTCAGTGAGGTGCGGCCTGGTTCCCTGTGGCGCAGCGAGCAAGGGACCCACGTCTGCAGAAGGGATGTGACCTAGCAGTTCGGGCTGGACTGCCCCTTTTGGGGTAGGACCAAGCCTGATTTGCATATGGTTTTTCCCCTTCTGTAATGGCTTGGCAGGCTGAAAAACGATGGTCTGGAGGGTTGCCCAGAGCTTTGCCAGTGGTTATGATTTATTCAAAACCTTCCAGCCATCACCTTTCTGTTTTGCTAAAGTCACCCCGAGTGGGACGGGTATGCCCAGACGTGGGTCCCGAGTCTGCCGGGCCTAGAGACCCAAGCTACTCCTCACTGATGACGCCCAACAAGGCTGAAACATGTCTGGGGATGCTTGTGGTCTCGTGCAGAAGGGATGTGACCTAGCAGTTCGGGCTGGACTGCCCCTTTTGGGGTAGGACCAAGCCTGATTTGCATATGGTTTTTCCCCTTCTGTAATGGCTTGGCAGGCTGAAAAACGATGGTCTGGAGGGTTGCCCAGAGCTTTGCCAGTGGTTATGATTTATTCAAAACCTTCCAGCCATCACCTTTCTGTTTTGCTAAAGTCACCCCGAGTGGGACGGGTATGCCCAGACGTGGGTCCCGAGTCTGCCGGGCCTAGAGACCCAAGCTACTCCTCACTGATGACGCCCAACAAGGCTGAAACATGTCTGGGGATGCTTGTGGTCTCGTGCAGAAGGGATGTGACCTAGCAGTTCGGGCTGGACTGCCCCTTTTGGGGTAGGACCAAGCCTGATTTGCATATGGTTTTTCCCCTTCTGTAATGGCTTGGCAGGCTGAAAAACGATGGTCTGGAGGGTTGCCCAGAGCTTTGCCAGTGGTTATGATTTATTCAAAACCTTCCAGCCATCACCTTTCTGTTCTGTTTTGCTAAAGTCACCCCGAGTGGGACGGGTATGCCCAGACGTGGGTCCCGAGTCTGCCGGGCCTAGAGACCCAAGCTACTCCTCACTGATGACGCCCAACAAGGCTGAAACATGTCTGGGGATGCTTGTGGTCTCGTGCAGAAGGGATGTGACCTAGCAGTTCGGGCTGGACTGCCCCTTTTGGGGTAGGACCAAGCCTGATTTGCATATGGTTTTTCCCCTTCTGTAATGGCTTGGCAGGCTGAAAAACGATGGTCTGGAGGGTTGCCCAGAGCTTTGCCAGTGGTTATGATTTATTCAAAACCTTCCAGCCATCACCTTTCTGTTTTGCTAAAGTCACCCCGAGTGGGACGGGTATGCCCAGACGTGGGTCCCGAGTCTGCCGGGCCTAGAGACCCAAGCTACTCCTCACTGATGACGCCCAACAAGGCTGAAACATGTCTGGGGATGCTTGTGGTCTCGTGCAGAAGGGATGTGACCTAGCAGTTCGGGCTGGACTGCCCCTTTTGGGGTAGGACCAAGCCTGATTTGCATATGGTTTTTCCCCTTCTGTAATGGCTTGGCAGGCTGAAAAACGATGGTCTGGAGGGTTGCCCAGAGCTTTGCCAGTGGTTATGATTTATTCAAAACCTTCCAGCCATCACCTTTCTGTTTTGCTAAAGTCACCCCGAGTGGGACGGGTATGCCCAGACGTGGGTCCCGAGTCTGCCGGGCCTAGAGACCCAAGCTACTCCTCACTGATGACGCCCAACAAGGCTGAAACATGTCTGGGGATGCTTGTGGTCTCGTGCAGAAGGGATGTGACCTAGCAGTTCGGGCTGGACTGCCCCTTTTGGGGTAGGACCAAGCCTGATTTGCATATGGTTTTTCCCCTTCTGTAATGGCTTGGCAGGCTGAAAAACGATGGTCTGGAGGGTTGCCCAGAGCTTTGCCAGTGGTTATGATTTATTCAAAACCTTCCAGCCATCACCTTTCTGTTTTGCTAAAGTCACCCCGAGTGGGACGGGTATGCCCAGACGTGGGTCCCGAGTCTGCCGGGCCTAGAGACCCAAGCTACTCCTCACTGATGACGCCCAACAAGGCTGAAACATGTCTGGGGATGCTTGTGGTCTCGTGCAGAAGGGATGTGACCTAGCAGTTCGGGCTGGACTGCCCCTTTTGGGGTAGGACCAAGCCTGATTTGCATATGGTTTTTCCCCTTCTGTAATGGCTTGGCAGGCTGAAAAACGATGGTCTGGAGGGTTGCCCAGAGCTTTGCCAGTGGTTATGATTTATTCAAAACCTTCCAGCCATCACCTTTCTGTTTTGCTAAAGTCACCCCGAGTGGGACGGGTATGCCCAGACGTGGGTCCCGAGTCTGCCGGGCCTAGAGACCCAAGCTACTCCTCACTGATGACGCCCAACAAGGCTGAAACATGTCTGGGGATGCTTGTGGTCTCGTGCAGAAGGGATGTGACCTAGCAGTTCGGGCTGGACTGCCCCTTTTGGGGTAGGACCAAGCCTGATTTGCATATGGTTTTTCCCCTTCTGTAATGGCTTGGCAGGCTGAAAAACGATGGTCTGGAGGGTTGCCCAGAGCTTTGCCAGTGGTTATGATTTATTCAAAACCTTCCAGCCATCACCTTTCTGTTTTGCTAAAGTCACCCCGAGTGGGACGGGTATGCCCAGACGTGGGTCCCGAGTCTGCCGGGCCTAGAGACCCAAGCTACTCCTCACTGATGACGCCCAACAAGGCTGAAACATGTCTGGGGATGCTTGTGGTCTCGTGCAGAAGGGATGTGACCTAGCAGTTCGGGCTGGACTGCCCCTTTTGGGGTAGGACCAAGCCTGATTTGCATATGGTTTTTCCCCTTCTGTAATGGCTTGGCAGGCTGAAAAACGATGGTCTGGAGGGTTGCCCAGAGCTTTGCCAGTGGTTATGATTTATTCAAAACCTTCCAGCCATCACCTTTCTGTTTTGCTAAAGTCACCCCGAGTGGGACGGGTATGCCCAGACGTGGGTCCCGAGTCTGCCGGGCCTAGAGACCCAAGCTACTCCTCACTGATGACGCCCAACAAGGCTGAAACATGTCTGGGGATGCTTGTGGTCTCGTGCAGAAGGGATGTGACCTAGCAGTTCGGGCTGGACTGCCCCTTTTGGGGTAGGACCAAGCCTGATTTGCATATGGTTTTTCCCCTTCTGTAATGGCTTGGCAGGCTGAAAAACGATGGTCTGGAGGGTTGCCCAGAGCTTTGCCAGTGGTTATGATTTATTCAAAACCTTCCAGCCATCACCTTTCTGTTTTGCTAAAGTCACCCCGAGTGGGACGGGTATGCCCAGACGTGGGTCCCGAGTCTGCCGGGCCTAGAGACCCAAGCTACTCCTCACTGATGACGCCCAACAAGGCTGAAACATGTCTGGGGATGCTTGTGGTCTCGTGCAGAAGGGATGTGACCTAGCAGTTCGGGCTGGACTGCCCCTTTTGGGGTAGGACCAAGCCTGATTTGCATATGGTTTTTCCCCTTCTGTAATGGCTTGGCAGGCTGAAAAACGATGGTCTGGAGGGTTGCCCAGAGCTTTGCCAGTGGTTATGATTTATTCAAAACCTTCCAGCCATCACCTTTCTGTTTTGCTAAAGTCACCCCGAGTGGGACGGGTATGCCCAGACGTGGGTCCCGAGTCTGCCGGGCCTAGAGACCCAAGCTACTCCTCACTGATGACGCCCAACAAGGCTGAAACATGTCTGGGGATGCTTGTGGTCTCGTGCAGAAGGGATGTGACCTAGCAGTTCGGGCTGGACTGCCCCTTTTGGGGTAGGACCAAGCCTGATTTGCATATGGTTTTTCCCCTTCTGTAATGGCTTGGCAGGCTGAAAAACGATGGTCTGGAGGGTTGCCCAGAGCTTTGCCAGTGGTTATGATTTATTCAAAACCTTCCAGCCATCACCTTTCTGTTTTGCTAAAGTCACCCCGAGTGGGACGGGTATGCCCAGACGTGGGTCCCGAGTCTGCCGGGCCTAGAGACCCAAGCTACTCCTCACTGATGACGCCCAACAAGGCTGAAACATGTCTGGGGATGCTTGTGGTCTCGTGCAGAAGGGATGTGACCTAGCAGTTCGGGCTGGACTGCCCCTTTTGGGGTAGGACCAAGCCTGATTTGCATATGGTTTTTCCCCTTCTGTAATGGCTTGGCAGGCTGAAAAACGATGGTCTGGAGGGTTGCCCAGAGCTTTGCCAGTGGTTATGATTTATTCAAAACCTTCCAGCCATCACCTTTCTGTTTTGTTCATGTTACGAATGCCATGGATTAGTAAATGGCAAGAAGGAGCATGAGGGGATAACATTTGGTTCCCAAGCACGAAGGGCACCACATTCTTCATTGAAGTTAACAGAAAAAACAGTGCCATTTGCCAATACCTTATCCCACTCTCTCACAATATATTCAGTACAAATTCTGCATGAAAGTCATTAAACAGTGGGAATAACAAGATGCAATGGGACACGTTCTCAAAGCCTCCATATATACATTTATTATCTGAGCACCCCACACTTTTTTAATGCTAAATCTCTGTAACTGCCGCGACAGGTAGTAGGTTCAGTCTGACCTTCCTAAGGAGGGCTCTGTGCAACAGCATGGTCACCTATCACAGATAATCAGCAAAACTGGGTCTTGACCATCATTTCATCTTCCCATGCTGATGCCAGGAATTGCATATACCTGGCTTTTTTCCACATCTTTTGGGAATGGAATGCCCGTCCTCTATCTCTGAGGACATCCCTCTCTCTGTCAGTGTTCAAGAAATTAATCAAAACATGCCTGCTTAACCTGATGCTGTTCGGACTGGAGCGGATGTCATTACCTTCTTCTCTTCTAAAAAAAAGTGTGTGTCTTGCTGGTGCATGTGCACCCTGAGACCCATGGGCATGTTGGGGCATTATAGGAATTAAATAATAATAATAATAATAATAATAGTATTACTTTACTGTAGGAATTTTTTAATGGAATCAGGTTCTTAATTAGGAGTTTCGATAGAGGGCTATAATTACCCGCCCAAAGTTAGGCCCAGTTTAAAATAGGTCCCACATTTATAATATCATAAAGATATCCTATAGCTGTTTCCAAGTGCATTGACTACACAGGTGTTGGAAGGGGGACCATAAGCAATCTTCTTAAAAATGAATCCTCTATCTTTTGTAGACAGGGCCCCTTGTATGTATCCATATTTCACACTCATAAATGCCTGTAGTGGTGGCCTTGAACTCATTAACCATAGACATGTGTGCCACAGATGAATTTTTCGATTTTCTACTAGTCTACAAATGCCCCCTATGGGCTGATTCATCCTAACACATAACTTCTAAATGTGGTCATCCCATTTTAGCTTTTTATTAAATTGAATGCCTAGATAATCAGAGGAGGAGCAGCACTCCAATTGCTTTCCCTCTAAAATCATTGAGAGGCATCTTTCGGGATTCCTAGAGACACACACCGCAAAACACTTATGACCATAAACCCAGAAGCCCCTGTCCCTCATATTTTTATCATATTCTGTGATTAGTGCCTGTAGTGATCTGGGGGTCTTCACCAGGAGAACATCATCATCAGCATAGTTGAGCACTGGCAGTCTCCTGGCGCCACACCAAGGGACATCAATCGAAAAAAAAAAAAGACAAAAAAAAAGTTTGGGGGTTGCGGGGGTGTCCCCTGTGTGTTCCATGCAATAATGTTGCAACAAAAAACGGCCATTTTTCTGCGATATTTTTGCATGGCGAGATTTTTGTGGCGACATTATTACATGGAACCCATCAATCATGGTCAAAGACTCTAATTACCTGGCCCGGATATTGACATGGAGGATAAAAAGGATAGGTGCAAGGACGCATCTATGATGAATACTCTTCCTTGCTGCTAGGAACTTTGATGGTTCCGCATGCAGGCCATAGCGCACACAGACCCTTGTATTCTCATGGAGTGACTCCAACATCCATATTAAAGGGCCTGGCATGCCTATGTCATGTAGGGATTTCCAAAGTAGCCTCCTATCAATGTGGCTGACGTTCTTAAAGACCACATAGATAGGAGAATAAAAAACTTGTACATGATTTGCCTCGACAAGGTAAAGATGTAGGCACTAATGTATTATACTCGTGCCAGGGAGACAGGCTGATTCTATGCCTGATAAAATACTGTTGTCTGTCACCTACTCAACTAGGCGCTTTGAAATAATGCCAGAGAACAGCTTGAATGTCCCATCTAAAAGAGTAACCGGCCTATATGTGGATCGTAGGGATACACTGCCCATTTTGAAAATCGGATCAATGATTCCGACTGCCCAGCCATCAGGGGAATTTTTCTGTCTTCATAGCATTAAGGAACTGTTATAAGAAGGGACCTGCATTTCCGGCAGAGAGTGAAATAAATCATTGGGGTCACCATTCATTCCCAGGGACTTAAACAGTTTCTGTCTTTGGAGGATATAGACCCTCAGCGTCAGCATCATCAGGTTCAAAATCCCCTCAATACCTGACCCACCTTGCTTGAACCACTATAGCCATTCCAGACCATGTCCTCAGTACAGAACAGCTCCTTAAAATGTTTTAGCCAGTTCTCCTCATCTATATGTACCTCTGAAATTGGGATACGCCATATGTTCAGATCTCCCATATCCCTGGCCTCAGTCCTCCTTAATGTTTTGGTATTTGATCTCTCACATAGAGATTCCCAGTTTAGAATAGCAATTTCCTTCCTTCTACCTGATAGGGCAGACTTGTATTCTCTGTGCCTTAGCCGAACCTCACTAATGTCCACAGTCAGTGTTTTTATCTCCTCTAAGAGAAGACTTTTATTGGCCTAACAAGTATCGGACAACCAGGTTTTATGATGGTAAAATCTCTACCTTATGGGGCCTCAACATGCCTATACCACCTTAATAAGTCTCAAAAAGCCCTAACAAGAACATCCGGGTTGGAATTGCTATCTACAGATATCATACATTCCGGCATTTACTATCATTTTTAAATGTCATGTGTCCTAATCTGAAGTTACCCCTGTGTAATAACTGAAGGGCGAGAAATGGAGTTCCAATTTATACCCTCGTGTATTGCACATTTGAGTGTTAGTGGGTTGTGGTCAATTTCAGGACTTTTATGGTTTTCAAAACAGCTATACACCACCTCATTGGTGTGAGTATATAATTGATGATGCTATGAGATCTGATTTGATTTGATTGATTTGATTGTTTATTTGTATAGCGCCGATACACAAAGTGTTTCAAAGTGCTTCAAGGAGGGAGGGAACATGGGAGAAAATCAGTACATTCATACAAAGTCCTTGAAACAGTACAGAATGTGAGAAATAACTATCACATTATAATATATAGTACAAGTGCATGTAACAATAAGGGAGAGTCGATGGAGGAAGGTGGGAAAACAAAAGAAGCAGTAAAATTACTATGCCTGATGACAATTGTTGTAGTACAAGAGTGACAAGAGGAGGGGGAAGATGGGGGGGTGAGGGGAGAGAAGAGTAGAGGTGAGGAGAGGAACAAAACAAGTGACTATCAGTTAAAGGACCACGGCTATTTCAGATAGTGCTGGGGAGGGAGAGGGAGGGGCTAAACAGAAAGGAAAGGGGGACAGACAAGCTGTTATCAGGGGTCGAGGGATCGACGATAAAAAGTAAGTGCATTAAAGCTTAGAGGTGAAGGGGTGGGGTGGAGAGAGGGAGGGAGAGGGGGAAACATCTACAATACAGGCGGCTACGAATTACTATGCCTGACGGCAATTGGGGTATTGCCCGAAAAAGACAGACGGAAGACAAGGGGGGGGAAAGGTGTTGGAGAGGGAGAGAGAGGGGAAAGGGGGCAAGGTGTAAAGGCAGGAAGGAGAGAAGGGGAAAATAAAGCAAACACAGGGAATAGGGAAAAAAGAGGGTGAAGAAGAAGGGGAATGGAAAAGGGGGATGTAGGGGAGTCAAGGGGACACTGGCGGGGGCAGGGGAGACATGCGGACACTGGCGGGGGCCAGGGGTGACAAGTGGACACTGGGGGGGAAGAGGAGACATGGGGACACTGGCGGGGGGCAGGGGAGACATGGAGACACTGGCGGGGGCAGGGGAGACATGGGGACACTAGTGGGGGCAGAGGTGACAAGGGGACACTGGCGGGGGCAGGGGAGACATGGGGACACTGGCGGGGGCAGGGGTGACAAGGGGACACTGGCAGGGGCAGAGGAGACATGGGGACACTGGCGGGGGGCAGGGGAGACATGGAGACACTGGTGGGCAGGGGAGACATGGGGACACTAGTGGGGGGCAGAGGTGACAAGGGGACACTGGCAGGGGCAGGGGAGACATGGGGACACTGGCGGGGGCAGGGGTGACAAGGGTACACTGGCAGGTGCAGGGGAGACATGGGGACACAGGCAGGGGGGGCAGGGGAGAGCAAGTGCACCCTCAAGGGACCTAGAAGGGGTGGCTAGAGGCGTAATACCATGTAAATACACAGCTATACCTGAGGTAAACATGCCATTTACAGATCTGTAGCCTGACTCTGCCAAAATGTTCCATAGATACAGAGCTTTGTCAGAAGTAGTTGAGTCAGCCAGGGAAGTGGGAGGGACAGAGTGCACACTCTCTTCCTCTCTAAATATAAATATATTCTTGCCCGTCCCAAGCCACGTGTTGACATTTTTCCCCCACAATAATGGGAAAATTAGTCCACAGATCTGCCGGATTACTTAGCATACATTCCTTTAATATAACACATCTAATGATCCCTACTATATTTTATTATTATAAAATATAACCAAACCTAAAATCAGGCAGTCTTTTCTCCTGAGAGTTAGAAACAGGATGTTGTCATTAGATCTATTTGAGTGTCTGGCATCCCATGTTAAATTCACTGAGACATAGATTGAAAGTCCTCCAGAGGGACAATGCTTTCCACAGCTGAGATAAAAATAATGAATAACCTTGAAGATTGATTGGTTCCCCTATCCATATCTCTTAGAAAAGCAGTATCTGGTAACTCGTAATGAAAGATACCCACTCTGTGTCCATAATCATTGATCCCAGTCCTGCCAAATTACAAACAAGGATATTCATGTGTTGAACCTACATACTTTATGGCGCCATAATCCTCCCTAGCCACCAGAGTTTCATCATTAGTTAGATCACTTCCGCATCCATGGAGGGTGTTCAAGCAATATCCGGTATCACTCCCTCAATCTATATTATCCAGAGACACTATGCATGTGATCCTGTTGCTCAGGGCAATAGACTGTCGACTAATCCTCCTCATTGTGTAGCGTTCCCAAAAGTCTCCTTACAAGTGGTCTGGGTGTGTGACTAAAGTTGTTATTATGTTTTCACACATGTCTCTGAAAGCCACCTTGACCTGGTTGATAAAAGAAGCTAAAAGGGTAAAACCCAACCTCAAACTGTGAAATTCAGGCCACGTGATCTCTACATTAGCTGATCTGCTTACTGGTTCTGGGAATATAAATACATCTCCAAACAATTCCATCATCATAAGCCCTAGAGAACCTTCTGACCCCAATTTGGAGTAATACTTCCACTCTTACCTAGCAACCAACACTCAGAATGATAGTCTCTTCCAAGGTACCATATGTCTGGGATGGCCACAAGTAAATATTTATCCTGGAGGATACCTTTATAGAATACAGTAAATCAATCACTACAGGTGTTACTTTAATATGTAGAAGACACTGCGGCATGGAATATCCTGCATATATGTATAAATATGCATTTGCTTGCATTATTATTTGTCTTTGATCCTACTATGACCCACTTAGGGTATGACCTACCTCTATTGTGTTATTGTTGTGTTTTTTTTCACTTTCTTTGGAAAGAGGAATACCGTCCTCATTGTTGTGGTAGGGTTCATATGTACCTCCTCATGTAAACCCATGTTTTCCCTTTTCCCACATACCTTACCACCTTTACACTGAAAAGTAAACTTCACTACCCGTAGCATATTACACATCTGAAATTACAAGTAAATAAATAACAACATAAACTCAATAAATGTGTCTAAATTTTATTTTATTTCAGTGCTCTCACACTCTACATTTACAAGGCGATACCTAATTGAATTTATTTTAGATTAAAGAATGAAGCTAATTCACTGTGCATCGCCTTTAGAGTGTAGGCCTGGTCACCAAGCTCACTGTTCACTCCAGATATCACACAGGTCTAATTTCTATACGCATTAAGACAGGTTTGGGAAAGACAATGTTGCATTTTCTATAGAAGTCATGTTATATTTTCACACAGGACTAACTGATGAACCCATATGCATGCATTGTTGTAGGCCGAACCCTGACCCTCACCCGAAATGATTTTTCTCACAACATTTTGTCAAGTGTTGGCAATAAAAGGCTGTAGGATTTTATTGTACAGATATGGTTATGCAGATAGACAAATAATCACATATCATAATAATATCATACTTTTGGCACCGGGTCCTGAGGTGACCCCCT
Organism: Ambystoma mexicanum; assembly: GCF_040938575.1. Taxonomy (NCBI): domain Eukaryota; kingdom Metazoa; phylum Chordata; class Amphibia; order Caudata; family Ambystomatidae; genus Ambystoma; species Ambystoma mexicanum. Next base: position 770,972,787 of record NC_090930.1, on the reverse strand, counting down.
CTGGCCATGTCGCCTTCTCATGTCCCACGACTCATTGTGGACACCGTACAGTGCCCTGTACTTCTTTTCCTTTGTTCTTCTCCCTTATTTGTAGGGCGGGAGGGTTTTGTGATAAAGAAGCAAAGTGTGGAAGACGCTGAGTGAACAGCGAACCTTCTGTCAGTTTGGGACCCCGTTCAGGGTCCACAAACAGATTGTGTTCTCTTAGAGCATTATGCTCTTATTTATAAGACCCAGGGAAGCTCATGGGTCTTTGATGTGTATGTAGTGGGGGCTGTGCACCAGCCCCCGGCCGGATAGCCGACATGTCTGGCCCCCTTAGGAGGGGGCAGGTCTTTGAACCTGGGCCCTGCGTGCCTGTTGGTTTTCCATAGGTGCTTAGCACCTTGTTGTTTGGAGGTAGGGTGAGGTGCTTGTTCACACCTCACCCTTCCTTGGCTTTGTGTGACAGAGACTGCATGTCTCTGTGCTTGTGGGGGAGAGGAGCAGGAGTGGGGGCAGGAGCTGCCCTTCTCCTAGCCTTCCGGATGGTAACATCATTTACTCTGCCTTGCCTTGGGTGGCCCTGCGGCATTGCCCATAACTGATGAACCCATATGCATGCATTGTTGTAGGCCGAACCCCGACCCTCACCCGAAATGATTTGTTTCACAACATTTTGTCAAGTGTTTGCAATAAAAGGCTGTAGGATTTTATTGTACAGATATGGTCATGCAGATAGACAAATAATCACATATCATAATAATAACATACTTTTGGGCACCAGGTCCTGAGGTTACCCCCTCTGGCCCATGCCGCTACACACGGGCAGGTTACCGGCTGGCCGTTTTCCCCCAAAAGTATCTCCTAGTAACATCCTCTAGAAGCGAGGGTTGCCGAGATTTCCCGAAATAAATGTTCTGGATTGATAAGTGGGTGCCGTCTTTGTGAAAAAGATCCGGATCACCCAGGGTATTGGCCGGGTGTTTTATGAAACCCAGCCCGCTTGCTGCACAGAATTTCTCTATTCCCCTGTTGAGTTTTCTTCTCGCAATGTCTACGGATTTGTAACACTGGGCCCCCAGCCATTTCTTTCTGGGAAGGATGGCCGAAAAATAGATTTCCGTTTCCTTCCAGTTGTGGGAAATGCCCGCCAGAGAGGAGCAGATTTCCTCAAATAAGTTTCTCCTTCCTGAGTTCACCAGGTCATTGCCCCCCAAGTGTATTATGAGAAATTCAGGCGGGTCTCTGTATGCGACCAGCTCTGCTAGTGTTTCGTGGATGTCGGCCCACCGTAGGCCCCTGTAACCCCACCATGAAGTGATGGTGTATCTAAACGGCAGACCTTCTTTGGTTTCTTCCGCCCATCGGCCTGTCCTGAAGACGAATGAGTGGCTGACAATCCATGCTGAGTTGAGAGAGGTCTTACCATCTCCTGTTGATTCCGCAGGGGGGGGAGAGGAAGAAAACGAAAATGGGGATGACTATATTAGCTGTGGTCTGATGTATCTTTTGTTGCAATCTGACTTAGCTGTGCTGGTGCCAGGCCTCCCTGCCACGCCGAGGTGGCGGCACCTATTCTGAAGGAGTGGGTACCAAAGTCCTTTGGGTCCCACCCACGTTGCTGAACGCTTTCATCAGCACCCCTTTAAATTGGTAGCGGCTTAGTGCCAAGGCATCTCGGTGGATTAAAAACCTCCCCCCAACCTGGGGCCTTTGTGCATAATAGAGGTTGGTGATACATACTGGGCAGTTTGTTGCATCGTCGATGTAACAAATGTTAATGGTTCTTTTGGCCCCAGTTTTTGTTTTTTGGATTTCTATGTTGACCCTGTCTTGTCTGACCCTGACTTCCATGACGGCTAAACCGTTTGTGGCCTTGGTGCTGGAGGCAATGAGCTCTCCCACCCGGAAGGCCCCGAAGTAGGCCACAAAAAATGCTGTTTTGAATAGTACGATCTCATATGGGTGCCAGCATATTGCTTCCGACTGGTCTGCTATTTTTACCAGTTTGTGGAAATCGAGGGGGCAGCGAGTGTCTATCTGGGGCACTTCCACTCTGGCCCATCCTTTCATAGAGGTGGAAATGAGGGCGTTCTGGGTGGGATCTGAGTCACCACTTCATTTTGAGAAATATGAGATTGCTACTAGGTGTCTTTTTGCCCAGTTCCTCTTAAAGCCCTGCTCATGCACCCATTTTAAGAATATTTCTATGTCTTTAATCGTTATTAACTCAACATGGTTTAACCCTGTGGCTCTAAATACCGTTTGTAAGCACTTGCTGTCCTGAGTTGCAGTAGTGCTTGCCAGTGCTCTCTTTGCCATCTCTATTAAGAACCCTGGGCCAGGATTCAAACTTTCTATGGGAAGCACGTTGTTGGCACCCGTTTTAAAGCTGCCTGTATCATGTTGGACATCCCGGCCTGGGCTCACTGGCGCTGGCGTTGATGTCGGTATTTTGTTGGCACCCCTTTTTGAGGTGCCTGTTTCTTTTTGAGCACCCCGGCCATTGCTCTTTGGCGCTGGCGTTGATGCCGTTATTTTGTTGGCACCCGTTTTTGAGGTGCCTGGTTCTTGTTGGGCAACCGGCCATTGCTCATTGGCACTGGCGTTGATGCTGTTATTTTGTTGGCACCCGTTTTTAAGGTACCTGGTTCTTGTTGGGCAACCCGGCCATTGCTCTTTGGTGCTGGCGTTGATGCCATTATTTTTTGGTTCCCATTATTGCCCAGCATTCTGCTGGTATTGGCGTCATCTGTTCGTGGGCGTGCGGCACTAGCTCCCGGGATCTTGGCCACTGAAAGCGAGATAAAGCATCTGCAATATTATTGTCTGCTCCTGCAATGTGCTTTGCTTTGACCACAATGTTTTCTTGTAGTGTGACTGCTGTAATGGCTCGTAGGACTTTCAGCACTAAAGGGCATTTTGTGGATCTTCTGCTTATGGAGCCTACCACGGCCATGTTGTCGCACCAGACCAAGAGTTCCGTGTTCGCTAGCTGCCTGCCCCAGATGTGTAAAGTAAGCCAGATGGGAAATATTTCTAGCAGGGTGATGTTTCTTGTCCACCCTGCCGCTTGCCATCTTATGGGCCAGTGTCCTGCCACCCATTCTGTGTCTAGTATGGCTCCAAACCCCTTGCTCCAGGCTCCATCGGTGAAAAGGACCCTTTTTGTCGATGTGTTCAATGGCGTACGCCAAAGTGTTATCCCGTTAAAATCTTTAAGGAAATTTCCCCAAATTTCCAGATCTTGTTTTACCTCTGCGCCTAGTTGGATGTGTAGGTGGGGTTTGGTGTAAGATTTGATTTTTAGTTCCAGACTCCTGGAGAATACCCTCCCCTGAGGGATAATTCGGGCTGCGAAGTTGAGGCTTCCAGCTAGGGACTGGATTTCTTTCACTGTGCCTTTGTCTTTTGTTGTTAATCTTTGTATTTTTTCCAGGAGTTCTGCTATTTTTGTTTCTGAAATTTTGCATAGGTCCTTTGCACAGTCTATTTCAATGCCAAGAAAGATTATGTTGATGGCTGGCTTGGTCGTTTTCTCAGCTGCCAGGGGGATGCCCCATTGCGCGGCCATTTCTACTAACGTCGCCAGGGCCCTGTTGCATTCTTCAGAGTTTGCTGGCCCCATTACCATGAAATCATCGAAGTAGTGTATAATTCTGGACCCTGGTCTCTGCTTTTGAAAGGCCCATTGAAAAAAGGAACTGAATTGTTCAAATAGGGCACAAGATACTGCACATCCCATGGGGAGGCACCTGTCTGCATAAAATGTGTTTTTAAAAGTGAAACCTAGCCATCGCTGTGAGTCTGGATGAACTGGCAGTAATCTGAAAGTGGATTTAATGTCCAGTTTGGCCATCAGGGCGTTCGTGCCGCATTCCTGTATGAGTCTACCGCTTCTTGAAAGTGTGTGTATGATACTGCAAATTCCGTGTGCGGAATGCTGTCATTTAGTGATTGGCCTTTGGGATACGATAGGTGATGAATTAGCCTCATTTTCCCAGGTTCATTTTTGGGGACCAGTCCTAGAGGCGATATTATGTACTCTTTGAGAGGCATTCGTTCCCAAGCTTCTGCGATCCTGCCTAATAGTAATTCCTTCTCAATTTTGCTTTCGACCATTTGTAGGTTATCCCTAGCTGACTTCAGGTTGTTTGGAACATTCAGCGACCTGATGCCCTTGAACGGGATGACAAAACCCTTGGTGAAACCCTGTCGGATTATTTCGCTGGTTTCTTTGTCTGGATAATTCCTGAGGGCCTCTCTAAAATTGTCTGGGTTGATGGGTGAGCAGCCCGGGGTTAGGCTTGGGGTTGGCGCGATGATTCTGATGCTACTCTTTTGTATTTTTGGCTGGTCGTCTGGTGCAGTTACTTGCTGCGTGGTCACTGTTGCAGTTTGTGCATGTGTGTTTGTACCAGCATTGTTTTCCCATGTGCACTGGTTTTTCCCAAAGTTTTTTATAAGGGGTGTTGGATTTCTGAGAATGGATTGTGTTCTGCCTGTGGGTATTAGCTTTAGCCCCCATGGCTGGTTCTTCCAGAAGGGCTGCTCCCCCTCTTTGTGGTTTTCATTGTCAGAGGGTCTGGGGCCCTGTGAGTTTTTGCTATTTTTGGGGGTTATCTGCGCAATCTCTTTTTCTGAAGCGGTCTCTGTGTTTTTCCAGTCGTTCTGGACCTCGTCCCATTCTATGGCTGGCCTCTCTGACATGCTTCTCCTGAATGTAATGTCGTATGCTAGCCAGGTTTTCCCTTTTTGAGCGATTTTTACTTCTCTGATTTTGTCCACGTATGCCCATAATTTTCTGCCATTGTGGGGGAATATTTCTTCATAACTAGTTGCCAAGATGGCGAAAGCCTGTAGCCAGTTGTCCCAATTCTGTTCTACCTGGGCGTTTCTGGCTATGGCTTTCTCCTCTATCTTTTTGGTGTCCCTAAAAGCATCTTTCCCTTTGTGTTGGGCTTCTATCAACGAAAAGATCTCGATGAACTCTTTCGCCCATATGGCTTCTTTGATTGTTATCCAGAAAACCCAACCGGGTACATTGATAATGCAAATTCATCAAAAGTTTAATGTATTTCCGAAATTATATGTTCACATATAATAACCACGTTAGTCCATTGATTTTTCAAAAAAAGAGAGTTTTTATCAACAAATAGTTTCGTGAAGGCATAGTAATCTGCCTCGTGGTGTGAGGCGTTACCAATATTTCCTTAGCGAGGAAGGAAAAGCCACTTAACATCTCATGTCAGACAAAAACATTTGCCAATGCATTTCGGATTCATATATCCTTCTTCAGGGCAAGTCTGCAAATTGTACATGTGTCATATCATAATATTCCAAAATTAATGTATCGACAATAATTAAATGAATAAAGTAAATAACATACCAATAATTGTTGTGGTGGAAAAGGTCAAAATTGATAGATGCGGATAACAGGAAACAGAAGGAGAAGAAGAAAACAGCAGTGAGAGGGCTGATGCATATAAAATTGGCAAGAAATAAAAATTCGAATAGCATTTACCTGACTGAGTAGTAAAGTGCTTGCATGCGTGGTGGCTTGGTGTGCGAAAACATGTGGACGGCAGTGAACTGCCCGGGAAAATGTCAGCGCCGTAGCGCAGCCTTCGGAATAGGCTGAAATGTAATGAAAGTACCATAAGCTATGGAAGCAGACAGGTACGATCAGTATAGATAAATCTTTAAGAAGGCTTACCGTGTGACCAGCGAGCGATAGAACTGTTCCTCTCGCTAGCTCACTTGAAACTGCGATGCACGCATCGGCGCGTTGTCAGGACAACGCCTCTTGAATCTACCACGTGACCGCGTTCCCGAAGGACTCGCGGGTAGGGATAACAGACTGTGTGTGGATCTCCGGAAGGGAGTGCAAAGTCAAAAAATAATTTACATTCTACCAAAAGGTAATCACGGAATAATGGTGACTCAAAATTATCAATAATGAAAAACATGGAAATAGAAGAAATACTGCCAAAGTAAAGAAGAGCAGTAGCCAAAGGTATGAAAGTGAGATGGCAATTAAAATGGTGTCCAACCCAGAGGCGGGCTGCTAAATATGTTAAGCACAGTATACATAATATTAGTAACACATGGTTGTGGAATTACATTCTGAAATTACAATCAACATACAAAATGCAGTGTCGAACAGTGGCGACACCAAAGGGAGTAACACTGATGGTGCAAGCCTCCCCACTGCTATGGTGGCGCAAAACAACGCCACCTTGGGTCCCAGACAATTGTCCAGGAGACGTAGCGGGGAGGACACAAATAGATCAGTCATATGGAAATTCACAGTATATAATAGCTAGAAACATGTCTATAAAGCAATTCACAGTATATAATAGCTAGAAACATGTCCATAGAATCAAAGAAAAGGTAAAATTATAAAAAACAGTGATAATTGATCTCCTCGTTCATTCCATGGGGAACCAAACTCCCAAGTTTGTCGATCCAAAATGTCTCTCTTCGGTTCAACCGCTGGTTCAAATCTTTGTGAGGATTATTCTTAGTCAGTACCTCCAAGATCACAAATCTGATTTGGGTCCAATTATGACCATTCTCCATCCAGTGGCGGGCTACAGCAGAGTTGGTGTTAGCAGTCCGGATGCATGAGCGATGCTCATTCCACCTCACTTTAGCCATTCTTGTGGATTGTCCCACATAGAATTTTCCACACGGGCATTTGATGCCGTAGATTATATTGGTGCTATCACAAGTACCATAGTTCTTGAGCGGAATCTTTTTCCCTGTTCTGGGATGGTTGATAGAGTCTCCTTTAATTACTGAATTACAATTGGTACAGTGGAGGCAAGGGTATGTCCCAGTGCGTTGGGTTGCAGATTCTTTCAAGGGGGGTCTAGTATATACCAGTTCATCCCTCAAGTTCCTGCTACGTTGATAGGCAAATACCGGTAATTCAGTGAATAAACTTTGTACTCGGACATCATTCTTCAAAATCCCCCAGTGCTTACTAATAGTTTTCTTAATCCTGTTACTCTGAGTTGAAAATTTAGAAACAAATACCGGTGTTTTTAATTCTTTCTTATTTCTGGGATTTTGGGTAGATAACAAAGTTTCTCGTGTCAGGGTACTGACCCTATTTGATGCTATGTCGAGTTCTGTTTGTTTGTAGCCCCGGGCTAGAAATTTCTCTTTCACAATCTGTTGTTGGACTGCACAATCCTCGGGGTCGCTAACAATCTTCTTAACCCTAAGCAGTTGACTGTATGGAAGGTTCTTGAGTAAACTGGGTTGGTGAAAACTTAAGCGATGTAACAGATTGTTACGATCTGTCGGTTTCCGGAAGATTGAGGTACTGTAAGATGTAGTCTCTCTCTTAATGCAGATATCCAAAAAGGTAATCGTATCCTGTGAAACCTCTCTAGTGAATTGGATGCGTTGATCAATACTGTTGAGATATTCAAAGAAGGTGTCAAAGGCCGTCTTGGTGCCCCTCCACACTCCAAAGATATCATCGATGTAGCGAGTCCATAGGCGAATGTCATTTTTCCAACGTTGATTACCCAGCACATTATCAGTTTCAAATTTATACATGAAGCTGTTGGCGTATGAGGGTGCCATTGTTGCCCCCATAGATGTTCCAGAGGTTTGTAAATAGAACTGATTACGGTACTGAAAGTAGGAATTTTCTGATATGAATTGTAAGAGGGCTAATAGAAACTCCTTTTGTGCTCGTATATCAGGTGCTTGTAGCAGTAGCCATTCCACAGCTTCTAATCCTAGATCATGTGGTATAGATGTGTAGAGGCTTCTAACATCTATAGTAAACAGCCAATCCCCTTGTTCAGGAATAATGGAGTTGAGTTTCTGTAAAAAGTGGGTGGTGTCGCGAGTATATGTGGATGTTTTCTGAATTAAAGGTTGTAGAAAAAAATCGACATAGACGCCCAGTGGTTGATTAATACTTTCCATGCCAGCCACAATTGGTCTTCCTGGAGGGTTGGTGGGATGCTTATGAATTTTGGGTAAAGTATAGAAGTTTGGTATCCTTGGATGATCTTTAAGCAAAAACTTCTGGGTGTGTTCGTTTATCCACTCTAGTTCGAAGGCCTTATCTAGTAGAGTCTTGAGATTTTGTTTAATCGTAACGGTGGGATCACGGTCCAGGGTGGCATAAATTGACCTGTCCTGAAGTTGCCTGTTACATTCTGCATCATAGTCCACCGTGTTTTGGATAACTAACGCTCCACCTTTGTCCGCTGGGCGAATGGTTATTTTCTTATCGCCATACAGGTCTCTAATGAGTCTCATTTCGTGAGGTTTCAGATTCTTATGGGGAGGATTCTTATAGCTAATTCTCTCCAAGTCACGAGTAACTAGTTTCTGAAAAATATCGATGGAAGGAACAGTAATGGGTGGCACAAAGCCACTCTTTTCTCTAAATTCTTGAAAATCTGGACCAATGGGTGGTTTTTCTTGGACTTCAAGTTCTTCGAAGAAGACCTTCAATTTCAATTTTCTTACGAATTTATAGAGCTCAATTTTTGTGTTGAAGAGAGTAGTACCGTAAGTGGGTACAAAACTCAAACCTTTTTGTAATATGTCTTCCTCTGCTCCTGTCAGTGGTCGGCTAGATATGTTGATCACTAAGTTTTCCTTAGTTGAAATCTGGTTTGTGGTCTGTTTTTTTGATTTCCTCCTCCCCCTGCGCGTTCTTTTGGGCGGGCGCCTAAAAAAGGCAAAGAGGAAGGTGCTTGTGTTGTGGAGCCGCTAGCTGTATTAAGCTCTTCCGTGGTTCGTTCTGTGGAAGTTTCAGATTCTCTCTGAGCTTCCGAATCAGAGCTGCTGGTATTATCTGACGTGTATTTAAATGGTTTCTTAGGTGTTACAGAACTATACCGTTCCATCCATGTATATACCTCATCATTAATGTAATCGTAGGTATCACGTTTAAATTTTTTGACTTTTTTCTGTTCTAGTTCTGCTTTGTAGTCTTCAAGCTTAGTGTTGACATCTAGCAAGATAGTATCGTATTCTTCTTTTCCTAATGAAGCGGTTAGTTCTTTCTCGATATCTTCAATCTCTGTCTTTAATGTCATCAAGTTCTTGGAAAGTTCTTGGATGGTTAACAGAATCAGATCCAATGAACATTTGTTTAAAATAGCTTCCCATTTACGGACAAACTCCTTATTTTCCTTGCACAAGGTTGGCCGAAGTTGTATACGTAGGCCTCTAGGAATGCGTTGGTTCTTGAAGTAGCGTCCTAATGTAATTGCATGTAATTTTCTGTTGATTTCTTTACGTATTAAGTATTCTAGCTGTCTGATCTGTTTCGCAGGATCTTTAGGTGTAGTCCCATGTGTGCCAATTGATGTATCACTGATTAGTTTCAAAATGGCGTTTGCTTCCTCAGGTGAGAACCCTAAGGTTTCTGCGCATTTGTTCGATAATCCTTCTATATCTTCATATGACATAGTAATGTAGTCTAAATCTTGGTGATGTTAAAGAAAACGTGTGCCTCCACTGTGATGTGTCTCGCCAAAAATGGGGAACAAAAAAGCGAATAGCAGCAAAGAAGTGGGCACCACTTTGTAATCTTTACTCGGATACTGATTTTTTAGAAAATTAGTTTCTTATGTGATTTCTTGTCCAAAAATTGTAAGAGGGAGCCAGCTGAGATAAATGAGGAGACACCCAAATCTAAACTCAACTAAAAAAGCAAAAGACCAAGTACACAACTAGGTCACTCAACTGCTCTCCAGAAAACCCAACCGGGTACATTGATAATGCAAATTCATCAAAAGTTTAATGTATTTCCGAAATTATATGTTCACATATAATAACCACGTTAGTCCATTGATTTTTCAAAAAAAGAGAGTTTTTATCAACAAATAGTTGCGTGAAGGCATAGTAATCTGCCTCGTGGTGTGAGGCGTTACCAATATTTCCTTAGCGAGGAAGGAAAAGCCACTTAACATCTCATGTCAGACAAAAACATTTGCCAATGCATTTCGGATTCATATATCCTTCTTCAGGGAAAGTCTGCAAATTGTACATGTGTCATATCATAATATTCCAAAATTAATGTATCGACAATAATTAAATGAATAAAGTAAATAACATACCAATAATTGTTGTGGTGGAAAAGGTCAAAATTGATAGATGCGGATAACAGGAAACAGAAGGAGAAGAAGAAAACAGCAGTGAGAGGGCTGATGCATATAAAATTGGCAAGAAATAAAAATTCGAATAGCATTTACCTGACTGAGTAGTAAAGTGCTTGCATGCGTGGTGGCTTGGTGTGCGAAAACATGTGGACGGCAGTGAACTGCCCGGGAAAATGTCAGCGCTGTAGCGCAGCCTTCGGAATAGGCTGAAATGTAATGAAAGTACCATAAGCTATGGAAGCAGACAGGTACGATCAGTATAGATAAATCTTTAAGAAGGCTTACCGTGTGACCAGCGAGCGATAGAACTGTTCCTCTCGCTAGCTCACTTGAAACTGCGATGCACGCATCGGCGCGTTGTCAGGACAACGCCTCTTGAATCTACCACGTGACCGCGTTCCCGAAGGACTCGCGGGTAGGGATAACAGACTGTGTGTGGATCTCCGGAAGGGAGTGCAAAGTCAAAAAATAATTTACATTCTACCAAAAGGTAATCACGGAATAATGGTGACTCAAAATTATCAATAATGAAAAACATGGAAATAGAAGAAATACTGCCAAAGTAAATACTGCCAAAGTACCTTTGGCTACTGCTTGTCTTTACTCTTCTTTACTTTGGCAGTATTTCTTCTATTTCCATGTTTTTCATTATTGATAATTTTGAGTCACCATTATTCCGTGATTACCTTTTGGTAGAATGTAAATTATTTTTTGACTTTGCACTCCCTTCCGGAGATCCACACACAGTCTGTTATCCCTACCCGCGAGTCCTTCGGGAACGCGGTCACGTGGTAGATTCAAGAGGCGTTGTCCTGACAACGCGCCGATGCGTGCATCGCAGTTTCAAGTGAGCTAGCGAGAGGAACAGTTCTATCGCTCGCTGGTCACACGGTAAGCCTTCTTAAAGATTTATCTATACTGATCGTACCTGTCTGCTTCCATAGCTTATGGTACTTTCATTACATTTCAGCCTATTCCGAAGGCTGCGCTACGGCGCTGACATTTTCCCGGGCAGTTCACTGCCGTCCACATGTTTTCGCACACCAAGCCACCACGCATGCAAGCACTTTACTACTCAGTCAGGTAAATGCTATTCGAATTTTTATTTCTTGCCAATTTTATATGCATCAGCCCTCTCACTGCTGTTTTCTTCTTCTCCTTCTGTTTCCTGTTATCCGCATCTATCAATTTTGACCTTTTCCACCACAACAATTATTGGTATGTTATTTACTTTATTCATTTAATTATTGTCGATACATTAATTTTGGAATATTATGATATGACACATGTACAATTTGCAGACTTGCCCTGAAGAAGGATATATGAATCCGAAATGCATTGGCAAATGTTTTTGTCTGACATGAGATGTTAAGTGGCTTTTCCTTCCTCGCTAAGGAAATATTGGTAACGCCTCACACCACGAGGCAGATTACTATGCCTTCACACAACTATTTGTTGATAAAAACTCTCTTTTTTTGAAAAATCAATGGACTAACGTGGTTATTATATGTGAACATATAATTTCGGAAATACATTAAACTTTTGATGAATTTGCATTATCAATGTACCCGGTTGGGTTTTCTGGAGAGCAGTTGAGTGACCTAGTTGTGTACTTGGTCTTTTGCTTTTTTAGTTGAGTTTAGATTTGGGTGTCTCCTCATTTATCTCAGCTGGCTCCCTCTTACAATTTTTGGACAAGAAATCACATAAGAAACTAATTTTCTAAAAAATCAGTATCCGAGTAAAGATTACAAAGTGGTGCCCACTTCTTTGCTGCTATTCGCTTTTTTGTTCCCCATTTTTGGCGAGACACATCACAGTGGAGGCACACGTTTTCTTTAACATCACCAAGATTTAGACTACATTACTATGTCATATGAAGATATAGAAGGATTATCGAACAAATGCGCAGAAACCTTAGGGTTCTCACCTGAGGAAGCAAACGCCATTTTGAAACTAATCAGTGATACATCAATTGGCACACATGGGACTACACCTAAAGATCCTGCGAAACAGATCAGACAGCTAGAATACTTAATACGTAAAGAAATCAACAGAAAATTACATGCAATTACATTAGGACGCTACTTCAAGAACCAACGCATTCCTAGAGGCCTACGTATACAACTTCGGCCAACCTTGTGCAAGGAAAATAAGGAGTTTGTCCGTAAATGGGAAGCTATTTTAAACAAATGTTCATTGGATCTGATTCTGTTAACCATCCAAGAACTTTCCAAGAACTTGATGACATTAAAGACAGAGATTGAAGATATCGAGAAAGAACTAACCGCTTCATTAGGAAAAGAAGAATACGATACTATCTTGCTAGATGTCAACACTAAGCTTGAAGACTACAAAGCAGAACTAGAACAGAAAAAAGTCAAAAAATTTAAACGTGATACCTACGATTACATTAATGATGAGGTATATACATGGATGGAATGGTATAGTTCTGTAACACCTAAGAAACCATTTAAATACACGTCAGATAATACCAGCAGCTCTGATTCGGAAGCTCAGAGAGAATCTGAAACTTCCACAGAACGAACCACGGAAGAGCTTAATACAGCTAGCGGCTCCACAACACAAGCACCTTCCTCTTTGCCTTTTTTAGGCGCCCGCCCAAAAGAACGCGCAGGGGGAGGAGGAAATCAAAAAAACAGACCACAAACCAGATTTCAACTAAGGAAAACTTAGTGATCAACATATCTAGCCGACCACTGACAGGAGCAGAGGAAGACATATTACAAAAAGGTTTGAGTTTTGTACCCACTTACGGTACTACTCTCTTCAACACAAAAATTGAGCTCTATAAATTCGTTAGAAAATTGAAATTGAAGGTCTTCTTCGAAGAACTTGAAGTCCAAGAAAAACCACCCATTGGTCCAGATTTTCAAGAATTTAGAGAAAAGAGTGGCTTTGTGCCACCCATTACTGTTCCTTCCATCGATATTTTTCAGAAACTAGTTACTCGTGACTTGGAGAGAATTAGCTATAAGAATCCTCCCCATAAGAATCTGAAACCTCACGAAATGAGACTCATTAGAGACCTGTATGGCGATAAGAAAATAACCATTCGCCCAGCGGACAAAGGTGGAGCGTTAGTTATCCAAAACACGGTGGACTATGATGCAGAATGTAACAGGCAACTTCAGGACAGGTCAATTTATGCCACCCTGGACCGTGATCCTACCGTTACGATTAAACAAAATCTCAAGACTCTACTAGATAAGGCCTTCGAACTAGAGTGGATAAACGAACACACCCAGAAGTTTTTGCTTAAAGATCATCCAAGGATACCAAACTTCTATACTTTACCCAAAATTCATAAGCATCCCACCAACCCTCCAGGAAGACCAATTGTGGCTGGCATGGAAAGTATTAATCAACCACTGGGCGTCTATGTCGATTTTTTTCTACAACCTTTAATTCAGAAAACATCCACATATACTCGCGACACCACCCACTTTTTACAGAAACTCAACTCCATTATTCCTGAACAAGGGGATTGGCTGTTTACTATAGATGTTAGAAGCCTCTACACATCTATACCACATGATCTAGGATTAGAAGCTGTGGAATGGCTACTGCTACAAGCACCTGATATACGAGCACAAAAGGAGTTTCTATTAGCCCTCTTACAATTCATATCAGAAAATTCCTACTTTCAGTACCGTAATCAGTTCTATTTACAAACCTCTGGAACATCTATGGGGGCAACAATGGCACCCTCATACGCCAACAGCTTCATGTATAAATTTGAAACTGATAATGTGCTGGGTAATCAACGTTGGAAAAATGACATTCGCCTATGGACTCGCTACATCGATGATATCTTTGGAGTGTGGAGGGGCACCAAGACGGCCTTTGACACCTTCTTTGAATATCTCAACAGTATTGATCAACGCATCCAATTCACTAGAGAGGTTTCACAGGATACGATTACCTTTTTGGATATCTGCATTAAGAGAGAGACTACATCTTACAGTACCTCAATCTTCCGGAAACCGACAGATCGTAACAATCTGTTACATCGCTTAAGTTTTCACCAACCCAGTTTACTCAAGAACCTTCCATACAGTCAACTGCTTAGGGTTAAGAAGATTGTTAGCGACCCCGAGGATTGTGCAGTCCAACAACAGATTGTGAAAGAGAAATTTCTAGCCCGGGGCTACAAACAAACAGAACTCGACATAGCATCAAATAGGGTCAGTACCCTGACACGAGAAACTTTGTTATCTACCCAAAATCCCAGAAATAAGAAAGAATTAAAAACACCGGTATTTGTTTCTAAATTTTCAACTCAGAGTAACAGGATTAAGAAAACTATTAGTAAGCACTGGGGGATTTTGAAGAATGATGTCCGAGTACAAAGTTTATTCACTGAATTACCGGTATTTGCCTATCAACGTAGCAGGAACTTGAGGGATGAACTGGTATATACTAGACCCCCCTTGAAAGAATCTGCAACCCAACGCACTGGGACATACCCTTGCCTCCACTGTACCAATTGTAATTCAGTAATTAAAGGAGACTCTATCAACCATCCCAGAACAGGGAAAAAGATTCCGCTCAAGAACTATGGTACTTGTGATAGCACCAATATAATCTACGGCATCAAATGCCCGTGTGGAAAATTCTATGTGGGACAATCCACAAGAATGGCTAAAGTGAGGTGGAATGAGCATCGCTCATGCATCCGGACTGCTAACACCAACTCTGCTGTAGCCCGCCACTGGATGGAGAATGGTCATAATTTGACCCAAATCAGATTTGTGATCTTGGAGGTACTGACTAAGAATAATCCTCACGAAGATTTGAACCAGCGGTTGAACCGAAGAGAGACATTTTGGATCGACAAACTTGGGAGTTTGGTTCCCCATGGAATGAACGAGGAGATCAATTATCACTGTTTTTTATAATTTTACCTTTTCTTTGATTCTATGGACATGTTTCTAGCTATTATATACTGTGAATTGCTTTATAGACATGTTTCTAGCTATTATATACTGTGAATTTCCATATGACTGATCTATTTGTGTCCTCCCCGCTACGTCTCCTGGACAATTGTCTGGGACCCAAGGTGGCGTTGTTTTGCGCCACCATAGCAGTGGGGAGGCTTGCACCATCAGTGTTACTCCCTTTGGTGTCGCCACTGTTCGACACTGCATTTTGTATGTTGATTGTAATTTCAGAATGTAATTCCACAACCATGTGTTACTAATATTATGTATACTGTGCTTAACATATTTAGCAGCCCGCCTCTGGGTTGGACACCATTTTAATTGCCATCTCACTTTCATACCTTTGGCTACTGCTTGTCTTTACTCTTCTTTACTTTGGCAGTATTTCTTCTATTTCCATGTTTTTCATTATTGATAATTTTGAGTCACCATTATTCCGTGATTACCTTTTGGTAGAATGTAAATTATTTTTTGACTTTGCACTCCCTTCCGGAGATCCACACACAGTCTGTTATCCCTACCCGCGAGTCCTTCGGGAACGCGGTCACGTGGTAGATTCAAGAGGCGTTGTCCTGACAACACGCCGATGCGTGCATCGCAGTTTCAAGTGAGCTAGCGAGAGGAACAGTTCTATCGCTCGCTGGTCACACGGTAAGCCTTCTTAAAGATTTATTTATACTGATCGTACCTGTCTGCTTCCATAGCTTATGGTACTTTCATTACATTTCAGCCTATTCCGAAGGCTGCGCTACGGCGCTGACATTTTCCCGGGCAGTTCACTGCCGTCCACATGTTTTCGCACACCAAGCCACCACGCATGCAAGCACTTTACTACTCAGTCAGGTAAATGCTATTCGAATTTTTATTTCTTGCCAATTTTATATGCATCAGCCCTCTCACTGCTGTTTTCTTCTTCTCCTTCTGTTTCCTGTTATCCGCATCTATCAATTTTGACCTTTTCCACCACAACAATTATTGGTATGTTATTTACTTTATTCATTTAATTATTGTCGATACATTAATTTTGGAATATTATGATATGACACATGTACAATTTGCAGACTTGCCCTGAAGAAGGATATATGAATCCGAAATGCATTGGCAAATGTTTTTGTCTGACATGAGATGTTAAGTGGCTTTTCCTTCCTCGCTAAGGAAATATTGGTAACTCCTCACACCACGAGGCAGATTACTATGCCTTCACGCAACTATTTGTTGATAAAAACTCTCTTTTTTTGAAAAATCAATGGACTAACGTGGTTATTATATGTGAACATATAATTTCGGAAATACATTAAACTTTTGATGAATTTGCATTATCAATGTACCCGGTTGGGTTTTCTGGAGAGCAGTTGAGTGACCTAGTTGTGTACTTGGTCTTTTGCTTTTTTAGTTGAGTTTAGATTTGGGTGTCTCCTCATTTATCTCAGCTGGCTCCCTCTTACAATTTTTGGACAAGAAATCACATAAGAAACTAATTTTCTAAAAAATCAGTATCCGAGTAAAGATTACAAAGTGGTGCCCACTTCTTTGCTGCTATTCTTTGATTGTTATGTCAATGTTCCATGCTAGACACCTTTTGTATCTGTTCATTATTTCTGTTTGAAAAGATTTAAGTTTTTGATCTAATTGGGAACTAGTAATCATAACCGTCTCTGGTGGGTTGTTGTTGCTTGCTCCTGACTGTCCTGGGGTATTTGTAATGGGGACTGACCATGCTTTTAAAGCACCCGTTGTGTCAGGAGCTTTCGTAGTTTGCGTAGTTGAAACTGTGACAGCTGATGTTGGTGTTGTTGGTACCTGCGCTATTGGTGTTGCTGACGTTGGTGCTGCTGCAGTTGCTGCTGGTGTGGGGGTGGTAACTGTGATGTCCGGTACTAGTGGTGAGGTGGGGTCTGCATGCCTGGACTCAGCTGTGTGAAGTGTTTGTTTGCCCCTAATTTCTAGCAATAATTGCTGCATCTCACTCATCTTCTCGTACAATTTAGACAGTTTTTGTTACCTTTTCCCATGCCTTCCGCAGACTTCCTTCTTTTTGCCGGTGTCGTCTCGTCCCCATGACTGATTGGTATGGGGACCACTTCTTTTGGTAAGCCGTACATATTTTCTCTGACCCAGGCCCAGCCGTAGTGCTCCACTGCTTCCATGGCTGCTAGTAAGTGGGGTGATTTCGGTTTCTAGGACGGTGCTGGAGGTTCCTATGATTTTCGCTTGGGACCCATGTCTTTTTAGGTCTGCAAAGCTGAAATAGAAATGGATGCCTGCAGCTGGGCGTTTTGTTTGTTTTTCCTCTGCGCTCATTCGTTCCAGCCTTGGATCCTGCTTCTACACGCGTTCTCCCCGGGGTGTCTTCTGTTTCAGCGTGGTTTCTCGTCGTTCGCCTGTAGTTGAACGTTTTCTGAACAGTACAATGTTCAAAGGAGGGGAGAAAAGACGCTGCGTAAGCAGTGAACTTTTAAAGACTGCTAAAGAAGCAAAGTGGGGAAGATGCTGAGTGAACAGCAAACCTCCTGTCAGTTCGGGTCCCCTTTCAGGGTCCACAAACAGATTGTGTTCTCTTAGAGCATTCTGCTCTTAGTTATAAGACCCAGGGAACCCCATGGCTCTTTGATGTGTATGTAGTGAGGGCCGTGCGCCAGCCCCTGGCCGGATAGCTGACATGTCTGGCCCATTTAGGATGGGGCAGGTCTTTGAACCTGGGCCCTGCGTGCCAGTTGGTTTTCCATAGATGCTTAGCACCTTGTTGTTTGGAGGAAGGGTGAGGCGCTTGTTCACACCTCACCCTTCCTTGGCTTTGTGTAACAGAGACTGCATGTCTCTGCGCTTGTGGGGGGGAGGAGCAGGCGTGGGGGTGGGAGCTGCCCCTCTCCTACCCTGCCGGATGGTAACATCATTTACTCTGCCTGGGGCGGTTCTGCGGCATTACCCAAAATTACAAAGGGCTGAGTAAAGATTTTAGTGGATTGACAATGCTGTGAGAATACTTTCAGTCACTTACATGTTTAATAATTTTAGAAACAGAGTCTCTCTCTCACACACACACGCATGCAAACACTTTACTACTTTAATTGGGAACATTGTTTACTTCAAGGCGCCAACAAGAAACCCCACAAGCCTTTTTAACTAAGGTTATGCAATCCACAGAAGTGTCCGTCTCCATCAGCATATTTTTTAACTTCATTGATACAATGATACTACTTCAGTAAGCAAACAGGATGTAGTTTAAAGTTTTAACACCCAAGAAAAATATGAAGCAAATTCTTTCCCCGGGGATCACCACCATATAATGTATTATTGCATTTTCCAGCTTAAATTCGTCTCACAAAAGGATAAACACACTGAATCAACATATTATAACAGAGCTGATACATTCTATTGTCAGGTGAGTCCTGCTATTCCAAGATTGTGCACATTAAAATACTACTGTAGTTTACATGCCATTTTCCAATGAAAGAATCTCTACATCACAGATAATTATTACAAGCTCAAGTACCAAAAGCAATGTATGTCATATGCACGTCACATTCCATCTCTCATTACCTTTGTAAAACGTTTCTTAAACAAATAGATTACCTTGCAAAAACTGTATTCACTAACTGAATATGTTCCCTGATGAAGCACCTCAAAATTGTCAAACACAGGGAAAACACAAAAGCAAAAGAAACATTATGAAGGATCTGACTGAGACAAGGCCACATGGGGTACAAACCCCTCTTGGACAGGTGTGCGGGGCTTACAGGGAGCAATCCAGTGCCAGTCCTACCCTAGAGTGGGGCAATGACAGTTGGGAGGGTCAGCATTCCTACCCACCCCCCTTTGCACCAGCATGTCTTTTTCCAGTACACTCCTAGCTCAAACTATGACTCCACTACAAAGTGCTTGCAGTATTTCTCTTTTTCCTATAGAGAAAAGTAATTTGATCTGGCAAACCAGCAGAGACCTCACCAAGGGCATCCAGAGCCGGCATCCCATCCCATCAAAATGCAACCATCATTCAAACCCATCAATGCAAGATAAAATCAACACCGAGCTGCAAAGCATGCCACCATTCAAACACACACAAGTGGCGCTGGCTCCTGAAACCAGTGACAAGAGAATGAACAACAGCAAAGTGCTGTACTCTTCCAGGGCAGACGAAGGAGATGTGCAGTGCCAGCAGGAAGCACCGCCAACACGTGCAAGAACTGACAGATCCCCTAGACCATAAGGGAATGAAGAGAGAACAACAGCCTAATGCCCAAATGAACTTCAACTGGGAAAACAGTACTGACTACAAAATGTTTATGTTTATGTTTGCTTATGTTTGAGCACTTATAACACTCTTTAGACCTGAAGGTAAGCGGGCACACACAAAATACAAAACAAATACACAGAATCCATACAAATACAACAAGTCACAGGTACAAAGCAGTAAAACACACTATAACGGTAACATTAAAACCACTGGAATTAAAACAGAGAACATTTAAATACAAAACACTGAAAAGATAAAAGGATGAACACAGCAGGATACCAGCAGGATAAGAGCAACTGAGCAGACTAATAGAGCTAAGTAAAAAGGGTGGTCTTCGATGCCTTTTTTTTAAAAGATAAAGGAGAGGCATCGGGTCTCAGGTTAACAGGTGATGTATTACAGAGTGTCAAAGCTAAAACACTGACCTTTTTTTCAAGTTTTGTTCATGGTATCTGGAGCAGCATACCTTGACTATATCTCAGTAACCTAGAGCATTGACTCTTCTGAATCCTATTTGTCAGGTAGATAGGACCTTTGCCATAAATACATTTATGAATGATGGCCAATATTCTAAAATTCTGGTGCTCTTCCACTGCAAGCCAGTGCAGTGCCCTGCGAGCTGAAGTGATGTGTGCTCTTCTTTGAATATTAAAAACAGTTCACACTGCACTGCTTTATAGCACTACCACCTTCCTCAAATACTTCTGAGCAGTGCCAACCAAAAGACTGCCACCATTTAAAAAAATGTTTGCACCTTTAATGGAATGTGTAATGGTAGCACAATTCCCATTTGAAAGAAAAGGTTGCATGTGGCACAAGAGCTTCAGATGGTATGTTGATGATGAGATAATTGCATTGACTTGACCCTGCATAGACAATGTACGATCAAGAACTACTCCTAATGCTTTAACCTTCAATAGGGCACAAATTCAAACATTGCTCTTCCTGGGCCACCATTGTGTTTCTTCCATGGCGAAGATGTGCAGAAGAAGTGGGCAGGCTTTCCGGCTTTCAAACTATGCTCGGTGGGGAAACCAGGGTCAGATTGGGCATGGAAAGAAAACCTTCACAGAAACACTGGGCTTTAAAGTGGAACCATAAGAAGCAGGAAGTGTGGGTTATTCATTGGAGGACTGAGGGGTCAGAGGTAGGAAAAAGTAGCTGTGGAGTACCAAGGTGACTTTTGAGAAAGGTGAGTTATTGGTTATTGAGTGGATGTGGTAATGAGTGTGCGTCTATGTGTGGCAATTGTGTTTAGAACAGTTTTGGGTAAGGATTGACTGTGGAGGGTATGCCACTGAGTGAAAGGCGAGTGGTGGGGTAGTAGGAGGAGAAGGGAGGAGTAGTGTGGAGGAATGCTAACTGAGGGGTTAAGGATGCCTGGGTTAAGGAGGAGCTTAGTAACAGAGAGAGAGAGAGAGAGAGAGAGAGAGAGAGAGAGAGAGAGAGAGAGAGAGAGAGAGAGAGAGAGAGAGAGAGAGAGAGAGAGAGAGAGAGAGAGAGAGAGAGAGAGAGAGAGAGAGAGAGAGAGAGAGAGAGAGAGAGAGAGAGAGAGAGAGAGAGAGAGAGAGAGAGAGAGAGAGAGAGAGAGAGAGAGAGAGAGAGAGAGAGAGAGAGAGAGCCATAGGCATAGGGACCATTAAAGATTTAATAAAAACCCTTGCATGTAGAGGTAAGCAAAGAGTATATAAAATGACTTGGGTTTCCATTGGTAAATGAAGGTTGTAGGTCAAAGGATCGACAACCAAAGGGTCGAATGGTCAAAGGATCGACACCAAAGGACCAAAAACCAAAGGATCGAATTATTATTTTTTTTTACATTTGTTTTTTTTTGGGGGGGGTCCCCCCAAGCCCCGTTTTTGTGGTAACGAAAACCCCTTTTGGATTTGATCCTTTGACCAGGCACCGCAAATGAACATATGAAAATAGAGGGTGCAGGGGTGCAGGACTGTTATTCTCTGGGCAGGTATCAAAACACAAGAAAATAGGATGCAAAGAATCTGGTCAGTACAGACAGAGCAAACACACCTCAAAACATATCTCCACAAGAAGGCTTATTAAATCAAGGTCCAGCAGGAGGCAAACGCGAGACCTCAGCGACACTTGGAGGCATGGAAGTACGAGCATGTATTGAGGCGTGTAAGTCAGTGCTGTAACTGAGGTGCCAGGATCCTGGGCGTTTTTCCTGTTGGCCTCTTGACACAGGGAATCTTTTTTGTATGGAAGGATGCATGAGTTACTTTTGCTGCATGATGTCATTTTTTTATATTGTGCTTGTGTGTTTTCAACAACTGATTCACCACCTGACCTGGTCCTATGGCTATTTCTCTGTGACTATTGCTAGTACTTAACGTAACCACATTCAGGCTGTTACGAAAGTGGGTTCTTGGCAGACTTTGGTTCAACTCGTGCCTTTTATTGAAACACTGGCACGCACGTGACCTGGTGACCTGTTTTTGTAAAATGCACTCGCTGTCTCTGTCTGCTCTTTTTTCACGAATGCAGCCTACTCAGCCAAGACAACACAGTGAAAAGGCTGGCGCAGACAGGAAGCAGCTGTAGCAGAGGGAGCAGCTGTGCAAGCTGTGGCCATTATGACAACAGAGATGAGTCATAAGCAACCAGAGAAAGATCGAGTGAGGTAAGGATGAGATCGGTGATTGTCTTTTGTGCTGACCCCCTCTGTTTCCCCTTCATTATGATAAAGCTCACTCAACTCTGCCATCAAGCCCCCACCTACTCTCTCCTCTGTCCCAAGCGGACAGTTGAAACCATGAACCTGACCTGTAATCACTCCAGGACACATACTTCTCTATTCCTCTTTCCCACTCTGACCCCTGTTAGCTAAGCCATTCCCTTTGATGTCCAAATAGATAGCTAAGAAGATAGATATGTAGATATGTGTACATATCATAACTAGAGATATGGCAATAGACAGGTAGATCGGAAGACAGGTAGAAAGTTAAGTAGACATATGAGGAGATAAAAAGACAGACTGGTAGGTTGATTCATACGAGGATAAATAGGTAGATAGATAGCCATGTAAGTACACCTACAGATAAGGAGGTAGATGGATAGAGAAATAGCTAAGTAGATAGACAGAAAGGTAGAAATAAAGTTAGAACTATAGGATGATGGGTAGATAGATATGTAGATCGATAGGTAGGAACCTAGAAAGGAAGATAGTTGAACAGTTAGATAGGTAAATAGAGAGGTATCTAGCTAGGTATCTAAATAGAAAAGAATATGGGTAGGTAGATACACAGGTAGGTATGTTGATAGATACTTATTGAGATAGGAAGATAGATTGACAGGGAGATAGAATCATCAGAAGGATAGGTAGATGGATAAACAGGTAGATAGGTATGTAGATACATAGGAAATTAGATAGGTTGATTAATAGGAAGATAAGTAGATAGAAAGACAAATAGGTAGGCTGATACATAGGAATTTAGGAAGGTAGATAATGATAAAGATTTGCTATTTATATAGCACATAAACCTAAGCATAAGATTTATATAACGCTCACTCCTAAGATACAAACGCAGATAGATGGCTAAGTATATAGGTAGATAGATAGATAGATAGATAGATAGATAGATAGATAGATAGATAGATAGATAGATAGATAGATAGATAGATAGATAGATAGATAGGTAAATAAATAGGCATTTAGATAGGTAGTTAGAGGCAGAGGAATTTAGGTAGGCAGGTAGATAGATACTTAGACATACAAATAGGTAGACAGGTATGTGGATATATAGGAATTTAGATAGAAAGGTAGATAGATATGACATAAGTAGATAGGCATAAGTAAAAGTAGGGATATGGTGTTATGACCTCCTGGAAAGTATGGGACCGCTGGCGACACCATTAGCATGTTCCACTACGTAATCAGGTGTTCGCCTTCAGCGGTCTACTCTTTATTCAACATGGCCGACGTCCGGAATATCAATCCCCGGATTCAGCGCTGCGGTGCGTTGCAACTTTGATTTTTCCATGCTATACGCTAGTTCTTGTTTCTGTCCTTTACACTCTGTAGCCCTTCTGAGTGTTTGACAATGCTTGTTACTCCCTTTCGTGGTACCTCTTGCTGCCACATTCTGTCATTCCCCCTTTTCGCAGAGCCCTCGCTGCCTCGACGCTCTCCTTCTATCTGTATTCTTCCTTCCTCGCTTTAGTGTTTGCTTGTTCGTGGTTACCGTCGATAGGGAGTTCTGTTTTCATTCCCTTTTCTTGCTCCCGACCCTCTTGGAATCTTTGCTTACCTTCCTATCTCTTCTGTATGCTCTGTCTTGTGCTTGCCTTGCCGGCTCCAATGTTTACTTGAATTCACGCAGAAAGTAGCAGCTGTTCTACTTGCCATATCTTGCCTTAAGGACTTCTCTGCCATTCATCTATGCCTTCACATTTCTTCAGCTATTCGTCCGACGACACCATGCCATCCATGTTGGACCAACAGGGTTTTCCAGCCAGGAGGCTTTTCCCTTAACTAAGGGTTTGCTCCCGGGGAAACCACGCTGTTGGGAAACTTTAACTGACAGAGTGGCATCCCGAGGAGAGAGACCCTATTTGCATCAGAAAAAGAAGGACAACAAGGGGAAGGACACCTTGAAGTCATGCCGAAGGAAGACGAAGGATCCTGAAGACAGGCCCACGGAGGACCCAGGTTAGGAGGAAGGGCAGGAGGTCTCTTTAGAATCTGACAGCGTGCAACACCCAAAACCTATGATGGCATCCTTGGAGCAGTATCAGGAATTTGTCTCAGCCATTCAAGGATTAACAGAGGAAGTACAGACCCTTCGTTCCGAGAATGTTTCCTTGAGATAGCAAATCACAGTTTGCGACAATGGGGCCCAAGGGGATTTTCCCCCTCTACCGCTGCCATTTGGCAAATATGAGGGTAACCCAAAGACTTTAAAGGAATTCTCAGATGCCTGTGTCATGTGTTTCAGCTTTACACCATGTGCGTATGAGTCAGACCGAGCCCGTGTAGGGTTTCTAGTGTCCAATTTGGTCGGCAATGCATTAGCGTGGCTACCCCACTGATAACCCAGGCTGACCCGGTGGTCAAGGAATATGCTTTGTTTACCCAGTGATTCAGGTCTCGTTTTGAGAGATGCAAGATTATGTATTCTACATACGGAGCCATATTAGATCTCCGACAAGGCTCTCAAGATGTACAAACCTATGTTTCCACCTTTCAGTTATTGGCCGCAAACTCAGGGTGGCCAGGCTCGGCTCAAAAAACTCTATTCTGCCGTGGCCTCCATGATGATATCAAGGATGAGCTGGTGAGAACAGCCAACCCCAATTCTTCCAGGAACTGGTAACCCTCTCATTACAGGTGGGATTTCGATTAGGGGAGAGGAGACAAGAGCGACGAAAGAATTGTCTGGTTCCACAATCTTCGATGAACCCATCCATGCAAGGGAACCGGTCCACTGGTACAGCAGTTGATGAATGTATGCAGATCGGGGCAGCCCGCGGTCCTTTGAACCCTGAAGAATGCAAGAGGATAAGAGAACTGGGTCTGTGCATGTATTGTGGCTCTCAGAAACATCTCTTAAGAGATTGCCCAGAATACCTTCCTCGTTGCTCGGGAAATGCTGCTCCCCGTATCTAAACAGGGATAGGTTTGGGATTGTTGCCATAAGTCCCTGTAACACCACTGAGTCACTGGGTACTCAGGAGGATAACCGACTCATTGTTTTGAAGGTACCGTTGTCAGTAGGCTCCCAGGAATGGGAGGCCTTGGCTATGCTGGACTGTGGTGCTGCAGGCAACTTTGTGGATATTGATTGGACGGAGAAAATCAAGCTACCCATTCACCCAAAGGTCAAATCTATTCCCGTGGAAGGCGTGGATGGACCAGCATTGTCATCCGGGCCAATCATTAAGGAGACGCACCTGATCCAAGTTGTTATTGTTCGACACCAGGAAGAAGTGGTTTTCGACCTTATCAAAGCAGCCCACTTTCTTATCATTCTCGGAATGCTGTGGCTGCGTCGCCACAACCCTACCATAGACTGGTCTGCCAATATTGTATCCTTTGTATCCCATTATTGCCAGGAAAATTGGCTGGTTTCTCACCACAGTATTCCTCTCAAGAATCTTAACAAAGGACTCACCTTGTCCAAGATCTGCTCTATACCTGTGCATTATCAAAACTTTGCTGAAGTATTCAAAGACAAGGAACATCACCTCCTCCCTCCTCACCGGAATGAGGACTCTACGATAGGGATTACCCCAGAGGAATGCATCCCATTCGGCAAGATGTATCCCCTGTCCATCCGTGAACGCAGAGCTCTCAAAGAATACCTGGACACTAACCTAAAGCATGTACTTATCAGGGAATCACGATCTACCGCAGGTGCTTCCCTCTTTTTCATCCCTAAAAAAGGAACCAAAGAACGCAGGCCATGTATCGGCTATCATGGCCTAAACCAGTTTACCGCATGGACTGATACCCCATGCCTTTAATCAAAGAGGTCCTGGAAGCTGTACGAGGGGCATCTGTTTTCACAAATTTGGACCTTAGGGAAGCCTAACATTTGGAATGGAAAACGGCTTTCAGAACTCCCCTAGGCCACTATGAATACACAGTAATGCTGTTTGGGCTGGTGAACGCCCTGGCGGTGTTCAGCGATATATGGACACATTGTTTGCAGATCTATTTATATAAATGTCGTAGTATACCTGGACAATCTATTGGTTTACTCCACCTCTTCCTCTGAACATCGCAAGCACGTGTGAGAGGTATTATCCCTGCTACAACAAAACCACCTCTTTGCCAAGCCAGAAAAATGCTTATTTGATGTTTCATCAGTCTCCTATTTAGGGTTTATCCTTTCTGTAAAAGGGGTTCAGATGGATCCTGGCAAGACACAAGCAATAACACAGTGGCCTACCCCAAAGACAGTAAAGGATATCCAATTTTTCTAAGGTCTGGCAAACTTTTATCGAAGATTCATTGAGGATTTCTCTGATGAAGTGTTGCCCCTTACTTTCCTTCTGAAGAAAGAAGTCCATTTTTGTTGGGATCAAGAGGTGGAACAAGCATTCCAGCTTCTCAAACGGGCATTCACAACCTCAGCCATCCTAAGACAGCCAAACCAACACCTACCATTTGTGGTTGAAGACGATGCTTCCGGAGGCGCAGTAGGGGCTGCCCTCACACAAGTGGGAGAAGATGGACTGGAACACCTGATAGCTTATCATTCAAGAACCCTCACAAGGAGTGAATGAAAATATTCTGCGTTTGAGAAGGAACTGCTACCCATATGACAAGCATGAAGAATGGCATCATCTTCTGCAAGGGGCTATTCATCGCTTTGTTGTCAGAACCGATCACAGAAACCTTTGCATACTCCAGCAGACAGAATGCAGAAATGAACGTCATGCTCATCGGGCATATTTTTTCTCTCAATTTGAATTTTTTATCACATACATTCCAGGGAAGACAAACATCCTAGCTGATGCCCTGTCCCACAGTTTCAGTGAGAGTGTAGATTTTCAAGGTGAAGGTGAACTTTTACTAGCAGGCAAGGAGATCATTGCTGCAGTCAATGTATTCCTACAGGACGTTCATACAGGACTAGATCAAGAAGCCTTATCCTATGCACTGAAACATCCACTGACAAGGAAGGAAGGTCTCTACTTCAAGGAGCATGCATTGTTTCTACCCACTAAGCCTCTTCAGGATCAGGCGATTGCATGGTGTCTTGATCTTCCATCTGCAGGACATAAGGGCCAAAAGCCACTGCAGAACTTCTATCTAGGTATTTTTGGTGGTCGACTTTATGAAAGGATAATGCAAATTATGTCTCTACTTGCCCTACATGTGCTTTAGGAAAGACCACGTCCTCCAAACCGGTCGGGTTGTTACCTCAAGATCTTGTTCCCTCTAGACCATGGACTCACATCCCCACTGATTTCATCGTGGATCTCCCGCAGTCAGAAGGATATACCAAAATCATGGTGACAGTGGACACCCTGTACAAACTAGCCCACTTCTCTCCCTTACCCGGTCTGCCATCAGATCCTCAGACTGCCTGCATGTTTTTGAAAGACATTGTCCGTTTACACGGGCTTCCAAACACCATTGTATTGGATCGATGCACCCGATTCACATCCTCCTTCTGGGCCTCTCTATGTCAACTGATAGGGGTTCAAAGAGCTCTCTCTTCAGGGTACCACCCCCAGAGCAATGGGCAGACAAAGAGGTTGAATGCCATGGTAGAACAGTATCTACGTTGTTTTTGCTGTTACAAACAGGATGAGTGGAGTAGGTTTCTTCATATGGCAGAGTTCACATACAAGAATACTCTACCCACAGCTATTGGAATTAGTCCATTCTACTGTACGTACGGATACTATTCCGGACATCTTCCACTCAATGCACCAACCACCTCTAAACTGCCTTCTAGAGAACAGATGCTGGAGACCTTAAAGGAAGCCCACAAGCAAGCTGACAAAACTCTGGAAGAAAGCCAAAAGAGTTACAACCAAAGGGCTGATGAAACACGATAGCCGAACCCGTCTTGGTCTAAAGGATTTTTGGTTTGGTTGTCCACAAGATATCTACCCAGGTGGATAAGGAAAGGGACATTTTCTGCCAGATTCATTGGTCCTTACTCTATTGAAGCCTAGATCAATCCTGTGGTGTTCCGTCTCAGTCTTCCGTCAAGTATGAAGAGAATACACCCTGAGTTTCATACATCCTTGTTGAAGATACACAAACCTGATCCCTTTCATAGGTAGGTTTCGAGGCCAGAAGTTTCTACTCCTTCTGACGAAGAGGAATATGAAGTATCCTGTCTTGTAGACTCTAGATACCGGAAGGGTGTGTTACAGTATCTTGTCCATTGGAAGGGGTTTTCTGATGCTGAGCGTACCTGGGAGCCAAGAAGAAACATTCACACACCCCTACTCATTCAGATGTTCCATAAATTGCACCCAGGAAGACCAGGGGCCCCTCAGAGAAAGAGGGGGTATGCTGTCATGCTCTCCTGGAAAGTATGGGACCACTGGCGACACCATTAGCATGTTCCACTACATAATCAGGTGTTCGCCTTCAGTGGTCTAGTGTTTATTCAACATGGCCACCGTCTGGGATTCAGCATTGCAGGGCGTTGCACCTTGGATTTTTCTGTGCTATACGGTAGTTCTTGTTTCTGTCTTTTAAACTCTGTAGCGCTTCTGAGTGTTTGACAGTGCTTGGTATTCCCTTTTGTGGTACCTCTTGCTGCCGCATTCTTTAATTTCCCCTTTTCGCAGAGTCCTTGCTGCTGCGACGCTCTCCTTCTATCTGTATTCTTCCTTCCTCGCTTTAGTGCTTGCTTGCGAATGGTTCCCGTCTCTAGGGAGTTCTGCTTTCATTCCCTTTTCTTGCTCCCGACCCTCTCGGAATCTTTGCTTACCTTCCTATCTCTTCCGTATTCTCTCTCTTGTGCTTACCTTGCTAGCTCCCGTGTTTACTTAAATTCACAAAGGAAACATCAGCTGTTCTATTTGCCATATCTTGCCTTAAGGACTTCTCTGCCATTCCTCTACGCCTTCACATTTCTTCAGCTATTCGTCTGGAGACACCATACCATCCACGCTGGACTAACAAGGGGAAGGACACCTTGAAGTCATGCCGAAGGAAGAAGAAGGATCCTGAAGACAGCTCCACAGAGGACCTAGGTGAGGAGGAAGGGAGGGAGGTCTCTTCGGAATCTGACATATGGTGATAGACAGCTAATTAGACAGATTGATAGATAGGTAGGTAGATAGGAAAATTGATAGATAGATATACAGATAGGTAGATAGGAAGATAGAAAAGTAGGAATATGGATAGATAGATAGGTAGATAGATAGATAGATAGATAGATAGATAGATAGATAGATAGATAGATAGATAGATAGATAGATAGATAGATAGATAGCAAGATAGGTACATAGTTAGAATTTTATGATATTTTATTTGTATCACACTCGTACATGTGCATGGAAGGGGGAGAGTGGAAAGTGCAGAGCAGAGGATAAACAGAAAAATAATAATAAATACAAATAAAATATTTAATGGAGCAATAAACAGGGGTAGTGCAGCCAGCAAGTGGCAAGTGCTGTGTTTACGGAAGCTGAACTGGGTAAGTATGATAAGTGCATTAAAAGAAGAAAATGGGGGGGCGGGGGACTGTATGGGTACAGATACAGTCCCCAGTGCAAGGGGTGGCTGGGAGGCAGTGCAGAAGGGTGGCAGGGTGAGGAGTTAACTGGGCCAAGGGGACAGAGGGTGGCCAGATGCACAGTGCCAAGAGAGAGCAGATCAGCAAGGGAGAGGGGGGGCAAAGGCAGATGCAAAGAGGACAGTCTTGAGGTGCTTCCGGAACCGGAGATGGTTCTCCTTAAGTTTTAGAGTGGCAGGGAGGCTATTCCAGAGGAAGGCCCTGGCCGAAGACAGATATCTACCCCCGGCTCATTTCTTTGAGAAACGACTGACCCTGAGGGAGTTAGAGGTAGAGGAGCGAAGAGCTAGAGAGGGGAGATATTTGCAGAGGGATAGCTGAAGGTATTTTGGACCCAGGTCCCAGAAAGCCTTGTGGACAATGCAGAGGGTTTTAAATGTAATCCTTGCATCCACTGGGAGCCAATGAATAGATTTCAGAGCTGGAGAGATATGATCCCAGGGCTTTAGGCCAAGGACAAGTCTTGCAGTCCTGTTCGGGATAAGTTGCAGAGGGAGAAGAGTAGAGGCATGTAGATTTAGAAAAAGGCTGTTACAATAGTCCAACCTAGAGAGAACCATCGTTTGGGAGACAGTGAGCTTCTGGGGGAAGGAGAGGAAAGGAAGAGTGCCTCTGAGGAGGTGCAATAGGACGTTTGACTTTTTAGAGACCTCAGAGATGTGGGCGGAGAAGGAAAGTGTGGAGTCAAAGATGACCCCGAGGTTGTTAGCCTCACAGGTGGGGATAAGAGGAGGGCCAAGCAAGGCCGGCCAGGGAGAGAGGGGAAAGGATGGAGAAGGGATGCCGATGAGGAGGATCTCTGTCTTGCTGGCATTCAGACAAAGATCATTGGCGGCACACCAATCTTGAATGGCAGTTAGGCAATCAGCGATGAGGGAGGGAGAGGAGGTGGCCGAGGGCAGCCTGAAAATGAGTTGAGTGTCGTCAGCGTAGCACTGGTAATTTGAGCATAGAGTGATAATGCAGCGGGCCAGAGTTGCCAGGTGTTGGTTGAAAAGCCAGGGCAAGAGGTTCGACCCCTGGGGAACACCAAAGGTAGAGAGGAAGATAGAGGATAGGAAGGACCCCAGTTGAACCTAGAAAGGTAGAAAGAAAGGTAGATTGATGGACACATTGGTGTATAGGTATGGTGACACATAGGAAGATAGATATGTAGATATACAGGTAGATAGATAGGTAGATAGACAGGTAGAAAGGTAGGTAGAGAGAAAGATAGACATAAATAGATAGGTACGCTGGTAGATAGGAAGATAGACATATGCATATAATTAGAAATATGGTCATAGGCAACTAGATAGATAGATAGATAGATAGATAGATAGATAGATAGATAGATAGATAGATAGATAGATAGATAGATAGATAGATAGGAAGACATATAGGTAAATAGATAGAAAAGTAGAGACATAGGTAGATAGGGCAACAGTTAGCTAGGTAGAAGGATAGGTAGATAGCTAGATACATAGGTAGATCGCTGGATAGGTTAATATCTAGCTAACTAGACAGATAGATATTTAGATCATATATTTAGAGAAACAGGGAGATGATGCATAATGAGCGACCCTGGATTATGGGGGTATTTTGTTAATAAAGTGTACCTGTAAGTATAAAGACATGTACATCAAATCACACATAGATTAATTATGAAAATAAAGGAAGATAAACATAAACAAGTGTTAACCACTATCATATGGAATGTAAAAGTCAGTGTACATGTGTGTTTCTATCTACGTATTTACCTTTTTAAAACTCTCCAGGAGGCTGCCGACGGTGAGTTTGCCCGCAGATGGCCCCACAACTACTTAAAACACTGTAAAAGTGTTTTGAAAATGGCTTTTTAGCGCGCTCGGCACTCCAGTTCCCTTCCTCGTTCCGCCCTCCTTCCCCAGCCCAATCCCGCCTTCCAGCCCTCCCCCGGCACACTGATTGGTCTCCTAGCCCAGGAAAAGAGAAAAAAAAAGGAAACAAACTCAGCGAGCGTGGCATCCTCGCCACCACCATCACTCTCCAGGAGGCTGCCCACGGTGAGTTTGCCCCCAGATGGCCTCACAACTACTTAAAACACTGTAAAAGTGTTTTGAAAATGGCTTTTTAGCACGCTCGGCGCTCCAGTCCCCTTCCTCCTTCCCCCCTCCTTCCCCAGCCCGATCCCACCTCCCAGCCCTCCCCCGGCACCCTGATTGGTCTCCTAGCCCAGGGAAAGAGAAAAAAAAAGGAAACAAACTCAACGAGCGTGGCGTCCTCGCCACCACCATCACTCTCCAGGAGGCTGCCCACGGTGAGTTTGCCCCCAGATGGCCACACAACTACTTAAAACACTGTAAAAGTGTTTTGAAAATGGCTTTTTATCATGCTCAGCGCTCCAGTCCCCTTCCTACTTCCCCTCTCCTTCCCCAGCCCAATCCTGCCTCCCAGCCCTCCCCTGGCACCCTGATTGGTCTCCTAGCCCAGGAAAAGAGAAATAAAAAGGAACAAACAACAAACTCAGCAAGCGTGGCGTCCTCGCCACCACCATCACTCTCCATGAGGCTGCGCATGGTGAGTTTGCCCCCAGATGACACCACAACTGCTTAAAACACTGTAAAAGTGTTTTGAAATGGCTTTTTAGTGCGCTCGGCGCTCCAGTCCCCTTCCTCCTTCGCCCCTCCTTCCCCAGCCCAATCCCGCCTCCCAGCCCTCCCCCAGCACCCTGATTGGTCTCTTGGCCACATATCACAAACCCTCCCAGGGCAGCCCTCTGCCCGGCCGCCCCTGTGGCTAAGGGCCCCAAGGCCATGGGCGGCTCCGACATTGGCGGCCCCAAGATGTGTCTGCAGGTGTCAGCAGGGGAAGCCAATGAAGCCAGAAGTCAACAGACACCAGCAAAAACTGTAAGTGTGGCACAGGTGGGGTGTAGAGCAATTACTCTACTCCAAAAAGCCCTTGCCACTCTAGCTTACCTTTCGTTTTTATGGATTTCCATAGCCTCACACCACGCATACTTAGAGATTTATGACCGCCAACCTAAATCTACTCAATACTAACTAGACTGTAAATGTTGCCTGCATTACATACTAACCAAACTACTTGGCAATGTTAGCAGCTACCACACTTAGATGGAACTCATGACTTTAGCCTGCGTCGCATCTAGACAGGATTGTTAATGTTAGCATGTATCACACTTCGATGGATCTCATGACTTTAACCTGCGTCGCATCTAGACAGGATTGTTAATGTTAGCATGTATCACACTTAGTTGGAACTCTCAATTTAGCTTGCGTCACATCTAGACAGGATTCTTAATGTTAGCAGGTATCACACTTAGATGGAACTCATGATTTTAGCCTGCGTCGCATCTAGACAGGATTGTTAATGTTAGCATGTATCCCTCTTAGATGGAACTCATGACTTTAGCCTGCGTCGCATCTAGACGGGATTGTTAATGTTAGCATGTATCACACTTAGATGGAACGCTCAATTTAGCTTGCGTCACATCTAGACAGGATTGTTAATGTTAGCATGTACCACACTTAGATGGAACTCTCAATTTAGCTTGCGTCACATCTAGACAGGATTGTTAATGTTAGCATGCACCACACTTAGATGGAATTCTCAATTTTAACTTGCGTCAAATCTAGACAGGATTGTTAATGTTAGCATGTACCACACTCAGATGGAACTCGTGACTTTAGCCTGCGTCACATCTAGACAGGATTATTTTGATGTTAACATGAACGACACTCAGATGGAATTCTTGACTTAATCCTGCTTCGTATCTAGACATGTTTATGAATTTTAGCATGTACTGCACTTAGATGGAAATTCTTGAATTTAGTCTGCGCCACATCTAGACAGGACTATGAATGCTAGCATGTGCCACACTTAGATGAAACTGTGAATGATGGCAATCATGATCACTAGCCTTCCTCACATCTAGACAGACTTTTGAAATTAGCAAGCACCACACACTTAGCAGGAATAGTGAATGATAGCAAACATCACACCTAGACACAATTTCAAGGACTGAAAGGCAAACTAACCAATCCACTAACAATCTCTTCTCTATGCATACACCACTCAAACTCTAACCAAACACAACCACAACTCTAATACGCAGCAATCCGCACAAACTTCACTACACTGCAACAACAAAACAAACCACACATAGCCTTGCACAACAGCAAACGACGACTACGGACCGCAAACACCCCAAGCCCAACCAACAAACCCACTGGGCTGAGGCTGCCAACAGCAAATCACTGCTCTCTTCCACTTTTCCAGCTTATTCCTACTAACTTACCCCTCCCTCTGCTTCTTTCAGAGCCGCCAGAGCGCCAGGGGTCCACTCCGGTGGTGATAGTGCGTGGTATAAATATCCTTTAATATTAACATGTGTGCCTATAGAAACATACATCTACACTCTCTATACTTTATTCTGCCAATGGTAAGAGAATGAAAACATAGCACGTGCTTTGTGCAACATAGTCAGGTTTGTTTTTACACTTTATTTTACAACCTCCTTCTTTCAGAATTATGTGGATTTTATTAACACAGAATACAAAATAGCAAAGTTACAGATTACTTTATTACACTTTTAATAGAGAACCAGACGTGGTAAGGCTTTACATACTGTAGAAAAATGAGAACCCGGACTTCATTTTCAAAGTAAGACATTGTTTGCACCCCTGACAACAATGAGATAAAGTAATATTCATAGTATAGTGGAGTGTGGGCCACTTTACAGCATAAGGTTGATAATGCAGGATCCACCAGAGTTTATATGGAAGCGAAAGCCGTCTATGCCCTAAACCTCAAAAGGAAAAGGCAAAAACGCAAGTATACAGAGAATGACAGAAGTGAGCATCACAATGTTCATTTGGCTGAATCAATTAGGTTCAATATTCATAATTTGATGTACATTTCTAGAAGCTACCAGGCTTAAGACAATCCTTTGACACAGGGATCCCTTCCAACCTTGAACACACAGAAACCAGGTGAAACCACCTGGTAGTGCCTGATGCTCCCACCAGGCTCAATTAACTTGAGCGAAAATAGTTCTCCTTGGTATTACGTAAAACCTTTTCTTTTCTTGTTTACTCTTTACATATCATGTATAACCCTTCCACTGTAACATCTTTATGTCATATATTTCCATAGATTCAATTCTCAATTTGTGTTAAAAAAATATTTTATTCAAAGCTTGTAAAGCTAAAATGGCTCCATGGCAAAACTGACTCCAAAGTCATAAGGCCTCATTACGAGCATGGCGGCAGCCATGCCGTAGCGGCATGGCTGCCTCCATGCCGGGTTCCAGGTCCGTGTTCCATGAAAGGGGATTTACCAGGCCATTCTGACCTTGGAGGGCCCGGTAAACCCCTTTCGCTGGACCCGGACCCCGTACTGCTGCTGCAACAGCATCATCAGGGGTTTGCTCCAGAGCAAGTTGTGAATTCTCCCTGGCCTGAGTGCAGATATCTGTTGCTTCTGCTGCAGCTACAGCAGAATCGTCAATGGCCTGTTCCTGTGATTGCCAGCCATCCTCTCTGACCAGAGTATCTTTACTCTGTAGATGCCTATGCATCAGCATCAGCCAAGGTCTGCTCCCTAACCACTCAGACATCCTATCTGGCCTCAGCATAGGCTGCAATGACCTTCGATGTACTGTGAGCTGGCGTAGGTGAGTGAACACAGTGGGTATGCAGCGGCAAATTTTTGACAAATAGATACACGGGGGAGCCAATTTCCCTAACTAGAACTGTGCTTGCAGGTAATCGAGTTTTACCAGATGTCCTTAGTGGGTCCTCAGAATAGGGCGGCGCAGAATGAATGTGGCCGGACCCTTATCGGCCCCCTTCATCCCGTGGCCGCCTGCCTCGTAATGAGGCCCATAGAGTAGTTACACGCCAATGCATTTTCGGAGTATGCTACTCCATCTTCAGGGCTGTCCATATTTCGTAACCACACATTACATAACATGTCACACCATTATTAATGTTAAATACGTACCATTGTTCATGGCTGTTGTCCACATTCCATAAAAAAAAAGAAACAAACAAACAAACATCATTTTAAGCATCTATCACACACTTATAAGCCTGTGTTGTCATGTTGTGCCTTTAAGTACAGAAAAAATGTTATCATACCTTATGACTTAGGTCTCTTCCCGAAGAAAACCAAACATAGTAAAAAAAGGGAAGTCAATTGCTGTTCTAGTTTAGGACGCCTCCCGCCTGCTAATCTTAAGAGTATAAGTAGGATTGCCCTCATTACATTATTCGATCCAACTTGCCACTTTGGAGTCCTGTCTTCCAAAATTCGATGACCTGCAAGCACAGTTCTAGTTAGGGAAATTGCCCCCCCCCCCCGTGTATCTATCTGTCAAAATTCGCCTCTGCATACCCACCGTGTCACAGTACATCGAAGTCCATCGCAGCCTATGCTGAGGCCAGAGACGATGTCTGAGTGGTTAGGGAGCAGACTGTGGCAGATGCTGATGCATAGGCAGCTACAGAGTAAGGATACTCTGGTCAGGGAGGATGGCTGGCAATCACAGGAACAGGCCATTGATGATTCTGCTGTAGCTGCAGCAGAAGCAACAGATATCTGCACTCAGGCCAGGGAGAATTCCCAACTTGCTCTGGAGCAATCCCCTGATGATGCTGTTGCAGCAGCAGTAGCAGAGTCCTTTAATCAGATCAGGGAGGATGCCATATTTGCTCAGAGAAAGCCTCTGAGGCTGAGGAATGTGCTCAGACCAGGGTGTATGACTGCACGGCCCAAAAGCACACATACAAGCACATCCATGCAACATGCCAGGCAGCCTGTATATCCTCTGCAGTTGTTTGCAAATTAGCTTGCAACCATGCTTCCCACTACCAAGGGATGGCAGAGTTGAGCCTGTGCCCCAATAAGTCACATATTTTGTTGCCTGGTCTACTGACCCTACAGAAGCAGTCCATTGTGTAAATTCAGGAGAATATGTGAGAGAGCCTACCATACCATCTGCATCTAGCGTTCATTCCCATGTGCCTACATCTGCACATAAACCCTGTGCCCATGCTACCTACCCCCGTCACTACTGCTGTCAGAGGTGTCCGCAAACCCCTACTAAACAGGACTAGGTGGTCGAAGTAGTCTCAGTGGGGGAAGTAAACCCACACTCCTAGCTCCCTGTTCCGGGTTTTTATCTTTTTCCCATTCAAGACTGCAACATTTGTTTGTATTTTCTTTTTGTCTTACTGTGTTCTGTTTCCCCCCGTTTGACTCTGGATTTGTTTCGACCTGTACTTGACATCCTCCATAGGGATATGGTCCTGTGCTTTTGTTTCATTCGACTCACCATGCGCATTTTTGGTTCGATCATGCAAAAGACATAGTTATTGTGGGACTCTTTACTCCCACTCAAAAGTTGGTCCCTAAATAGATGCACCACAAATGGTCCTTAAAAGCCTTAAAGGCCAGCTTAAAGGGTTTCCGGATGCAGATGTGGGCAACGTTATAGCAATAATGCCCGAGTTTCACAGGATTCTAAATTGTTGACTCCATCCGAGGATGCATGGGGTATCTGATGTCACCTGTGGAGCAAGATGTGTGGTAGTTATGATCATTTTAACAGTTTTGGGAGTGTACGATACATGCTTATGTAGAAATGTCTTGGCAACATTAATTTCAGTGGTTGTTATTATGAAACAGGCGTGTGCCCATTGTCCTCAACAGTGCAAGGAATAGAGGTGAGACGTGTCTATATGTGCAGAAGTTGGGAAATGTTTGTGTGAAGGCAGTAGGATAAAATATGGTGTTGGTTAGGGTTATGGTGATGGATACCATGTTGCAAAATGTTGTGTTTCTTTCGTCTCTATTGACATTGATATTCTCAAATGGGGAGTTTATTCCTCTATCGTCCATGGATTCTGTGTCCATGGATTCTGTGTCAATCACATTGGCTTTGTGATGGGTAGGGGGTACCACTAGTAAATGAGTGCAGAGAATGTCACCTGGACTGGAATGCCTACCTATACATTATGTGTGTGACGTACGAGACGCCTGACATGATAAGATTCTAGATCCTCCCAGGACTATGTAGAGGCCTGCACTCCCCATGCTTTGGGCAGTAAGCCCATGTCTTTCATCATACAGGTCTGATCTCTGACCAATCCCTGCCCTGTCATTGCAGGCCAGGCAGCATCCTGAGAGATCAGCCTGGTCGCATGCCATCTATATACAATGTGTCCGTGGGCATTCCAGTCCATCTTATCAGCTTAACTGCATACTATTGCATTGTACATGTTTATTTCCAATGCATGTTCATGGTCTACCTGGCCTGCCCACATGTTCCTTTAAGATGGCCACCATGGTGTCCTAAATGTACTCTGCATCTTTCCTAATTTTTGAATGTCTCAAGACAACCCCGCTTTACATCATTCCTTCAATAACACTGTATTCACCACAAATGCTCTACTCACCATTTACTGCCCACCTTTCTGATACCTCCATTTTACCCCAACACTCCTTTTGTTCTCCTACTAAGCATTCTTCAATCTCCATACTGCCATCGTTTGCCCTCGCCTTAACACCATTTTACACCGTATGGACTTGCTTCCCCATCCTCCCTCTTATCTCGTGCTTCACATCTTCTTCCTCCTCCTATTGGGGTTCTACCTTTAGCCGCAATGCACACAAGATTTCTAAGCTAACCTACTATCACTATTCATATCTTCCCTTCTTGTCTGTCCAAATACGTCTTCCCTCCTCTCTTCCACTACTCACACACTTAGTCTCCAGAAAGCCAAATGTATTTGTTTGTTATGGCACTTCTTTCATCACTGATCCCTTTCGTTCTCAAGAACCTCCTCTAGCAGGGAGGAACCCCACTGAGAGTTGGCCCACCCTGCTTGACACTGCTATGCCTGCTGACCTAGACACAAACTCTGGTGGCTTCTCTCATTCCTCAATGTTCTCTGATAGTGGAGGTGGAGCTAGGTGGATGATCAACAATACCTATTCCTTTGTCCCTTTCCACCACACACCCTTGCAATCGTTGTCAACCAACTACTCCCACCCATCCCTCACACCATACCCCTGATATATAAGTAGCCAGACCCTCTAATCTCTTTCTTCTCTGATCTTATCTTCTTCATCCTTACCTCAATTCTTACTGAAGTATGAATTGTGCTAATGTATGACTGTGACCTATCAAAAATGGCTTCCACCTACCAGGACAGAACTTTGCTAGACTCTGAATTACCATTCAACTATTACACCCACTCAGACTGCCATGTCCCAACCTA
Source organism: Ambystoma mexicanum (assembly GCF_040938575.1). NCBI lineage: Eukaryota > Metazoa > Chordata > Amphibia > Caudata > Ambystomatidae > Ambystoma > Ambystoma mexicanum. The sequence goes on along the minus strand of NC_090930.1, from coordinate 770,933,964 downwards.
TGATTGTTTCAAAACATATTTTTCTCCCTAGACTACATTTCTCTTATTTACATATTCCCCACAGCCTTTCACAGGGCGTGTGTGCCTGTGTCACAGTAGAATCAGGTAGCGTCACATGCAGGGTAGGAGTGTAATGGCATCCATTTGTGATCAGGCCGATTTTGATGCACGTACATAGCAGCCATCCATGGCAGAATGCTCTGAGTTAGGATCATGGCCTCATAGATGAAGCCACAAACTCTCATGCAGGTCAGCATGAATGACTATATGCATGCTGAATATTGCATGTGACTGTGAAGACTTCCTCACTTGCCCTCGGTATTCCAGGGCAGTTAGGACACTGGGGATGCCACTGTGGCACAGAGGTGTGACCTGGTTGGTTTAGGGCCACAGGGTTTGTAGGGAAGGAAATGTCTCATTCTGGTGAACAGTGCCTGTTAAAGGATGCAGGAGATGGTTTATAGTCATAAAGTCGAATGAAATAACATCGAAAGTCATAATGTCTAAAACAAAAAGTCAGAAAAAAATGTCAAATTTTTTTTGGATGTTTTTTTTCGAAATGGGGGGTCCCCCCCAAACCCCTGCCCCCTTTATTTTACCCTTTTTTTACCCCCAGAACCCAAAAAAAACATGTAAATTAAAAAATAAAAAATTCAAAACATATTTCTCGACATTATTGTTTAGACATTTTTGCAATTCAATATTATTTTTACGACATTATGACTGAACACCGCAGGGGATATATGATTGGGTGATATCATGTACCAGGGCTACAGTGTGTTGAAAAGTGCCTGTTACCCAAAAATGCCTGCAGGGTGAATATAGTGAAGATTGTGAAGATAGTGAGCAGCTGAAGGTGTTAGGTGGCAAGGACCTTCTGTTCTGTATGGTGAGGTGGTAAATATTTGATCTCTATACCCAATTCCTGCTTCTGTCCTGGCAATGCTGTAGGGGTCTAGGGTGCCAAATGATGACCTTCCTGGGCGTATTGCTGTGTTACAGGTTGAATGGCAGAATAGTGGGTTCTAGGGTGCAGCATGATAGGCGGCCAGCAGGTAGAGCTGTAGTGCTGGCAGATGGGCTACTTTTGGAGTGGTGGGGTGCAGACTGATGGGCTTCCCTGTGGTGTGTGGTGCAGGCGTATAAGCTATCAGGGTGATGGGGGATAGCATGCAGACCGATGAGCTGGATTTTGTTGGTGCTGCTAACCAAACTGTGCATGTGACAGGATGCTTTATTTCTGTCTGAATCGCCTAGAAAAGGTCCTGCTCATGCAATGGTAGTGGACAAGTGTGGCCACATTTTGTATTTCATAATTTGTTTTACCCACCTCTGAAATTAATGTTTTTCATGTGTATCTTTTTCTAGGGGGGCGGGTGAGCTGTTGAGCAGACTTGGCCCACCTGTATGAATTGCCACATTTCACATAGAAATAGCACCTTCCCTGCGCAAGTCCTATATTTTGGTGTAAAAGTAGGTTCTGAAATAAGTGCAATGGTACAACATTAATAAAATGGGCCTTTTCCTAGGTGTTATTTTGAAATGAAAATCATGGTGTGAAAGAAAGCATAAATTAAAGGCGTTTGAACTGCCTTGGACTTACTCTTCATTTCTATGTCTTAAACAGGTCTGCTTGAAGTACCATGAGGTAGAGCATGAAAACAAGGTCTAAGCAGTTTACGCTTTGGCTTTACAGCTCACTTTTCCAATCTGGAGATTTGGAAAATTACCTCCATGCTATAATATTATTTTTCTCAAGATTAGTTCTGCTTTCCATTTTTCAAATTGTTTGTGTGTATGTGACACAGTTCACTGCCTTACTTTAATGTTTTTGGTGGTGTCACCAACATGGTCACCTGCCACCACACAGCAGATAAGGCTGGGCCTGAGGGCGTTCTGGGTGGTGGGGTTTTGTCATATTGCAGGCTTAGAATCTCCATCCCTTTAAAGGAATCAGTGGGGGTCTGTTGCAGCGAGCTGGCAGAACCCAGCTCCCCTAAAGCAGGTTCATAAATCGTACTCAAAAGCACGGGGAGAAAGAGCAGGACCGGAAACTGAGTGAAAAAACTCAAGATGTGAGCCAGTAATTTCACAAGGTTTTGAAGCACATGCACATATACTAATAATTTAATTAATAATTTAGCATTTGTGTGACATATGAACTGGTAGGCTAGGGGAGTCGTCCGCACGGGTTGGCCAATGTGTATGTAATAAGAAGAGTGGGGACTGCCAATGGGACCGACTAACCAAACCCAAGTAATACATCAAAATTGTAAGCAAACCCAAGGGACCAGTCACAACAGGAATGTTACAGCGATACACACTTGAGTTCCCTACGACCAGAGTCAGACAGTAACTGATGTTAAGTCCTACTTAAATAGAGATTCTGTAGGAGTCCAAAGTATCCCGTTTATAGACACCAGAGTGTGCAGAAGGATCGGGAATGGTTAGAAGAGGCGATAGAGCACTAGAGGAAAGGCCCAGGGATCTGGGGAGAGGGCGTTTGAGGGGATTTAGATAGGGTGACCCAGAATGGTTAGGAGAGACAGGTCCAGGGTTTTGGTAAAAGAGAGTCCAAGGATGTTGGGGCAAAAGATAACATACGTTTTGGAGACAGAGACCCAGGAGGTTGGGGAGAGGGAAAATCAGGAAAGGGAAGGTAGAGGATGAAATGGAGAGACAGAGAAGTAGAGAGAGAGGGAGAGAGAGAAAAAGAGAGATACACAGAGAGAGAGAGAGAGAGAGAGAGAGAGAGAGAGAAAGAGAGCGAGTGAAAGAGAGAGACAGAGGGAGAGAGAAAGAGAACCAGGAAGCTAGGGAGAGAGAGATTCAAGAAATGTAGAAGATGGACCAAAAAGAGTTAGAGTTAGAAACAGGAGGCTAGGGAGAGAGAGAATCAGGAGGCTGGCGAGAGGGATATTTCGGCCCCGGAGACTAAGAAGAGGAAAATCCAGACAACCGGGGGGAGAGGCACCTAAGGGGGTTGGGAAGGAGAACACCAGGAGGCTGGAGAGAGAAGGACTTGTGAAGATATAAGAGAAGGATTGTGAACTTGCTCTGGTTACAGTGGAATTCAAGGATGAGGTAGGAGGGAAAATAAGGAGGTGGAAAGAGAAGCTAAGGAGGAGGTAGTGAGAGGCACGACATAGGAGGCGGTGAAGAAGACATCCCTCAATGAAGGTGTGCAAAAGGAGGGGGTGTCTAAAGAGAAGGTGGTGAAAAGTGACAAGACAATTCAATTAAGGGTGATCAGAGTGGAGAGGTGAAATAGAGAAGCACCAGGTGTTTCAGAGAGTATGAGGAAATGAAGATTAGGGATGTACAGTAGAACAGGAGAAGCATGAATAAACTGAGCTAAGTCCCAAGGGGATGCATGAGGCAAGTTAAGGAACAGGCCTGGAGAAAAGCCTCAAGTAGACAAAGAAGAAGCAGGAGGATGAGGATAGATAGAATAGATATGAAAAAGTCCACCAGATGGGAGCTAGTGGTGGGACATTCAAGAAGAGAGGATATGGAACTAGGACCCTCAAACGGGGAGGTGGTTTGAGGTCTAGAGATTACTCTGTGAAGATCCTGTGGTGGCCTCCTGTACTCCTGTGTCTTCAGACCTTAGTCTATGTCCAGCTGCTGTGTGACACCAGCTACAGAATCGACGACCAGGCTCAAAGGCAGTGTGTGACCCTGGAGAATGACTCATCATCATCCTCTAGGATATTGCCAAGGAAGCTATGAACACCTGAAACGTGATTTATGTATGGAAGCAACATAAAGAACGGTGAGATATTTGGTACAATGAGCATATACATCACAATAAGATGTGTCATGTTAAACTGTTGGAAAGCACCAGGGCCCTGCTCTAACCACCCTTCAAATAATTCGTTTTTGGATTTGTTGTCAACCTTCTCAAGAAACACTGATGCATGCTTTAGTGCAAGACCACCCTGCCCATGTCTGAGTTAATTTTGTGTATGTTCTTGGTCCCTGGGAGAATCACTTTATTCTGTCCGTATAGCCAGCCCTAACAAAGTCCTGTTGTGAAACATATTCTACATCTGCCTCATGTCTGATCACCCTATGCATCGTGGCAAATGTCATGTTTGCAAAGGTAGTGCCCAGCAAATGCATAGGTACATTGACATTAATCAATGGGATTTTTAATGGTGTTCGAATTGGACCACATCCTGACATGCTTGGAATTCATTATTGAAATCCTTCAGACTCGCAATGCTTTGGACATTCGATTACCTGTCTGCATCCTGTTTTCTGACAGACAATTCCACAGTCTCTCAATTAAAGTAATCATGTTTTACAATGATGGCTGATTCTCATTAAATTTACGTGTACTTGTTTTCATTTGCCAATATGAAGAAGCTGTTATTTTTAATGTCACGAGTTCTGTTATTTGTCATTTCCTAGTATGTTCTCGAGCCTCTTAAAAATAATGATATAATTCTAACTGCATCCCCAGGGTTCAAACATTTCCCATGAGGGAAATTGACGTTCCTTTTGTCTGTAATGTTTCAGCAACATCTATCAATGGGAAATGCATTATGAATGCAATCAATTCTGGAAGAGAACAATCGCAAACAAGCTAATTGCATAGCAAATACGTCCTTGCCTAAGAAACGGGGGCTGACACTGTGCATCCTGATGTCAATACAGTGATTACAAAATTAGGAGAAATTGCAGCCATGCATGATTTAAATTCAAACGAATGAACGTGCTGATTGATCTCATTATGAGATTTTATTAATTTGAAGCAAATTATAACTGATCATAATGAGCACTAAAATACTCTTTTTTAAGTGGCGTATCAAATCGCTGGATACTGCAGGTCCACCTCTATTTCAAGTCACTGGCAGCATTTACAGTGTTTGTGTGTGATTTGTCATCAGATGCATTCTTTCAGCGTAGAACATTATAATTGTGTGTTCAAATTCTGTGTCACATGGAGACATCACACAATTATTGCAGGTGTAAAATCCGCCCGGACACACCATTTATATGAAATTTTGTTTCTGCACATTTAGAGGCCTGGGGGGTATTATAGGTTTGGAGGTAGCCATGCCGCTGTTAGAGGCATGGCTACCCCATTACCGGGGAAGTACCGGGCCATTCCAACCTTGGAGGGCCCGTTATTTCCCCATTCATGGAACTCGAACTCGAACCTGGTACATCCCCATTCCCATTTGAGCCCCCGTAGGGCTCAATGGGAATGGGGAGCATGCTAACAACGTTGTTAGCATTCTGGTCTGCTTGCGGGACCCGCTAAGGCTGCCTGGTAAAACCAGGCGTCCTTACTTGGTCCCGCGAGTAAACCTTGTAATGCGGCGGTAGGGGTTTAACGGGGCCGGCAGCTCTACCGGCCTTGTTAAACCCCTACCGCCAACCTTGTAATGACCCCCCTAGTCTTTAATCTGGGAACAAAGGGCAGGAATCAAAGTGCATGCTGGAAGCAGTGGGAGAGGGTGATTACTAATTTAATTGCATGCAGCAGCCCCAAGAAGATTACCAGCTGCCTGAGAGCACCATCACCAAAACACTGCCATTAGTCTTTGAGTCTATCCCCTGCTTCATTTCTATTTTATTAATCCAGGACTATGTCAATCTGCCCTAGTTGCCATCTCCACTCTTCCTCCACCTAAGGTGTCCTTTCGTGTCCCCGAAATATCCAACAATAACAACTCAATGTTCCTGCAGCATGCTCCTAGACAGAACGCTCACTTGATCGCCATCATTTACCAACACACCCAGGTATTAACCAGGTTCATGAGAGAAATCGCAGAAGACAGCATGCTATAATGGTGAGCTTGTGTCCATGTGAAAGGCATAGTGAAAGTAGCACCCATCTCATACAATCCAAACTTTAGAAGACACCAAAACATCAGCAGACAAATCTTTGGAAGGCAATTTGGGAAAAGTCAATATTGGGGACACCAAGACCTTCAGTTTTCATGACAGCAAAAAATACTGGCGTAGCCCATGGAGGGGTGTACAGAAGATGGTCATGCAACAATGCAAATAACCCTTAGTTACAGAATGTGGCTCCTCTCCAACACCACACAACTGTGGTAGGAACACCATTCAAAGTCTTTAATATGGGTGGGAATATGGAAGTTGGTGGCAGATAAAATGGAGGTAACTGCACTGCAGGCAACACATAATTCATGCATGAAAAGAAATGTATGTTGTGTCATGCTTCATTTCATACTGGGACACAATTTATTCCGATCAAAATAGCATGCAAGTGTATAAAATGGTGCCTACAAGCATATGTGGGAACAAACACTTCTTTGAACTGCTTCACACACATCCATGGCCTTTTCCTCTTGATTCCCATAAGATGGTGAGGGCGCATTGTGTAAAAAATTGTGTGCAGGTAAGGTGACTGTGTGTCTGGCAACATCACCACAGAGTAGAGATTTCACTGCACTATGCCTTTGGAAGGCAGAAGGCAAGGGGCTGATGGACTACCTACAGAGATGTGCCACAATGTGTCTTCATAGTAGGCTACTTCACCAATGACCTTTGGGTTAGCTCATGTGCATGATGGAGAATGGTACGGTGGAAATCAAGGGTGTAATTTTGCGCATGCCATTACATTGCACCCTTGAGGGCGTCATCAGTTCTTGCAGTAGTGCAGATGCACGTTTTAGGGGTAGGAACAGTCCGGACTTGCATGAGTTTTTAACCATTGTTAATGACATTGAATATTGAAACCCAATGGGCTGGTGGATTGTTCATAGGAGTGACGGTGCCAATACTTAATTCACAACGTACCTGCATGCCCCAAATACCTCTCTGAACCATTTGGTCTCTGTGGTCAATGCAATACAGCAGACCACTCAGACATCTAGGTAGCAAGGGGGTGAGGTGAAAAACATCCTACACATTTTTCCTGCGTTACTTTGTGAGCCACAGCAGAAGAAAAGAAATGACAGTCTTTGTGTCATCTATAATCATAGCAGCCTGTTCAATAACCAATCCAGATATCAATCAGTCTGTTCTTTAGTACATAGTCAAAGGATCTAAGTCTTTCTGGCTGCACCCAAATGTTGATAATGGCACACCTTACCAAACTCCTTTTGCTACCTTGTGTTACGGTAAGGGCTTACAATTGCCATACCCACTCTTGCAAAGTAAACCACGTACCTACTGACTGACATGGGGTCATGCTGTGCGCCATCATAGGAAAAATGCTAGGAAAGTACAAAACGTCCCTTAAACATTTACACGGAATGCCTAGAACATAAAATATGAATTTAACTGCTTGTGAGCAGTAGGGGAGCAGGATCTTCACATCCAAAAGGGACAAGGTGATGGCATGTACGTCATATGAAAAGGACTTTGTGCATTGGAGAAGGAGATATAAACCACAGGATTGACGGCAGTATGTTAGGGAGAATTCTCCAGAATGGCTAATTTCCCTTACCTACTGAGTACCTCAGCAGCTTTGCTGGATTTCTAGGATTTATTTTTTTCACCTGATTAGAGTGTGAACCATTTATTCCCACTCTTACATGTGTTTGCTGTGTGTGTGTGTGTGTTTAACATTCTTGTGTTCATAGACTGTGGAGCCTCACCTACTCCATAGGCATCATCTTTTTATTGTGTGTTACACAGCACCTTCAGTGCAGTGACACAGGGTTGTCTTTTAGACCTCGCAACTCAGACTCGATTTTCTGGGACTGACTACTGTCTCCCAGAACATGTAAAGTTGCCATTAACTTTATTAGTCTTTTAAAATCCACAGACCCATTACACCCTACCGTACATACAGTACTGGAAAGGGTTAATACTTATCCCGTTTTGTCTGTTTCTCTTGGAGCACTGTTTCGCTCCCTTTTCATCAAGACTTGGCTGGTGGCAGTGGTAACTACCCTATTTTTCCTACCACGGTTATCTTAAATAACCTTGGTATTGTTTTCGGCTATCTTGGTAGACTCAAACTCAAACCCGCGAGACCATATACGTTTTTATACGGTTCCAGCTGGGTTTAGTTTCCATTTCTTTTTGTAAAAGTTTTTCTCGGGTTTTACTCTGCACGGCAAACTAGGTTTGGTTCATTTGTTCACTGTCCTTTCGTGGGCTTCTGCATCGAAGCACTCCTTAGGTGCCTGTATGTCTGGGGGGACAGGAAGTGAGGGAGGGGTTTAGGACACCTGCACAGGGTCTCCTTGGAGACCTATGTCGCACTCTGATCTGATTCGTGGTGGTGACTGTCCCAGCGGGACAGTCACCCTGCTGTGTGATTGACAGCCAGGCTGTGTGAATGGGGGAAAACTGCATAAAAAGCAGGTCTCTGGGATTGGAAAGGCAGAGTTGCCACTGGAATGAAAGAACTGATGAGGAGCTGATGGAAGAGGACCCCTACCATGACTAAACTGCCCGGTGAAGCCCTGCTGCAGGTCCAAATCTTCAAACTCCAACGACAGAGAAGATCCTCCAGGAATCTTCTTCCCCTGAGCTGGTGGGAACCAACCAGTTTGCCCAAACTGCAAACCAGGACTCCCTCCTCTGGTCGAATTTGCTGTACAGAGCGACAGTGAATCGGATAGCCAGGAAGGTTGGACCCTACTTGGGTTTTAAGGAGCGCACCTTTTATTTGTTGCTTTGCTCTGCTGCTGGTTTATTCCCTGGGCAGTGCAGGACCCTCCAGTCTTCCTACTTCATGTCAGTCCGACAGTCGCTTCAGGAACCGTGAGCCTGCAGGGTTGCCAGGAACGTCTGCCTCAGCTACAGTTTCTTCTCCAATTAAAGGTACTGTGCAAATCCGGTTGTTCCTGTCGTCCAGCCACAGTGAAAGTGTATGAAAATTTCTCCAATCTGAGTGCTTGTCCGTCTCTACTATTTGAACTAACTTTTCTGCTGACCAACTTCGCCCATAACTCTTGGCAAAGACTTAACCACAAACTACCCTGAACTGTGTGATCTTGTGCAAAAGACTTTTGTCCTAGTGACTTTGGCCCTAAGCCTTTTTGATTTGATTCCATCACTGTAGTTTCTCTTTCTAGATTGCCTTGCTGACTTACCTATTGGTGCTGCTCAATTTCTGCTTAACTTTGTCTTTCCCTCCCTTTTTAAATTACTAGAGTGCAATTTTGCTCCCACTTCATTTTTGTGAACTTAATTTGTCTGTAAACTATTGGGATTGGTGTGGTGTATTAAGAGTGTGCTTTTTGAACTGCTTTACTTTAATGAGATTTTATAGAACCGATGTGTAAATAAATGTATATTCTTTTACTCAGAAACCTTGAGTCAGTGTTTGTTTGAATCATATTAATTGCTGTCCTTTGTGTAATTATTGATTCTGCTCCCTTGCTCTTGACATACGTCTGGCTGCTCAGCCATTGCTACCACTTTTACTGTGTAGTACAGGGTTGTACCAAAGGTGAATTTGTACTGTCACTTGTAGTCTTAATTGTGTGTGGTGTCCCCAAAGGGTACTGCATATAATTCTGCCTAACACAGTATTGTATTGCAAATTGGCTCATCAATGTTCGAAGGACATTTGAACTTAAATCTTCTGTTCCTTTTCCCTCGCATATTCTGTGTTATGCACATTATAGGGAGGCACAGGATGGCCATGGCATTTACAAGAACAAAAGGGTACTAAAAAGTTAAACAGGATGGAGAACCAGGGAGCCTGAGAGTTCCTTGAGAGCTGAGAATACTTAGAAAACACACACTCCCCTTGATTGCTCCGGAAATTCTAGCAGCATAAGGGTTCTCGAGGATGCATTGTTGAGGAGGTGGACCAGCTAGGTTATTTCTCCCCTTCGAGTGGTTATAATGTCACACAATCTGAATCGACTGGTTACAATGACACACACTCTGCTTCGAGTTGTTATATTGCCACACACCACCAGAAATAAATAAAGTCAAAAAGCAAAATTGAGAAAATGAACTGTTCATCTTACAACAACGGAAGATTAATTAAATATCACCTATGGAACTTCCACACTGTATTGTCCTGTGTGATCATGGGTTACAGGAAGGGGCCGGAAGGCACAGGGAGTGAGGTGGGCAGAAGGGGAGGGCCAGGCCACGGAGGGACATTGTTGGTAGGGAGAATAAATAGGCTATGTTTGCAGCCCTTTGTCCGCGCTTTTATGTATGGATGGCGCTGTGCAGGGAAAGTGGCTGCAATATGACATTGTCAGAGCTGCACTGCACATTGTGTCACAGGGCACGTGCTACGAGCGTCCATGGGTGGCCCAAGTAGCGAGCAGGAAGGTGGCAGCTTGCCAGCGAGGATGCGCGCAGGTGCGCAAAGCGTGCATCTGGCAGAACAATCAGTAAAGGAAAAGCAGAATGTTGTAAATACAGGGCAGCCTGGAGTGGAGCGCTCTGCAATGTGAGTGGAGGGGTGGCACACAATATGCATCGTCTGGTTGTACCCAAGGGGTTGCGAGCCCACAAGGGACTCCTGAGACTTGCTAAGGTGGTGGAGGAGGACAACCTGGCCTCCACCAGAATACCAAAGGTTTTGAAAGCCTCTAGCTGCAATGCTGCTGCACAGTGAGATCACACTAAACCACCATTGCACAGTGCAAGAAGAGAACAGAAGGACAACCTTGCTGTGTTGCACAGCCACAGAGTTCACACAAGTTAACAATTTTGGTGGTCAGTGGGGGGACATACAGTGGCCACACCATGTCCGACCAAGATATAATCGACATACCAGCAACACCACCACCAACATCAAGGGGGCCCACGATCTAGAGTTCATGATAAATTGGCCATGCAGTTACCAATAAAAGTTCTAAATCATGGAAACCAGCACCCTGGGGCCTAGGTGGAAAAGGTGGGTCTGTGATTTTGATGTATACATAAGGGCCATAGACCTGTTAGATGACGAGAAGCACAACCTGCTGTTCCTGGCGATAGCGCCAAATGGAAAGGGATATTCAGGACAAACTCCCTGCTGACACCACAGACTCCTCCAAGTTAAAGAACAGACAAATAAGTCTGCACATTAACCCTGAGGTGTGCCCCATAGCCCAACACTACCGGGGCATCCCCATAAATATTCAAAGGCATTTGGAGGAAGAACTGCACAAGTTGCTTGAACAAGACATTATAGAGCCTGCAACCGGGCCCACCCTGTGGGTGTCGCCAATAGTTCTGGTCCCTAAGAAGGGGTCGGATGACAACAGGATCTGCATTAACTTTTGCAGGCCAAATGAAGCAATCATGAGGGAGATACATCTTGCCCCAAGAATTGCAGACATGATCCACTTGTTACACGGTGCACAAGTCTTCTCCAAGCTGTACCTTAACAAGGGATATCATCAGCTAGAGCAGAGTGAAGAGTGTCTAGATACATAACAACTTTCATCACACACTTAGGGTTGTTCAGACACAAGCAGCTACATTTTGGAGTAACTTTGGCCACCTAGATTTTTCAATTCAAAATTTTAATGTCATCGAGCACATCCCTAACTGTCTGAATTATAGTGATGACATTTTAGTGTTTGTACAGGATCAGGACCAACACAATAACAGACTAGCCAGGAAGTGCATGGCTCTGGAAGCAGCAAATCTCACACTAAACAAGGAGAAGTGTGAACTTACAAAGGGAACGCTAAAATATTATCGGCGCAAGGAATGATGCCAGATCCAGAAAAGGTGACTGCCCTCACCAACGTGGAACCTCCCACAAATGTGTCCGACCACGACTGTTTTTAGGAATCTTCAGTTACTGCACATGGTACATACAGAACTTTGCATCAGTGAGCAAGCCCCTCTGCGTGCTCACAAAATAACAGGTGCCTATGTTAGCCCATATATGGAAATAAGGCACAATAACCATATACCCAATGACACGACAGTTGTGAAGTTCGATTAACAAACAAGTCTGGTTCTATTCAAAGTATCTCAGTCAGCCGACTGGGTCTCAACGCCTCACGACGTGTGTTCCCAGTCACAGTGAGATGCGAGAGAGAGTGGGCAGCGCTCAAGCAGTCATATATATACATAATACATCATCATTTGTTAATGCGATACATCCCACCCTTATACATGTCATTCAGGCCAGGCTTTGGTAATTGAAAGTTTATGACACGTCTACATTTAGTCTAAACTTTAGTTATTCTAGCAAAGGCTGCAGAGACACTTTTCTGTTATGAGAAACATGGAGCGCTGGCACAGGAAGGATATCTTGTTCATAGCAGAGAAACATTACATAAACGCTATCTGTTTGCCGCGGCTCATGAGCTAAGGTCCAGACAGTTCTGAGGCAGAAATACCATTCTTTGCATATAATTCATGTTTAACTGCCTTTTACAACAGCTCTTGCAAGACAAACCGGCTCCTGGACTACTGATTAGGCAGAGCTTCTGCACAGCTTCAAGGCCTCAGTGAGAGGGAAAACAATGTATTTCTGCATGGCTCTACATTTCTGCCTACATTAGTATTTCAGAGTTCAAGCTGTGGCCTCGCACCATGTGCGAGTCTAAAGCATATAATATACTTTGCAAAGTGTTTTACTAAAAGAAAGAAAAAATGGCAGATATTTACAAAATGGACTCCCCATGGTCACATTCAGGATTCTTGGTTTGTGTAGTTTGTCACATGATGTGATTCGCTTATGGTCAACATACAATTAACATCATTGGGCTATGTGATTACATTTACGATATAACAAACCCTCCTTTTGGCCTTATGCCAATAGCGTCATTATCCAAGCATTTCATCCTCATCAGACCATGTGTCCATTTCTGAACTACCCATGTCACTATCATCATCAGAAATATTGCTTGCCATAAATTCCTTAATAATTTCATTCTCGTATTTTGGACCATCATTTATCATTCTGGGAGGAAGCTTTACAATCGTTGTACTAATTGTTTGTACACATGCATTCAAAACTATAGAACAAATGGCTGCCAAGCATTGTATGCAACAACAGCAGAAGATGAGGATACTGAATATCATAATCAAAATTGCAATTAGTTTCCATCCCCAGGATCATAACAGTTCCCAGAACCATGAACCTATGTTTAGATTTCAGCCACCTGTGGGAACATGAGTTTCAGAATTTAGGACATGTAATTTCTTAATTGCTTCAAATATTGTAGGGGAGGAGTCACTTACAAATACACAGCACGCTGACCCCACTAATTTCCATACACCTCCACCGTCAGCCAAAATAATATCAAGAACCATTCTATTCTGAAGGGCAATTAGTCTGATTGCTTTTTGTTCCAATGTCATATTGTAAAGGATGTCACTGGTTCCATTTATTGTTTTCTCTAATACCCTGGATAGTTTTCTTATATTCCATGAGTTTATTGCTTGTCCCCAGAAAGGTATAAACAATTTTGCTATGTCCCCAAAGATTCGCCCAGCAGTATCATCTCATTGTGGCAGAGATCTAGATATTTTTGCTATTTCAGAAGTTTTGGCAAAGAACACACCAGGTAAGAATATCCCTAAATAACAGGTACCGTCCCAATTTCTAGGTAACCATGGATAAGCTTGGTCTCCACACACAAAATAGACAGAACTATATATAACGGTTTCTCTTCTTGCTCAAGTACAGCAGTATTCATACACCTAGTAAATATTCCCACCGGGTTGGAGCCTTTTTTCCTCAAGCAAAATGGAACAGAATGTGGACTATGAATAATAGTATAGGATGGAGGCATGGCATATTTGTTTTCAACCAGAGGCATTTTGAAATTAATCAGGGACTGGTAAGGGCCAGCCAGTCTATCTTTAGGACTAGTCGATGCAGTGTTAATTTTGCTTTGGTTTGTGAACAGAGAACAACCTAGCAGGGTTAATACCTTTCTTTCAAATTCATTTATGTTTGTTCGATCAAAGTTCCCAGTGACACTATCGTTCCATTTTCCAAAAAAGTAAAGCTCTTAATGATGCATAACAGGCAGTATTAAGCGGTAAAGGATGTATATACCAACCCATTCCTCTTTCCCTGTGCCGGGGTAAATGAGAGCAAACCCAGCAATTGGATTTATTCAAAATAGCGTTGGTCATATTCATAATCAGCAATAAAGTGTTATTGTCATAACCTTTTTGGAGTTTCACATCTCGTGACGAAAGAGTGTAAGAAAGCACATGAGCAGGGGTAAACGTAGTGGGAGCATTAACAGTTGGCAGTAGAGTGTTCAAGGGATGCATAGTTTCCAAGTACCAAACCATTGGGGTCAATGTAACTACTATACAAATAGGTATGGTAATCAGGAGCAGGTTAGTCTTTGTACACCAAGTCTTTCTTGAGGCAGGCTTAATGTCAATGTCTATCAATGGCAGCATCAGGGCAGGTGGCAGCAGGAGCGAATACAGGCATGCTCAAGGAATGTTTCTCAGTGTCCATCATAAAAGGTTCTCCACAGCAACACACGTTGGCAGCAAAGTTCAAAGGAGTTCGGTTCAGCCTGCTTATGATGGCAGCAAGCTGGTGTTTACCTCGACAGCTCCAAAAAGGCAGGAGTAAGTATCAATTTTATTGTGTCAGTACCCTTTGCCCCCACTTGTCCACGCAAGATTGCAAAGGCCTTCACTTTCAATGATAGCACCGGGAAACCGCGTGTCAGAGCTCTCATCCGATACAGCTCATATGCTCCCTTTCCCTATGCCTCCATTTCCAGCTCCATCTGTGAGCTTGAAACAAAGGCAAAACAAAAGCTGCTGATTACTTGTGTTTTGTGAACGCAGATTGTACCTTACAGCGCCAGGTACTGTATGATCAATGAACATTGCATTGTCATTATTTGCAGCAGATGCAAAAAGAGTGCCAGTCGGTGATTCAATTTGTGTTGATGAGGCAGCAGTCGAACAATGTTGAGGTAACACTGATGTTTCAATTTTCATTGCAATCTCCCCAGGCCCTTTCTCGGGATTAGGAAGGACTTCTGGTTGCTTTTCGGTGATGTCTTTGTTATCGATCATGGCTGGCTTACTTTCGACGTCAGGATTATCAATCTCTTTCTCATGTGTCAAAGGAAACAGGATTCTTTTCGTGTGTGTTGCATGGATCCAATGCTTTCGACCATTCACTCAGACGGAAGTCTGCGTAGCCAGCAACACCTAATAGGGCCCCTTCCAGCACGGTGCAAGCAAAGATTTTCTTTCAAAGTTCTTAACCAGGGTCCAGTCTCCCGGTTGCAGACAATGTCATGGGCCTGTATATCTGACAGGAAGAGCCTCCTGCACCTGCTGAAGAATCAAATGCAAGTTTTGAGTCACCTGTTTACAACAGTCAATCCATTTTTGTGTGTAAATCAATGGCAGTTTGTTTCGTAATTCGGTCAGAAAATGCGCTTCCCTTTCCTACATTACACATTATTTTCTTATGTGCATCACATTTCATTATTGTTAACCGCTTAGGAAGTGCAAGTGCTGACAACAGTCTCACTATCAAAGTGCCATGTTGAATCTTAGTTCCATGTGAAGTCAGGAAGCCCCTTTCAGCCCATAGTCAGCCAAAATTGTGGACCACCCCGAAAGCATACTGGCTGTCATTATAAATGTTTTCACTAAGGTTTGCAGGAATTTCACAGGTCTAGCTAACGCTATTATTTCCGCAGCTTGTGCTAAATTATATGTGATTTGTTTGCTCTCTACAATAGTTTTCAGTGTAGTAATGGCTTCCTTTCATGTACCTTCCTCTCTACCTTTGGTGTTCTCCAGGGGTTTAACCTCTCGCCCTGGCTTTTCAACCAATACCTGGCAACTCTCACCCACTGCATTGCTACTTTCTGCTCAAATTTCCAGTGCCACACTGACGACACTCAACTCATTTTCAGGCTGCCCTCTGCCACCTCCTCTCCCTCTCTCATCTCTGATTGCCAAACTGCCATTCAAGATTGGTGTGCCGCCAATGATCTTTGTCTGAATGCCAGCAAGACGGAGATCCTCCCCATCGACACACCTTCACCATCCTTTCCCCTTACTCTCTGGCCAGCCTCCCTTGGCCCTCCTCCTATCCCCACCTGCGAGGCTAAGAACCTCAGGGTCATCTTTGACTCCACCCTTTCCTTCTCCTCCCAGATCTCTGAGTTCTCTAAAAAGTCAAATTTCCTACTGCACCTCCTTAGAGGTACTCAGTCTTTCCTCTTCTTCCCCAAGAAGCTCATGGTATCCCAAGCTCTGGTTCTCTTTAGCTTGGACTATTGTAACAGCCTCTAGCTAAATCTACCTGCCTCTATCTCCGCCCTCTGCAACTAACCCAGAACAGGACCGCAAGACTTGTCCTTGGCCTCAAGCCCTGGGATTGTATCTCTCCCGCTCTAAAATCTCTCCATTGGCTCCCAGTGGATGCAAGGATTAAATTCAAAACCCTTTGCATTGTCCACAAGGCTTTCTGGGTCCTGGGTCCAAAATACCTTCTGCTATCCCTCCGCAAATACCTCCCCTCTCAAGCTCTTCGCTCCTCTACCTCCAACTCCCTCAGGATGTCATTTTTCAAAGAGACTAGCTGGGGGTAGATCTCTGTCTTTGGCTGGGGTCTCCCTCTGGAACAGCCTCCCTGCCACTCTAAAACTTGAGGAGAACTATCTCCAGTTCCAGAAGCACATCAAGACCTTCCTCTTTTCTTCTGCCTTCGCTCCCCCTATCCCCTGCTGATCTGTTCTCTCTTGGCACCATGCACCTGGCCACCCTCTGTCCTGCGGGCCCAGGTAGCTGCTCACCCTGCTACCCTTGCGCACTGCCCCCGGGCCACCCCTTGCACTGGGATCTGTATCTGTACACATACAGCCACCTTTTTCTTCCTGCACTCATCAGGCCTACACTGTCTGCTGCCTTAAACCTAGCACTTGCAAATTGCTGGCTGCACTACCACTGTTTTTTGCCTTTATTATTTATTTATTATTTATCTGTTTCTCCTCTGCTTCCCACTTTCCACTTCTCCCCCCTTCCATGCACTTTTCCGCTCCCCCTCTCCCATGCACTTGCGCATTCTCAATGTCACTGGGCCTAGTAAGATTGCTGTTTTGTTCTCCCCTCTTCCCCTCCCTTGCCTTGTCATGCTCTGAATCACTTGTATATGAGCACGATAGAAATAGAATATCAATATCAATATCAATAAGCAGCAGTTGATGTGCCATTTGATAATTTAAAACAAGAACCATCACAAAACAGTTCTCCATCTGACTCTTTCAGGGGGGCATCAGTTAAATCAATCCTTACTTTTGTCTCTTGCTCAGCAGTGATTAAGCAATCATGTGATACTTGTTTCTCACTCCCTTTTTCACTGTTAGGGGGAAATAACTGTGCCAGATTTAAAGCGCAACGTCTCTTAATTTGAATATGCGGTGCAAATAGAACAATTTCATATCTCGTTAGTCGGGCGGATGTGAGATGTTGCATTTGCGTTCTATGTAAAAGAATGTCTACTGAATGCGGTACCATCACGTTTAAAGCGTGACCTAAAACCATCCCCTCGGTTTGATTCACTGATGCTGCAGCTGCAGCAACAGCTCGCAAGCAACGTGGCAAAGCACATACAACAGGATCCAGCTTTGAAGAGAAATAACTGCATTGTCTATTTCTGCCCCCATGTTCCTGAGTCAAAACAGCCAAAGCACATCCATCCTTCTCATGCACAAACAACATAAAACCCTTCTCATAATTTGGTGTGCCCAAAACTGGAGCTGAACATAACGCAGCTCTGAGCAGGTCAAAAGCTTTTTGACACTCCATGTTCCAGGGCAAAGGTAAGGTAACATCCTTCCTTGTCAATGCCACTATGGGTTTCACAATCATTGGGAAATTAGCTATCCACTGCCTACAATATGAAGCCATGCCAATTAAAGCCCTGACTTCCTTCTGTGTGTTTGGAATGGGCATATCAGGGATTCTCTCTACTCGTTCTGGGGTCAATCTTCTTCCCTCCTTCGATAGGAGGTAGCCGAGATAGGCCACCTCCTCTCGACAATACTGACATTTCTTCAATGATGCCTTGTGACCATGGTCCGCCAATTGTGTCAATAATGCGACAGTTCCTTTTTTACAAATGTCCTCTGAGTCTGCTGCTATAAGCAGGTCATCAATATATTGTAACAATATACATCGCAATGGTAATTCAATCATATCCAGTTGTTCTTTTAATGCTCTACTATAAATACTCAGACTTTCAGTGTAACCTTGTGGAATAAGTGTAAATGTAAATGAGCGCCTTCCTAATGTAAATGGGATCAAAAGTCTACTGTCTGGATGTACGGGAATACTGAAGAATGCGTTCTTCAGGTCAATTACACTGAAGTGCGATGCAGAAGCAGGAACCATAGTCAAAATCGTGGTTACATCGTGGACTAACAGGTATTGGGGATCAACTACTATGTTAACGGTGGGGGGCGTGGCTTGGCAGTCATGGAATAGGCTGGGAACCCTGTAAACTCCATGATCCGACTACTTGATCCGACCAAGAAAAGCATATTTTTTTGATCAGCGGCGGCCCAAAAAGTATGTGCAGGCGTGGGAAGGAACAGAGCAGAGCATGAGCAGGCTGGCTGCACATTTATAGCAGAGGAACAGTCGGATTGTTACTTTGTACTGAGAGGCTGGCCGCGAAAGTTACATCAAAATGGCCGCGGACGAGAACAAAGAGATTCTGAGGGGTGCACCCCTGAGATGGAGGAGCTGTCTCCGTTCGACAATAGCAGAGGAGGATCGCTAACGGTACAAAAGAATTATCACATTGCCCAGTCCGGGTGGCCGCAGGGAAAGAGGGTCCCCAACCTGCACAGCCGAGGACCTTGACGAATGGAGGAGGCATACCGATTGAGAGGGCCAGTGTGCACTATTAAGGCGGTAATCGGCCCCCCAACGGCTGGGTACGGCAGTGACAACACTCCTAGTGAAGCAGGGGGAGAGACGCTGGTGGAGTGCTTGGAGCGGAGCACGGACGATCGAGGGAACCAGCAGATATCATCGGCCCTTTGGAGATAACAAGAACCCACCCTTGCTGGGACTGAAGAGCACGGGTTAAGGGTCTGACCCACGACTCATAGACACAGCGCTATGTCTAATAAACCCCCAAGACTGAAGGGTAAGCAACCCACATTAGACGAATACACTAAGACGCCACCCGGCCCGGAGGGAGCCAGGAGCAAAGACAGAGCCCAAGTTGGGAGCAGTGCCACCATGGGCACGAACCAGGAAGTCCTTGAGGCGATTGCCGATCTGAAGGTGGCTTGGGAGACCAAGCTTGAACTGGCGGTGACAGAACTAAAAACAGCGCTGGAGCTCCAGGTTGGGGCAGTGCAAGAGGACGTGAATCTACTACGGCAAGACGTTAGGTCTCTGGCGGAGCGCACGGAGAACCTCGAGAAGGAGATGGGTCCTAACACGGCAGACTGTGCTTCCCACCGGTCGGAGCTTCACGCCCTGGTACACCGAGTGGGTAATTTGGAGAGCAGAGCGGAGGAGGCGGAAGGAAGAGCCCGGAGGAACAATATCCGTATTGTTGGACTGCCGGAAGGAACAGAAGGCCATAACCCCACGGAGTTCGTTAAAACAATGTTGCTACAGGGAATCACTGGAGGAGTGCTGTTTCAGGGGTTTGCGGTGGAAAGGGCGCACAGGGCCCTAACGAGGAGACCACCACTGGGAGGCCCACCCAGGCTGGTGATCGCCAAGATACTTAGCTACAGGGATTGAGAAAGGATCCTGGAACACTTTCGCAAAGGTGGGACAATACAAAGAGGGTCGGCACACATAACGGCTTACCCGGATTATACCCTGACGGTGAAGCGGAGCAGAATGAACTTTGGGGCAGTCAAGAGAAGATTGCGAGAAGCGAGTCATAAGTACATGTTGCTTTACCCGGCTAAACTAAAAGTTTTTCACAAGCACAGAACTTTGTTTTTTGAAACTCCGGAAGAAGCTATGGGATGGCTCGACACGCAGGGTTGCCCCCAGGAGTCGAACGTTTGGACGGGAGAAGGAGGTGACGCGGATAAGTAATGAGCGAGAGGGGTACCGGGGGGTGTCAGAACTTAAGACTATGGGACTTGAATATAGTCACTGAAGTAGCTTGCTAAATGGTGTGACCAAGCTGGGAGAAACACATGATCCGCGCATATTGCGATCATGATTTTGACAAGGAGCCTTGCAGGACCAACCTTTATATCCCCCATTTAGAGTTTAGTTAGGTCGCCGATAGTGCGGTGACACCCTGCTGGGGTCTTTCCCAGGGTATCAGGGTAGGCCCAAACGTGGGGGAGCCTGAGATCCAGGGATGGAGCTGGGCAACTGTTGGGGTTGGGGTAGGGTCGGGAGGGGGGAGGGAAGGGGTTGTGTGCTGTGGTTTGTTATATTTGGGGAAGAGTTATGGGGTGAGCCTACACCTCACGGAACACGAGATGAACCATGGGAGACCTTAAGATAGTCACTTGGAACGTTAGGGGGCTCAATAGTTATCTGAAGCGGAACAAGGTAATGATGTACCTACGCAGACAGAAAGTGGATATAGCCCTGTTACAAGAAACTCATTTACCGCAAGATAAACTGGAAGTGGTACGGAAAAAGTGGAGAGGGACAGTGGTAGGGGCAACATACTCTGCCTATGCAAGAGGGGTAATCACATGGGCGGCCCCACATGTTCCGTTTCAGTTGCTGAGCTCGCAGGTAGAGGCAGATGGTAGGATGGTGATCATGAGAGGGATGGTGGAAAATAGAGAGATCTGCATTGTAAATACTTATGCCCCGAACCAAGATACAGCTGCATATTTTAGGACCCTATATAGTAAACTCAGTGGCAGCGTGGGGGGAGCTATATTGTGGGGGGGATTTCAATTGTGTGTTGAACCCCAACATAGATAGATCAGACACTAAAATAGTTAGACCCACCCCGGCTGCAAAGGCACTACATGCACTACTGGCGGATTTTGGGCTGACAGATGCATGGGGAACACGTCATCCGCAGGATAGACAATATTCACACTATGCAGCCCCACAGGGCCTATATACAAGACTGGACTATGTATTTGTCACGCAGGAGTTACTGAACGAAATACCGCAGCCGGAATACAAAGCTAGAGTCCTCTCAGACCACTCGTCACTGCTGCTAATGTGGCAATAACGACCCCCAAGGGGGAGGATACCCACATGGCGATTGAGTGAAGAAGCGCTTAAAAATAGCGTATTCAGGGAGGATATGGGAGAGGAAATAACAAGTTATTTTGAGATAAATACTGGCAGTGTTAAAACAGCGGGCACACTCTGGGAAGCCTTTAAAGTGGTAGTGAGAGGAATTGCCATAGCAAAGTCTAAAGGACTGCAGAATGGGATTCTGACCGAAATACAGGACTCTGAAAAGGAACTGGAGAGGGTATTGGAACGGGGCAGCAACACTAAGGCAGATACAGAAATGGCACTGGGCCTGCAGCAGAAATGTGCAGGATATTGGGAGAGATTATGTAATCTTAATTATAAAAAGTACATAGAAAGACAACATGCTGGAGGCGACAAACCAGGAAGACTCCTTGCGTGGCTCTACAAAAACGAGACTCCCAGGCCCCCAATCAGAACAATAGTAAAAGACAATGGCGATGTAGTGGATATGCAAGAGGGGGTTAATCAAGAATTTGCAGACTTATAGATGCTTGGATGGAGACGAGACGGGGAGCAAAAGGGGGGAAATAGGAGACATACTGGAAGATATTGGGCTACCCCAAATTAGAGTAGAGGAAAGGGAGGAGCTAGATGCCCCGATCACCCTAGAGGAGCTAGAAGAAATGGTGAGGCAGCTGCCCACGTGTAAAACCCCGGGAACCGACGGACTCCCAAGCGAATTTTATAAGGCATATAAAGCAGAGATTCTCCCCCCATTGCTGGAAATGCTTAACGAAGCATATGAAGTTGGGAGACTACCGGAATCACTGCGCGAAGCGGTTATCATACCACTCCCCAAGCCCAATAGGCCTGGTAGTGACTGCGGATCCTATAGGCCCCTATCGATGTGTAAACCAAGATAGTAAGATTTTAACAGCGGTTCTAGCAAACAGACTAAAAAAGGTCATAAATAAACTAATTGACCCTGATCAAACAGGATATGTCCCAAATGGGAATATCGCGAATAATTTGAGGCGACTCCATCGAGTGGTCGAACATACTGAAGGAGACACTAGCGAAATGGCGATAGTGTCGCTGGATGTGATCAAGGCATTTGACTCGGTCAAGTGGCCCTGGCTGAAGGTGGCCCTAGCCAACTACGGTATGGGGCCAGGATATCTTCACTGGGTAGAACTCCTATAAAGTGCGCCATTAGCGAGAGTGAAGACAGGAACTCTGATCTCTGAAAGGTCGCAACTTGGTAGAGGGACCAGACAGGGATGCCCCTGGTCCCCCATGTTGTATATTCTGGCTTTGGCGCCTCTAGAAATTTATTTAAGGCAGCAATATGACGCAATAGGCATTGTCGTCGGGGAAACATCACATTTAATTTCACTATACGCAGACGATATGTTATTGTATTTGCGCTACCCAGAGGAGAATCTGCAGTATGTGTTAGAAGTGGTGGAGAGGTTTGCTGAACTCTCAGGTATAGCTGTGAACCCAAGTAAATCCTGTGTGTTCCCGCTGGGCAGATATAGGGGGCTCTTGGCCGAGAATTTGCCGGTACTCCAGATACCGTGGGAGGCCACAACCTTTAGATATCTTGGGATAGACATATACCATACAGTAGAAGCCGCACATAGGCATAATACAGAAAGAACGGTTCAGAAACTGGAAAATAGCATGAATTTCTGGGCGAAACTCCCCTTGGCAATGATGGGGCGTGGGGCGAGGCTCAAGATGGTGGAATTGCCCAGACTTTTGCATTGCTTCGCGAACATTCCATACTCCATACCCCGGCAATTCTTTATTAGGTTGGACAGCATATGCAGGGAATTCCTATGGTATGGGATGAAGAACAAGGTAGCCCTGTGGAAACTCCAAAATCCGCATGAGAAAGGGGGCATTAAATTACCAAACTGGGAAGTATATTATGTAGCGAGCCAGTTGCAACAGGTAGCCGAATGGCTCTCTGCGGAGCCTACCTTAGAGCATAGGCTGCATCAAGGAGATTGCACCCCATATTTTTTGAGAGAAATGATATGGTTACCCAAGCGGGAGCTAAGAGGTCGTCGGGGGATGTTGGGTCTTGGGTGGGGGATATGTCAGAGGGCGTGCCGGTTGATGGACAAGCCGGCCCTGTGCTCTTCGCAAATCCCATTGCACACAATCATGGGAACAGAAAAGCAACTAAGGTCAATGATTAGGAAGTATTGGGAACCGGTAGGAATAGCAACATTGGGGGATGTGTGGCAAGAAGGGAAAATATTAGAATTTGAGGAGCTGGTGGAACAAACGGGGTTGAGGGCTGGGCAATATATTACGTATCATCGGATGGTGCAACGAATTAAAGATACCTGGTCTGAGGTGGAACTTGCAGAGGAATCGGACGCCACACTAGATGTGATATATGATATAGCAGAAGGAGGGCATGAAACGTCTAGAGTGTACGAGATGATGATGACTCAAGTGGGCAGGGAAGTGGTGCAACTTAGACTGAACTGGGAGGAAGAAGTAGGGGACCTGATGAGTGACGGGATGTGGGAAAGGGCTCAGGGGTATCATAAAAAAGTATCGAGAAATGCTAGGCTGCAACAAATACAGTTGTATATAACTCATAGAGCATATCTGACGCCACTAAAGATAGCCAAATTTAAGAACGCCAGAAGCCAAGTGTGTCCCAAATGCAATGAGGAAAATGCAGGAATGGTACATATGTTCTGGGCATGCCCACTGATAGCGAAATTTTTGAGAGACATAGCACAGAAAATGGAAGACAAGGGAATCTTCATGAAGGTGGATACTGTGTGGGCTTGTTTGTTGGGAGGGTTCCCCAGACGGCGGAAGCTTAAGCATCTGAGTAAATTGAAAGATCTGGCATATGTTCTGGTGAAGAAAAGGATTGCGATGGGATGGAAAGCGTGTCACAAGCCCAAAGTGGAGACGTGGTGGAGGGACTTGCAGAAGTGGGCAGAGGCAGAAACAGTGGCATGGCAGGAAGCGTGTAAAGGGGACAAAGAGGGTGAAGCTGGAGCGCTAGCGGGTTGGAGACAACTAATAGCAGAGCTATTTGGGCCTTCGTATGATGGACTAAGTGATGATGATTCAATAAGCGTGGTGGGAGAGGTCTACCCACCACAAGAGGTGGAGACTAACAATGGGAGAAAGTAGGCTCGGGAGGGGGGTGGGAAGGGAAATACAGTGGGCGAAAAAGTAACAATGTATGTGCATTTATGAGCAAGTTATGTATCCACTGTAAGTTGAGTTTGGTTTGTTATTTGTTGTTTGAATAAAATTAATAAAATTGTTTAAAAAAAAAATCTAATATGTTAACAGCGCGTAAATCAATTATAAAATGGTAAGGAATATCATTACCTCCTTTCTTGTACACTGGACGAATCGGGCTATTACAAACACTACCAGAAATGTCTTCAATTACATTTCCAGCAATGAACTCTCACACAATATATTTCAATGCCTTTTCACCTTCACTCAAAATTTTGTATTGTGGTATACGCAGTAATGTAATTCCTTCCTTCAAAACAATTTTTACTGGTTCTACTTTCAAACATCCAACATCATTATCATTCACTGCCCATATACAAGCTGGTACTTCACAAAATTTAGTCGGCAATGGCATGGATACAAATTGTGATACAGGAGTTTTTTGTGGCAAAATCGTCAAGGACACTCCATCAGTAGAACAATAAATTACTGCATTCAACTTTTTCAATAGATTCAATCCCAACAAATTTCCGCCGCAATTTGTTGTCAAGAGAAATGTGCATGATTCAGTAAATGGACCTAGTGTAATTGGCACTGGTTGTGAAACTGGACTAATTACTGGTGCAACCTGCTGATGATCAATCGAACATTTTTGTGCACCTGTGTCCAGTAGAAAAATGTGTTCCCTATTCCCAATCTTCATTTCTACATAGGGTCCTTTCTGGTCAATGGGAATAGGCACTGGCTCCAACCCCTGTTTCGGGGTGTCCTAATGGAACAATACATAATCAGATGTAAAGCCTCCAGAGTAATATGCATTGGAAGAATTATCAAAAACATTTCCACCATTCATGGTGTTCCGTTGTTGATTTTTGTTAAACTGATTATCCTGAAATTGTGGCTTCAACTGATTTCTATTTGGACCTGCTATTCCTGGCCGACCTCTAAATGGTCTTCTCGAAATAGTCCCATTTGTATTCTGCAAGTGTGGGCATTGTGCTCACCAATGGCCTTCTTGTCTACAATAGGCACATTGTTTTATACCTATTGGACCCCCTTGCATGTTGGATGTTAAGGAAAATTGGACTCTAGATGGTGCGTTCCCACCTCCTCTATTATTGTTTGCTACCTGTTGCAGTAACACTCTGGTTTTCAAATCTCTCTTTTCCCTTATTTCCTTATCCTTCTCTGAATTTACTCAATTCTCATAATATTGGGCCATATGTAATACTTTGTTTTGTGATTTTGCTTGCCATGCACTTTCTGAAGTCATTATTAAGGTTTGAATTTTCGGTAACAATCCTCGCACAAACTTATCAATAAACAATCTCTTCCCAGGTTCAGTACTTAGATCGTGACCACTAAAGTCTGCAAATACATCTTCAAATTAGTTCAAATAATCTGTCACTCCTTCCGATTTGCCTTGTAAGCAAGCAGTCAAGTTATCCCAAACTGTTCTCTTCTGAGGCACTAAAGTTTTCAATTTCTCTACTATCCATAACGGGACAGTCAAAATTACTTGCGAAGGCTTCTCCCCCGCCTTTCTTTCGCTATCCTTTCTAACCAGGTTCTCCCATGTATCGCCTAAAATCGACGCATCATTTATACTTCTAATCTGGTTCAATATGTCCGCAGGAAGAATCACAGGGAACAAGAAATCAATGTCACTTACTGTATAAACAGACACATTTAAAACTGATTCAATTTCTTTATAGAATCCCAACGTATTTTTCCTAATGTCAGGGACGGTCTGCTTTATCGTATTCACTTCTTGCCTAGAAAAGGGAACATGTACAAACTGTGCGATATAACGGGCTTCTATCGTTCGTGCTGGAATCGCCCCATCAGTGGCAACCTCTACCTTTGGGACAAACGTGGGAGGCACCTCCCTCATAGGTTACTGCACAGTAGGGGATTCTACCACTGTCCGTCTACTAAGCAGCAAAGCCAAATCAAGAGAAAAAGCAGTTGTTCCGGTGTCAGGCGAAAATGCTCTTTTATAAATCGTCATCGAATCAGCAGGACAACACACCTTTTTCTTTGTACATTCATCCTGCAAATACTCCACCATAACTTGTAACACCTTTCTCTGCATCACTGGTATATACTGACTAAACGTATCATGCACTTCAATCGGGGAAATAGCGGCATCTGTAATCTATCTGAGCGTGTCTCGCGTACAAATTCGCATCTCTTCACTGATGGGTTTTAACGGCGGGAGAAACCGTTGCTGAACATATGACATATGTGGTTCACTTTTATTCATTATCCCTTTATGCAATCGATCAAATTCTCGCTTGAACACAAATATTCGCCCTACATGTTCTCGTTTTTTCGCTGCATCATCTCGTATATTGGAAAGGAAAATCAAATCACACAACTCTTGTGGCATCACTGTATTAGTCAAATCACTCCATATTTTAACAAGATAATCTCCCATACTTTCTAACAATACCTGTTGTTCGCCAAGGCCTCTATGATCACATATGGAACTTTGCACCGCCACTTCATCACTATCACCAATATAGGTGTCAGCCCACAGTTTCAGTTAGTCTTTCCGTCCCTTGCTAATTGTATTTCAAGTCAGTCTAACACCTCCTTTTTCAGGCCACATTGATGCAGAACTACCAGCTAAAGTGTACAACTTCTGCTCTAGAGGAGGTGGAGGAAATGATGTCACGGGTACAGATGGGACGGCTACTGCAGGTGCAGATGGGATCGTGGGAATAGCAACAGGAGGGGATACATAAGGAGGCAGTGCAACTGGGTCAGTGTTTAAATGTTCATTCCTTCACTCATTAAATATCTTATTTATAAGTTCATCTGATGTATGCTTATCTTGTGAAAGATATATTTTCTGTATGTCTAATTGGAAGGCCCTATCCATGTTCCTAATAGCTTCTGTATGCTTCTGCTGATCATGCTCTAGCGCTTTTTCTGTATTTGATTTATGGTATGTGGATGTTTTTCTCTACTTTTCAAGCATATATTTTCTTCCTTCCTCCAGTCTCTTACAACGTTGAACACTGCAGGTCTGGCCTTTTTCCGTAGCAAACAGATTCTAAATGTTCTGGGGATGCTGTTGTTACTTTTGTTCATAGGAAACTTGCCTAGCATTTCGGTGCTGGACTGCCCCAGGGCAGGACAAAGACTAAAATGTTTGGGATATTTCTTCTCTGTGAAAGATAGTGAGCTAAAGACTCTGGGTAAGTCTCTTGTAACCAGGACTAATGTCTGACAGAGGGACTCCCAGGACCCCCTTGTTAATTTTCTCTACTTTTCAAGCGTAGATTTGCTTCCTTCCTCCAGTCTCTTATAACTTCAAACGCTGCAGGTCTGGACTTTTTCCGTAGCAAAACAGATTCTAAATGTCTATACGCGCAAATTCAAAACTCCCATTATTCGGCCACTGAAGGTATGATACACGTCTAGTCTGCCTATGCCAAACCACATTAAACACAATTGCCCCTATTCCGTATTTGATTTACATATCATATATCAGCGACCCCTTGGGTGGCGCGACCTGGCTAGTTTCCAAAGATTGTCTACCACAGTGAAAAAATCTCACTAAACGGGAAGACAAATTCCCAGGCATGGTTAATATTTACCCTTTTCTTACCCTGGGCATTTGTACTTGCATGTGCAACTCCCAACCAATATCAGTACATTTAAGAATCAGGGCACGACTCACCTGATCAATCAATTCGTCTCTCAGGAAGCAATTCGCCCGTATACAGGAGCATCCAAGAATCGTCACAACCACATGTCTGGCTCAATTTGCCTCGCTTCCAGGACCCTTGCCTCGATGCTCTCTGGCTGCCGCTCATTGATCAGGGATCGGATGTGTACAGATGTGCAGAGAAGTCTCAAATCGCTTCTGCAGGGGCGCCCTGAACAACTTCCGATCGCAGTCAGCTCCGTCTTCGACCCCATCACTGCCTTCAACATATGCAATGGAACATCACAGAGAGGGTCACTGTTCTGGCGCCATCTTTGTTAGCCCATATATGGAAATAAGGTACAATAACCATATACCCAATGACATGACAGTCGTGAAGTTTCGATTTCCAAATAAGTCTTGTTTTATTTAAAGTATCTCAGTCGGCCGACTGGGTCTCAACGCCTCATGATGTGTGTTCCCAGACACTGTGAGATGCGAGAGAGAGTGGGCAGCGCTCAAGCAGTCATATATGCATAATACATCATCATTTGTTAATACGGTATGTCCCACCCTTATACATGTCATTCAGGCTAGGGTTCTGTAATTGACAGTTTATGACACTTCGACATTTAATCTAACATTAGTTATTCTAGAAAAGGCTGCAGGGACACTTTTCTGTTATTAGGAACATGGAGCTCTGGCACAGGAAGGATATCTTGTTCTTAGCAGAGAAACATTCCATACAATGTTATCTGTTTGCCACAACTCATGAGCTAAGGGTCAGACAGTTCTGAGGCAGAATACCATTCTTCGTGAGGAGCACCGCTAGTTGCATATAATTCATGTTTAATTTCCTTTTACAACAGCTCTTGCAAGACAAACCGGCACCTGGACTACTGATTAAGCAAAGCTTCTGCACAGCTTCAAGGTCTCAGTGAGAGGGAAAACAATGTATTTCTGCATGCCTCTACATTCCTGCCCACGTTGGTATTTCAGAGTTCAAGCTGTGGCCTCGCACCGTGTGTCAGTCTAAAGCATATAATATACTTTGCAAAGCGTTTTACTAATAGAAAAACAAAATGGCTGATATTTACAAAATGGACTCCCTATGGTCACATTCAGGATTCTTGGTTTGTGTAGTTTGTCACATGATGTGATTCACTTATGGCCAACATACTATTCATATCATTCGGGCTATGTGATTACTTTTACAGTATAACACCTATTGTATGTTCCGAAGTGTGCCAAGAGGCATTTGAAACCATCCGGCTGCGCATTTCATCTGACAATAGCATGGCATATTTCAACACAGCTCTGGACA
The DNA here is from genome assembly GCF_040938575.1 of Ambystoma mexicanum. Classification (NCBI taxonomy): domain Eukaryota; kingdom Metazoa; phylum Chordata; class Amphibia; order Caudata; family Ambystomatidae; genus Ambystoma; species Ambystoma mexicanum. The sequence continues at coordinate 770,904,730 of NC_090930.1, read as the reverse complement.
CTGAGCTCACAGTGAATGCCAGTCCCATGAGATTGGGGGCAATCCTGGCTAAGTGGATCCGAAATCACAGTACAAAAGACACCTTGGGCCTCATTATAAGTTTGCTGATCCAGAAACAATGCTGCAGGTAAGCTTACCAGCACTGTTTTTTCCTGACCGGCAAACTACAAGTCTGCCTGCCAGAGCCGCTGTGCCTGAAATGTCTGACCCTGCTGAGCACAGCAGCAAAGGTAGGCAACACTGGCACCATTGTCAACGGTGCCGGTGCTCCCGTGTCTCCATAGTGTCCCATAGGACTCTGTGGGAATGGGGAGTAATGAAATTGCTGGCACCTGCCTTCCCGGCAGCTGGACTTGGAATAGCCCGGTGGCACAGGGAAGTCAGGCGCAAGTAATTCATTCTGAGTTGGGCCGCAACCTGCCTATAGCACCGGCAGGCTTACCGCCAGACTCGGAATGAGGCCCAGTGTATCAAATGCTAGCAGAAGGATATCTCACAGGGGAAAGGCAGACTCACACGCTGAGAAAGAGGGTTGGCGGCTGTGTGGGCCTGTGAGCATTTTCATCTGTTCTTATATGGGAAGCCGTTTACAGTTGCAACTGACCACCAAGATTTCATGTTTATATTTGGCAACCCTCAGGCAAGAATGCCTCCTCGATTGCAGGATGGGGTCTCTGACTCCAGGTCTATCAGTTTTGCATTGTACACAGGCCTGGCAAAGAAGTGAAGCGAGGAGATTTCCTATCCCGCCACCCAATTTCTTCAGCAGAAACAAACAGCACAATTGTGGACCAGTATATACACTACATGGTCCAAGCGGCCATCCCAACAAGGGTCGATGCCACGCAGATTGCGCAAGACCCGCTATACAGATCATACGTCGATGCCTACCGTTTGGAAGATGGAAGCATACCGTACAATGGGGGAAAACACCTGTCCCGAGACACATATGGACATACAGGTATTACTCCCATTAAAAGAAGAACTGATGTCGGCTAAAGAAGGCCTACTCCTGAAGGCTACTGAAATAGTAATACCTCTGAGTCTGAGGAGTACGTTACTAGAACTGGCCCATGAGAGACACAGGAGAATAGTATCCACCAAGAGACTGCTGTGACAAAAGTTCTGTTTTCCCTCTTTGGATGGTCAGGTTGAAGATCTCCTAAAAGACTGCCCTACATGCACTGTACTGAATCCCCACACCAGACCTGAGCCTCGACAAATTAAGGAACTGCCTGAGTACGCATGGGATGTAGTGGCCATGAATTTCTTTGGACCCCTTGCAGGAGGCAATCACATACCTGTGGCCATGGACAAGTATTTTCGGTATTCAGGTGTACAGATAATGGCATCCACAGCGGCGTGTTAGACCATCCTGGCCCTGGATAGGATGTTCAAGGCGCATGGGTTGCCACAAATGGAAAAATCTGACAATGGCCCTCCATTCACGGGACAGGACTTCAAGACATTTGCTTCATACATGGATTTCTGGCAAAGCAAAATGACTCTGCTCTGGCCTCAAGCCAAAGGAACAGTGGAAAGCATGATGGGGAATGTTAAGAGAACTGTCTAGATCGCTCACTTAATTGGAGTACCTAAGGAGAAGATACTCTATCAACTCTTGAGAGACTACATAAATACTCCACATGGCACAACCGGGAAGACTCCATCAGAAGTCATATCTGGATGAAATATTAGAACTAGACTACCACACATCAGCATGCCTGAGGAAAGATACCTCAAAAATCAGGAAGTAAGAGAGCGAAATGTCTCCGCCAAAGAAGGTATGAAACAATATGCTGACAACAGACGAGGGGCAAGGGCAGCAAACCTCTAAGAAGGAGATGCAGTCATGGTAAGACAACCTTGCACACACAATCACACTGCAGCATTTAGCAGTGCCCCCCTGACTGTCACCAAGATTCATGGCTCACTGATAACAGCTTTAGATGGGCAGTGGCAGGTGACAAGGAACTTGTTGCATTTTCGTAGATCCCCAGAGACGCTGGAAGGAAGAGAGGAAGGAATTATGGAGTCAGAAGAATCCTATGATGTGGACCAAGAAGAGCCTGAAGATGAATTGTGAAGCCCTCCAGAGCATTCCAGCCCTGAGAGAATTCATGAGGATGTTATTGGATGGCCACAACTTGCCAGAACCAAGCCAAAAAGAATGATCGAGGAAATTGAGTAATGTTTTGAGCTAGTTCCTCAGTTATGTTAGTGGTATACATTGCTCAGGTTTCAGATAATATTGGAAAATAGAATTAACCTAATTTTAGCCCGAAAAATCGTGAGAGCCCTAGCCACAATCCCCTTTTGTGTGTGTTATATTGCAGCCATTTTCCCCGGTTACCACTTCATGGTTAAAAAGGGGGGAGGTTGTGGTGTCCTGTCTGATCACGAGTGTGCGATCATTTAGTATGGGAGGGTGCCGGAAGGTATGGAGAGCGAGGTGGGCGTAAGGGGAGGGCCAGGCCAGGGAGGGGCATTGTTATTATGGAGAATAAAGAGGTTACACCTGCAGCCCTGTATCCGAGCCTTTATGTATGGATGGTGATGTGCGGGGAAAGTGGCTGCAATATGACACACATGAAAGGTGATTGTGTGTGGGGCTGTCAGGATTTTTCTGGCTGAAATAAAGCTCACTCTATTTTCCAATAATATCTTGAACTTGAGCAATGTATACCACTAACATATTTGATGAACTAGATCAAAAGCAGTGTGCTTTGTCCATGCCTGCGCCCCTGGAATAAATCAGTTATGTACTTATGATTTTGAAACCACACTATTAACTGTCAGACACTCAGATATGAATGAAAACATGAATAAACTGAACACATTATGAATGCCCTCAGACTTTTACCAAATGAGAGTGATCCCAATCATAAAACAAAAACATGCACACTCAAGAGATATACCACTCATGGTTACATGGGCTGAAGGGTGGTTATTCTCTCATGAGAGGTGTCAATGTGATTCAGTAGCACCCCAAACAGCAAAGTATTACAGGCCAAAATAAAGGGACAGTCCGATCAAAATTCTATAAATAAATATATATACTTTAAATAAAGACACCAACTGCAATAACAACAAAATAGAAAAACATTATTCAAAACCCACCCCTGAGGAAAGAACACAGAATATGCAAAGATTGAATATGCTGCACTTTGGGTCATGAATCAGAGGTGAAAGGCAATTAATAAGCACCACGTTCTTAAAAATAATATGTTCTTGTGTGAAAAAGGGATTAAGGTGACCTAACCAGTCTCTAAGACCCAATGATGGACCATGGGAGAAGTTATAAGTCAATAATACGTTCCACTGTTTGTGGCAGTTCAACAGCATGCAACCAGACTCTTCTGTACTGATTGTGTGGTTCAAAACAGGGTCTAATTGAGCCGTCACGTTGCTCCAGATGGGGAGCAAGTGGCATGCTGGGGTCTAGCTGTAGTTGATTGTAGTTCGAAGATGTATGGAACGTGAGGGCCACCAGGGTCAGTTAGACAGTCAGTTTGATGACAAAGGTACTATTGACTGGATTTGCAGTTCAAGGGGGCAGACTGATGCAGTGTTCAAAGATTGCGCTTTGATGTGGCCACCAGAGTCGATTCCACTGGCGATGAAGAGCGGCAGTAAAGATGTTGGCAGTTTGAAACGCAAGGTTTGAAAAGAGGTTCAATGCGACATTCAGCAAAGTGCGGATCGTGAGGTCCAGCATGGTTGGTTCAATAATCAGTTTGATGGGGATGATGCTGGTGACTGGATGTGCAGTGTGAGTTGGGTGCATAGCTGTGCAGTGCTTAAGTCGAGTTTCAATGGGCCCCCAGTGTCTGGTCCACTGTTCATGAAGATCGGCAACAAAAATGCTGGCATTTCGAAAGGCAGTTCCAAGGCAGCGGGTGCAACAAGGTGCTTCAAGTTCAAGCTGAGGCAATGATGCACTCAGCTGGCATGGGTATGTGAGGCATGCTCTCAGCTGGAATGAAACGGCAGCAAACTGGTTTGCAAGTGCAGAACAGTGGCTTGAAGATTGGTTGAGTGCCAAAGGCATCTCCGGGTGGCCCTGTTAGTTTAGATGTGGTTGATTGTGTATGGCAAGTCCCTTTTGTAATGATAAAAGGAAATCAAAGAGCCAAAACATGTGATGCTCAAGATATGAGAAAAACTAAAATGTATTGTAACTGCCAGGGCAGGGAAATACCTAACAGACATTTGAAATCTAATAGAGTGGGTACATGATTTCATCGTGGTTACAGAAGGCAAAAAGCAACAATCGTTATGCGTCTCTTCAACAGTCATTGGTTGATGTGAGCTACAGTACAGGCACTTCCATACATTACCCAACCTCATTGGTCTAGTCTAACCACATGGTAACAGTGACATATATGCTAGTTAGCTCATGTTCAGTGAAATCACCTCTCTTCTCATGTGCATCGATTGGACAGTAATTGTTGAAACATTTATCAGTCAGATTTGGTTTTCTAGTGGCGGTTCCAAGTGGAGCAGATGTAAGGTGTGTATGTGCTGGGGCTTAGCTTCTGGCAAATGCTGTTCTTTCATAATGACACAAATGTGCGTGCAGTGTATATTGCCATAAAATTGTCTTTATTTTGCTAGTACATTCAGGCAATGTGATTTACGTGTGCACTACTGTACTAATCGCTGGTTCCTAGTTGATTATATAGTATGTATTATGCTGCTCATGTGATGTGTGGCTCCACGACTTGTCATTATCACTGTTGCATTCATGTGATGTGAGCTATGTGTAAACCTCTGTGTCTGTTCACTAATTCCTAATTAGGGCTGAATTGTAGATGATATTGGGCTTCATTATGACCCATGTGGAACGGGTTAACGGGTTCCGCTAATGGATGCGGACCCGTTAACACCATTACGCATGATTACGAGGTCCCTTGGCGGGACTCGGTAAGGACGCCTGGTAAAACCAGCCGTTGTTACCGGGTCCCGCTAGGGGAAGAGGGAGCTAACAATGGGCCGGTCGTAATTGGCCCGGTGTTAGCTCCCGCTCCCATTCCCATTGATCCCTATGGGGGCTCAAATGGGAATGGGGAAGGTCCGGGTCAGGGTTCCCAGAGGGAGGAATTACCAGGCCCTCTGACCTCGGAATGGCCCGGTAATTCCCCATTCAGGGAACCTGGTAAAGGAGCCCGGTTTGGCGGCAGCTTGTAATGAGGCCCAGTGTGTTGCATAACTGTTTTCTTCCAAAAGAGAGTTCCATGAGAGCTATTTACCCCACAGGGGGAAGTATTACGATGATCAATCCTTCTCTCTGAACATACTTTTTCATGTCTTATTGCTTGACTTCCGCCAACATGGAACCTTCATTAAGTTATGTGTAGTTATTCTGCCTACGGACACAAATTGTTATAATTTGCGGGGACATGGCTGTGTGAACTCGGCAAATCTGATGCGGTCCGGCCAATCAGGGTACAGCGTCATGTCCTTAAACCTGGGGTCTGGTATCATTTTCTGTTGCACTTCCATGAACTCACTACCACAAACTAAATCCTGGGAAACCTCTTGCCCCCTTGCTTCAGCCAATCACTGCGCAGTACTCAGCCAGTGGCTTTCTGAATGTTGCAACAGGCAATGTGTGCCTTTCAGCGAAAGTCTGATGGTTGCTTTCTGCGGTGGAGTGATGGGTAATTTTCATGCTTCAGTGAAAGCTTACCAAATCTTGAGGCCTACATGCATTGTGTATTCAGCTAATATAAAACACTGGTGATCACTTTCTCATTAGTATAAACACTCCTTCTATAGGTTTTTCTGCCTGAGCGAAATTTTGATATGTCCAGATTAGAGGCATCCAATTATTGCTAATTAATAATGTGTGTGTGTGTGTGTGTGTGTGTGTGTGTGTGTGTTTGTTGTGGCCTAATCAAAGCATGATTACTGGTACCTCGTAGGGCGTATGAAAGGAAGCTTTTACTAAATGGGGCTGCTCGATTCTTTGCAATGTACTTTTCTCATACTGACTTTCACAGTTTATACCTTATTGCATGCTTGGGACACTGGACTCTCAGACTCCTCTTGAGCTGAAGTTAAAAGCAAATCTCCTACTTCTGGTCTCGAGACATAAGCTCTTAGACCGTTGGGGTGAAAGACTCTTGGAGCCTCCTTAGGATTGCCTAAGTCCACAAGATAGTTGAACTCTCCAGGTTTCCTCAAAACCTTGAAGGGTCCCATCCATTTGTCCTGTAAGGCCATCTGCCGTGTAGGTACCATAACTAGAATTAGCTGGTCTTGAGTAAACTCAACCATGTTGGCCTTCTGGTCATGCCAATGTTTCACCAGAGCCTGACCTGCTTTCAAATTATCTGATGCTTCTGCCATCAAGTGTGACATTCTCCACCAGAGACCAATCACATAGTCAGTGACTCTCACTGGCTTGGGGGAAGAAGCACTCTCCAACCCCTGCTTTATTAGGGCCAAGGGGCCTCTAACTGGATGGCCATAAAGAAGCTTGAAGGGACTTAATCCAACTCCCTCCTGAGGGACTTCTCTATAAGCAAACAGAAGGCATGGCAGTAGAAGGTCCCACTTTCTTCTAAGAGGTACTTCTAAAACACCTATCATGCTCTTCATTGTATGATTAAACCTCTCTATCAATCCATGTGTCTGAGGATAGTAGGCAGTTGATAACTTGTAAGTTACTCCACAGTTTTTCCACATGGCCTGCATGTAGAGGGACATAAAATTGGATCCCCTGTCAGAGATAGCTTCCTTAGGAAAAGCTACCCTGGTAAAAATACCAAGTAGGGCCTTAGCAACAGCCTGAGCTGTAACAGTTCTCATAGGTATTGCTTCAGGATACCTAGTAGCATGGTCTACTACAACCAGGATAGACCTGTTTCTTGAAGATGTTGGAGGGTCTAAGGGACCAACAATCTTGATTCCTGGCCTCTGAAAAATGACTGCCACCACTGAGAGAGGCACCAAGGGTGCCACATTATTGGCTCCACTCTTGCCAGATGTTTGTCAAGTGTGGCAGCTCCTACAGAACTTACCTACATCAGATCCCAGTTTAGGCCAGTAGAAATATAAGGAGAATCTTTCCTTGATCTTCTTGAAACTTAAGTGACCAGCCAAAGGTATCTCATGGGCTAACTGTAGGAACTGGAGTCGGCTTTCAAGAGGCACTACAAGTGTTCTGTAGTCCCCTGAGATATACTCAGTTAGTTCACTGTAGAAGAGACCATCTTCCCAGTACAACCTATGCTTCCCATACTCCTGCCCATCCAGCTGGGAAGCTGCCTGTTGGCAAAGACCTTCAAGAGTAGGACACTCTCTTTGACCTCTGCTGAAGTCTGCCTACAGGGTCCAACTTCTGCCAGTAAAGACTGCAGCTCAGGATGGTCTGCAGGATCCAGATCTACAACAGGAGCAAAGTCCTCTTCCAGCTCTGATTCCTCAGCAGCTGATTCAACCACACTGGATTGTTCCACACACTCAGTCTCAGCTGGTGGAGGAGTCATACGTGTGATTCTGGAGAATCCTCTAGGGGATGGCCTTGTTGGTAGCACAGGAGTGCTGGCTAGTTTCTTTCTGGAGGTTTTAGTATTCCCCTTCGCCTCCTTCTTCTTCGAGATTGCAGTCAGTAAATACTGTGGACTTGGAGTTATAGTTTCCTCTATAATCTCCTCCTGAGAGCCCTTTAAGGTACCCTCTCTGGGCTTCCTAGTCTGCTTTTGTTTCCTTTTGCTTGGAGGCCTGGGGGTGCTTGATACAACATCAAGAGTTTTTAAGTAATTCCCCAAAAGGAATCTCCAAGGTATTTCATTCTGCACACTTACAGGTATCTTGACAGGTATCTTGGCAGTTGTGTCATTGCACTGGATGAGAGCTGGTAACTGTGGAAGCATTTGGTCAGGGTCTCCAGCAAGCATAGTAAGGTATTTGGGTGCCTTAGCAACATCCTCTACCTTGAAAAACGATTCATCAACTACAGTAATGCTGGCCCCAGTGTCTCTGGTGGCAGGGGACTCCTGACCATTCACAAGAAAACTGTCTTTGTAATACTCTTTAGTATTGTCTGGAATAGAATTATAGACTAAATTCTGTTGTTCCCACAGACCCTGAGATACTAAAGAAACACTGGCTGAGACTTTCATGGGTTCCACAGCCAGTAAGTGAAAGTTTCCAATTGCCATTGGTACTTCATCTTCTGGGGAAAAGGCTAAGGAGACAGTGTGGGCCCCTGAAGGTTTACCCTTACATCTGGGATCCTCTTTCACATGGTCAGTTGACCCACAAGCATAACATTTTCCAAATGTCTTTATGAATGAGGGTTTGTTCTGACCTCTTTCTGGTTTGGCACCACTAGGTACACTAGCCTGATTCGGTTTCCCTTGTGGTTTACCCTTATGCTTCCCTCATCCTTCTCCCGAGTTACCCAAGAATCCTTGGGAGTATCCCTGTTGGCAACCCACAAGTCAGCAGCCCTTGCTATCTTCTTTGGATCTAATTCCTTAGAGTCAGCCAATTACTGTCTCAGCTCAGGAGACCAGGCATAATAGATAGTTTCTAACATAAACAGATTTCTCATACCTTCATAAGTGTCAACTTTGTAACCCTTAACCCAACCATCTAAATTCTTCAGTCACACACTCAGGTAGCCCAGGGGTTAGCATCATGCTTTGTGAGGGTCCTAAACCTCTTAGGATACTGGGAAGGGGTGTTACCAAACTGAGATATCAAAGCTAGTTTCACACTTTCATACCCTATTCTATCCACTCCATCCAATTCCATTACAACAGCAAATGCAACAGGGTGGAGCCTAGAAAAGAGCCAAGTAATCAGCTGTTTCCCTGAAATGTTCTGTATCCAATGGTTATACTCAAAAGTAGCCAGCCAATCCAAAATATTATGCTTAACCTCATATGTACCCACTGATTCTTTAGGCATGTGAGGACGCTTAGGACTGAAAGACCTAGAAGACTCTGGGAGAGAACCACTCTCAAGAGAAGACTTTTTCATTTCAAGTTCATGATTCAATTCCATTTCTCTGAGCTTAAGTTCTTGATGTTTGCTTTCAGTTTGGGCTTGGCTTCTTTTAAATTCCAATTCGAGTCTCATCCTTTCCAGTGAGACACATTCAGGACTCATCATGGGACCTGAGGGGGTCCCTGTGGTTAAGGGTTGAGGCCTATGAGCAGGTAGAGGTAAAACAGGGCCTACATTTTGCGACTCTTCTGCCTCATCTAACTCATCCATAACATTTGAGCTAGGCTCTGAAACATTATCATCCTCCTCATCATTTTCCACATTTGCTGGGGGGTAGGGGTTTCAGACCCACTCCTCAGACTTTGGTATTCCAGCAACTTTTCTATCAATTCAACCTTTTTGGCTTTTACAGTGACATTCCTAGCTTTACACATTTCTCTCTACTGATCGACTGTTAAAGTGACTAGGGTCTCCTGTCTGTAGCTTTCCATATAAGGCATGATAAAACAATTGCTTCTCTAGTGTTGTTTAGACTTGTGAAGATTATTTGAACAAAGGTAAGAGTAGCACTCTAAATTTAACAACTATGCTTTATCCTCACCACTGTACACCAGTGTTAGGCATAATCACATGCAGTACCCTTTCGGACCACTAAATGCAATTATAACTACAAGTGTCAGTACAATTTCACCTTTGGTACAAACCTGTACTACACAGTATTGTAGTAGCAGTGGCTGAGCAGCCAGACTTATCTCAAGAGTAAAGTGAGCAGTACAAGGGATTACACAAAGGGCCAACAATCACAGTGATTCAAATAACCATTTACTCAAGGTTTCTTGGTAAAAGAATATACATTTATTTACACAGTCATTTGGAAAATATTACACTAGCAAGAGCAGCTCAATATCATATACTAATATACTACATATACACCGCCAATAAGTTAATGAACAAGTTCAGCTACCCTGAAGTGGGAGCAAAATGCCACTTCAGTTACTTTTAAAAGGGGTAAAAAGACATGGTTAAAAGAAATCAAGGCACAAATACTTTCATAGGCAGGGAAAGGGGTTTCAATTCACTACAACCAGCAATTCAGTTCAATAGGCCAGGGCCAAAGTCAATGGTTCAGAGTCTTGTATAGGATAGCACAGTTCTGGAAGTAAACGGTTAAGCCTTTGCCACAATCTTAGAAGAATTTGGTCAGATGAAAGGTAGATGTTGGTTTAGAGAAGGACAAGCCTTCAAAGTTGGGAAAGTTTCACACAAACTTTCACTGTGGCCGAACAGATTTCCTGACAGCATTTGCACAGTACCTTTAAAGTGAAGAAGAGCTGTAGCTGAGGCAGTTGTTCCTGGCAGTTCCGGCAGATCTAGCTGTTCCTGAGCTTCAGTCGTGGGGACAAGAAGGAGGACATCGGGAGGTTCCTGCACTGCCCGGGGAAGAGGCCACAAGCCTGGCAAAATGTCGGTTTAAGGTGTGAGTGCCTTAAAGACCACAAACTGGTATCCTTCACACTGGCTATCTGGTTTTCCACAGCACTCTGCAGAAAATTCGACCAGTATGGGGACAGTGTCCAGGCGGCTTATGAGTTGGTTGTTCCAACCAAACTCAAGGGAAAAAGTAAACCTTAAAGCGCTTCTCTGTCGATGGAGTTTCAGGCAATTCGGACCTCCAGCAGGGCTTCACCGGTGGACCAGGAGTTGAAGCAGTCATCTTCCTTCAGCTCGTCTTCGGTTCTTTCGTTCCAGTGGTCGACCCTGCTTTCCAAGTCCCAGAAGCCTGCTTTTAAGCAGTTTTCCCCCATTCAATCCAGCCTGGCTGTCACTCACAAAGCAGCCAGCCTGCCAATTATGCCAGAGTGCATTCAGGTCTCCTAGGAGACTAAGCAAAGGGTGTTTCGGGCATCTCCCTCACATCCTGTCCACCCCAGACACTCAGGCGCCAGAGGAGGGCTTCAGCACTGAAGCCCGCCAAAGGCCAACAAACCAAGGGACCAAACCTTGTTTGGCGCACAGAGTTGGACACTAGAAGGACTTTATCTAAAAGAAATGGCAAAAGAAATCAACCAGAGTCTGTTTTTACAGATATGTCTTGGGCACCATATTGGAAAACGTGGTTGACCCGATTTTTAGCTACAGGTGCTCGCGGTCGGGAAAAATCATGGTAGTTTGTTTAAAACCACTGCCACCAGCCATTTCAAGTAGGAAAGGGTAACATCTGACTGATACATGAGTGTTCAGACTCAGGGCATGCTAGGCCACCGCTCCAGCACTCTATAAGAAGATAGTGTGTGCTGGATCTGTAAATTTAAAAAGACTAGTAAAGTCAATTTAACTTTACATGCTCTGGGAGACAGTAGCCAGTCCCAGAGAAGGTATTTACACCTTGGGGAGTTTAGAAGACACCCCTGTGCTACTGCACTAAAGGTGCTGTGTGACACATAAAAAAAAGATGATGCCTATGGTTTAAAAACTCCATAACCAACAAACACAAAAGTAAAACACACATCAAAATATTTGGAAGAGTGGGAAAAAAGGCTCATACTTTTCCCAGGTAAAAAATCAAATCCTAGAAATCCAGCAAAGTTGCTGGGGGTCTCAAAAGGTAAGAGAAATTAGCACATTTTGAGAATTCTCCCTAACAGAAAACCCATCCCCCATCACCGCAACCTGCAGATAGCCCCCTGCACATGGGAAACCCCCGCCCCCATCACCCCACTCTGCAGGCAGCCCCTCCACATGGGACACCCCCAGCCCAGCTCCCATTACCTGTGACTCCACCCTGCAGGCATCCCCCTCCACACGGGACACCCCCAGCCCAGCTCCCATTACCTGTGATGCCACCCTGCAGGCATCCCCCTCCACACAGGACACCCCCAGCCCAGTCCCCATCATCTGTGATGCCACCCTGCTGGCAGCCCCCTCCACATGGGACACCCCCTGACCAGCCGCCATCACTTTTGATGCCACCCTGCAGACAGCCCCCTCCACATGGGACACCATAGCCCCCATCACCCGTCACTCCATCCTGCAGGCAGCCCCCTCCACATGGGACACCCCAGCCCCCATCACCCCACCCTGCAGGCATCCCCCTCCACATGGGACACCCCAGAACCATACACCCTCCCCTGTAGGCAGCCCCCTCCACATGGGACACCCCAGCCCCCATCACCCCATCCTGCAGGCAGCCACCTCCACATGGGACACCCCAGCCCAGCTCCATCACCTGTTATGCCACCCTGCAGGCAGCCCCATCCACATGGACACCCCCTGCCCGACCCCTATCACCTGTGATGCCATCCTGCAGGCAGCCCCCTCCACATGGGACACTATAGCCCCCATCACACGTTACCCCACCCTGCAGGCAGCCCCCTTCACATGGGACACCCCCAGCCCCCATCACCTGTGATGCCACCCTGCAGGCAGCCCCCTCCACATGGAACACCCCAGCCCCCAACACCCCACCCTGAAAACAGCCCCCTCCACATGGGACACCCCAGCCCCCAATACCCCATACTGCAAGCAACCCCCTCCACATGGGACACCCCAGCCCCATCACCCAACCCTGCAGGCAGCCCTCCACATGGGACACCCCCAACCCAAACCCAAATCACCCCACCCTGCAGGCAGCCCCCTCCAGACAGGACATCACCTGTGTGCTGGACGCTGTCATAGTGACACATCATCACTCCATTGATGGTGTCTTGTGCACCTTGACTGTTCTGTTGTTACACCACCCCAAATATCCAGTGGAAAATGTATCTTGCAAACCAAAATAAATGCATACACCTGGCCCACATCCATGAGTGTGGCAGCTCCACAAACACAATTGCTGTCCGCAACCATCTCCCAACACACACATGTAACAAGTTAATGTTAAAGTGAGGCCCTCTTGGCCATGTGACAATTTCATGTTCCAAATCCCCAGGGGAAAATAGTCCTACAATGACAGAATAAAAAGCAGCCTCAATGCGTGCCACATGAACATACAATGGCCAGGTGTCTCACAGCCTGAGCCTCAATGAGCTGCTATTTCTAGAATAGATTTCCTAATAAACACATCACTGTTCATCCCATGTGTGAAGTATATGATATAAAATCATATGAAATGATATGGCATTTATAACGCACCTATACAAGAGTGTTTGAAGGCGCAATGAGGCAAGGGAGGGGGAACAGAGGGAAGACAGAGACAACAATCTTACTAGGCCAGGTGATATTGAGATGGCGCAAGTGCAGAGGAAGTAGGGAAGGGGAAAAGTTTGGGGGGAAGGGGAGGGGGCAGTGCAGTACAATGGAAAGACATTAACATAAATGCAATAACAAAGCAATTAATTAAAGTGTGGCCAACTGGTGACAAGTGCAAGGGCAACTGCAGACATCGGGTGTCAAGGACTGGTAGGGGGCTGTAGAAATACAGAAAAACAGTCCAAGTGCGGGGGATGCCAGGGAGGCAGTGCGGGTGGTGCAAGTAGGAGGGGAGGGGACCTGGGCCCGAGGTCAGAGGGTAGCCAGGTGACCAGTGCAGTTTCAGTCAGGATTTTAGCAGGGGATAGGAGAGAAAGAGCACAAGCAAAGAGGAATGTTTAGAGGCCAGATTGAGTACATGGCAATCCACACACCAAGACAGCTACATTGGTCAACTGATGTGTAAATACAAAGAAATGCCAATATTGTGAGTGTAAGAGGTTGACCAATGCCAGAGATAATGATTACTGCAAAAACACATGCTGGTGAAGGGGAAAGCACTACATGTGTGTACACAGCATCAAGCAAATCATGTGCCAATATCCTGAACATGTAACACTCCCACAGTTACCCCACCCACCTCCCTCACAAACACAGTGAGGGCTAATACACAGTGATGCTGCACATGTGAAAGCAAATGCAATTTTACAGTGCACACCCAAACACCCACTTCACACTCCACCATCGGTCAGCCACATGTGTATACTCACCCCGCAAATGGACCCCAAACATGACACATGCATTCAAGTAACTATGTCAAACGATGGTCAGAGCTAGGGCCTCTAAACAGCCTACCAAACGGGCAGACTGCAAAATAACTGTGATAAACAATGACTGTGAGATAAGAAAATAAATGATATTAAAGACCTGTATTGTATTCATACAGACTGTAAATCAAAGTTCAAAATCTGTGCATGAAAAAAAAAATGTAAACATGTCCATGTCCATTAAATGTATTTACAATACTGCCAAAAATAAAAATAAAAACCATTACCGCATGGTGAACACTAAAACACACACTAATAAAACTATGTGCAAAATAAACATGGAGTAATGTCCAAAGTCCACTCCAAATAATAAAATAAATAAAAGGAAAACCACACATGAACAACAATAAAACGGAGTAATGTCCAAAAGCTCCAAATAATAAATAAAATCAAAGGAAACATATATCTAAAAAACTATATAGCTAGTCCTCCTCCTCACCAATGTCACTCAATGTCCGGGCCAGGGCATCATTGAGCACTGCGTCCACTTCCAAAATGCGTGCCTCCTCAAGGGCTTGCAGGTCCACCAGTGCAATCTCCGCCCTGGCCATGGTGAGTCTCGCCTCCAGAGCCCGCTGCTTCTCTTCCCCGATTCTCTGCCCATATTGCTCCCACATGGAAGACATCCCGGATCGGAAGTCCACATTTGCAACCTGCCTGACGCCGGATACCTGCCCCTTTTGATGGTATGCCCTGAGTTACGAAGCCTCCTAATCAGAGCCTGCTGCTGCCATATTGCCTGGTGCGTGCCTCGCATGAACACCCTCGGGGCTGATGAAGTTACCCGGGGGCATCTGGCATGTGTCCTGCTACTGGGTGCTTGTTCTCCCGCCATTGCCATGGCTCCTGTCATAGCCTGGAACAGCGTGGTGACCACCTCTGCTGATCCAACGTCGACTCCCAACTCAGTCATGAATGTTATCACCACCAGACTGGCCGACATGGGTGGGACAGGTACACAGGGGGCCATGGTGGTATCTGGGTCAGAAGGCACCTGGGAGGACACCTGGCACACAGAAAGCAAGACGAGGAGGGGGTCATATAAGTGGTCAGCTGGCACAGCCAATTTGAGACCAGGAATGCAGTTAGTCAGTTTAGGAGATGCCAGACCTCATTGTGATGATGTCTAAGCCCACGAGTGTAAGCTGCATATCATCACACATGATGGCTGTGCTGTACGCCTCACAAGGCAAGCTAGCAGGGGTTCCACTCTGTCTTGAATGGCCAGATCCGCAGGCATTGGGGTGTTGGTTTGGGTGTAAACATCTGACACATGCAGATGGGTCTGGCCTGGGGCATGCCGGCAGGTGCATACTGGTGCAGGTGCTGGCCCAGGGACAAGATTTTGCATAGGCACCTCCACAGTGTCCTGCACTGCCTCCTGCCCCTGAGTCAGTACTACACCAGTCACACCCCCCTCATACCCCCGCCGGGCAACATTGACTGGGCTAATACAGCCTCCTCTGCCTCCTCCCCCGCAAACCTGGATGCCTCCCCAGCGTTTTCTGCAGTGGACTGCCCTGTTTGATCTCACCTGTCCCCGCCCTCTGTCGAGGAGTCCATGTCCACCTTTGCCCTCTTGGGCCTCCCCTCAGCAGCTGTGGCTGATGGTTGAGACGCGGCACCAGTCTCTTCACTCCCCGATGATATTGTTTCCAGGGGGTGTGACTGGGCCTTGCGTCTCTGCCCATTGGCGGCATCCCTGCTGCCTTGCTCCACAGCACTTTCTCTGCCCCCTTTTTCCAACACCGCTGTGGATGAGGAGACATAGAACACAAACATCAGGGTACTGTACCTAAGTGTGTTTGGCACAAAACATATGCACATGAAGTACACTCAGAAAGGTCACAACCATCATCACTCTCCACAACACACAGGTACATGCAATGTACATAAATGCACATAAAAGTCAGTGCTTCAAAACAGACAATCACATCCTTGGACATGGCACTTTCACCACCTACAAATTGTACATGTTACACCCACATGTATCATGGGACATACATATGTCATGCACACACATCACCTGACAGTCCTGAAGCAGTGCACTGAGCTATAACAGCAGAGTCCTCTCAACGTCAATCAGGCAACAAACTAGGACACACATTGAAATGTACCACTTAAATCCATCCAGGAGTGATGGCCAGTTACACAGTCACATCTCAGACATATACACATGTACACCATGCCTGTTCATGATGTTGACGACACCACCCATGTGTCACACCTCTCCCAGGATCATGTCTCAGACACATGTAAGAAACCACATGCACATTGTGTTATGCTGCAGTACAATACACATTGCAAAAGTGAGACTGTTGAAATTACGTATTGGTTCATAGAACACATGTGGGTCTCTGTCTGGGACATGCACACAGACATCCGTACAAGAGGCATACTTCGTTTGAGGCCAAGGTGCACACTCCCACCATACAACTACATGCACATGCACAGTGGAGGCCAGCAACACATGTACACTCACCTGACTGGGCTCCAGATGGTGCTGCAAATTGCTGACCTGGGTGTGCAGCACCATGTAAAATCTCCAGGACCCGCATGTCAGTGGTGTTTAACCAGCCCCGGCGCACCCCTTGGTTGTCACCAGCCTGGAGGCAGTGCTGGGCCTTGTTGTGGGTCTTGGAATTTCAGGTACTCCCAGCGCTTGCGCACATGGTGGTTGTCACGGGGTGCCACCCCGTCTGCATTGATGGCACCCGCAATATGGTCCCAGATCAGCTTCTGTCCTTCCTTACTGACTTGTGCTGCGGCGTTGATGAGGGCATCATAATTCCCCAGGACATGCTCCACCAGGATGTCATCTTCCCTGGCTGTGAAGTTGACAGACCTCTGCCTCACTGCCGTGGGGTTGCCATTTGACTCCGGAGATGTTTGCTCAGACATGGCAACCTCTGAGGCAGGTGTGGGTGGGCAGAATGGTCCTGGGGCTGGGCTGTGGAGCGGAGGTTATGTTCTGGCACGTTGGGAGACTTCTGAATCAACTGAGGTGGTCACATTTCTTGTTTGACTCCCTGCTGTATGTGCTTACCAGCCCCTTAAATTAGCAGAGCCACACAAAAGCTACCTGGGTGCCCTGTGCAAGTTATGATACATTGAGGCACTTGTGGAAATAGCATGAGTCACTATCAGACAGATCCACTATTAGGTCCAGTGTTTAAGGTATGTTGCAGAAGGAATTCACTGTTCCTGTCAACATTATTATGGAAATGTATGGGGGTGTGTTATTTCTCAACTTTTTCTATACATCATTCAGCGCTTTGTGACAATAGTGTTATGTGTAGGCCTTTTATGTATTTCGTTTGAAATTGAATGCCATGGCACGGTGTGACGATAAATTAACATGAAGTGTGGGAATGTTTATGTCACACACCGGCAATTAGATGTGTACTTTGACATGGTGTCAGTGGCCTACTCCCTCTTCTATGTGTTCCCTTTGTACACACCAGATTGAATTTGTTAAAATCTAAGGGATGCACACAATGTAGCACTTCCACGGACACATTCTCAGATTGTTTTGCTGGGCACAGATGATATTCCCTTTGTCATCATTTAATGGCACCTGGAATGTAGCAGGGATATGTGCATTCTGCAGGGGTTGGATTTAAGTTGAAAAATATAGCCACAAACTGGGTACGGGCAGCCTCGCCATATGCCCTTTCCCCTACCATGTGTAGGCGATGGGCATGTGGTTGGGGATGTGGTATCATCACCATGTCCATCGGTACACTACACCATGTTGCAACATTGTGCAGGATACATGTTGCCACAATGATCCTGCACACTACTGGTGGTGCATATAGCAGCTCACCACCAGAGTGGTCAAGGGAGTGGAAGCGTGACTTGAGCACTCTGAATGTGCACTCCACTATGGGCCGAGTT
Organism: Ambystoma mexicanum; assembly: GCF_040938575.1. Classification (NCBI taxonomy): domain Eukaryota; kingdom Metazoa; phylum Chordata; class Amphibia; order Caudata; family Ambystomatidae; genus Ambystoma; species Ambystoma mexicanum. Next base: position 770,886,854 of record NC_090930.1, on the reverse strand, counting down.
GCAATATGGCTGTGTTGTATCTTACCTTGGGTGGTGTGGCAGGGTTCCGTATTGGCGTCATCATGTAGGTGCTCAGAGGGTAGGAACTGTCCCCTGTAGAGGTGAAGATGTTTGTCAATGGTGTGCATTTGTGTGTGTGTGACATGCATGCATGTGCAGGGCACTTCTATTACCAATGAGCCATGTGTTGCCATGCCTTCCAGCTTCCAGGGCCCGGTGTAGGGTGACATTCTGAATATGAAAATATCATGGGTGAACCCTGGATAGTTTGCATATACAGAAGTAATGATTCCCTTGGCATCACATACAACCTGCACGTTGATGGAAGGCCAGTGCTTGTGATTGCGTTAGATGTGCTCTGTGGCCCTAGGTAGATGTAGATCCACATGGGTGCAATCAATGGCACCAAGCACTTTAGGGAAGTGTGCCACCCCGTGAAAGTCCTGGACCACGGCCTGCCTTTCTGCCGATGTTCTGGGCATGTAGATGTGCCTGCAGACTAAGGGGCAAGCCGTCATTATTGCCAACACCTGGTGTAGGCAGTGTGACTATTTGGGCTGTAAAATGCTCCCAACTATGGCAGTTGTCTGCTGAAATGACCCACTGTCCAAAAAATGCAGTACATTGAGCACCTTTTCCAAGGGGGTCAGTGCTTGGGAGCAAAGGGTGGGTGATGTAAGGGCATCTTCCCACTCTGTGACCAGGTCTAATATGATATGAGGTGGAAACCTACACCTGGCATAGACCTGGTTATCAGGCATCCCAAAAAGGCTAGTCCTGGGTAGAAAAATGTGGGCCTTGCCCATCCTCCTCCTACTGTGGTGCCCCACAATCAATGCTGCGAGTAATGGTACATTCATTGTAGCTGTATATGCGCGTTGGTTGTTCACACATCATTTTTATGCATTTCTATTAGTGCGCAGTGACGCTTAAACCAGCTTTCATGTGGCGGACGTGTTTCCGGATTTGTGCATCTTTTTCCGCGTGCCGGTTTGCCCTGTTCAGTTCCATGAATAAGGGTTGTTAGTGCGTGTATGGGCATTGCAAGGATTTTACTGTGGTACTTTCCTCGTTACGCCCACATTTTTGCTTGTTGTTCCTCATTCCACGTGTTCCGCCGCCTTTTTAGGTGACTGCGCTAGACGGTACACCCATTCGCTAGGAGTCTCGTGCAAAGTGTTTGTAGTGTCACAGTGATGTGTTGGACATGCGTGGATTCCTCGCAAGTCTTTGGTAAGCCCTGCGCATCGTGTTCCATGAATAGACAAACGGGAGGTTGTGTGTGTTTTTGCTCGCAAGTCCCCCTTTTTTCGGCAACAATAATTCCATGAATCAGGCCCATTATGTTTCCTGGCTAAGAGTTCAGCAGGCAAAGGTATAAGGTTCAGGTGAGGAGAATACAGTACATTTAACCTATTATATTCTTCAATGCACTAAGGGGCCGATTCATGGAACAAACGTGCGCCGAAAATCTTCGCGCAAGCAGGCGCAAGCAGGCGCAAGCAAGCGCAAGCGGAAAAAAACAGGCGCACGCGCACGCGTGCGATACACGGAAGTCCCTGCGCGTGTTTACCACGGGATGTGCGCCAAACCCGTGCATGGCGCACACGTCACTGCAACATCCCAAAAGACGTGCGCGATGCGCACAGTGAAAGCACACAACCTCGGCGCATACACCAGAAAGTGGGCGGAACACGGGGCGTAACGCGCGGAATGGGGAACAACTTGCGAAAACAAGGGCGTAACTGGGGATGTACTGCAGGGAAGCAGAGGGAACGCCCACACGCACCCGAACCACACGTATTCATGGAACCGAATAGGGCAAAGCCACGCACAGCGAAAGACACGCACAAGCCAATACACGTCCGCCATACGAAGGCAGGTGGTAGCGTCCCTGCGCATTACAAAAGTGGCAACATACAGCAATTGTGCGAGTGGGGCACGTGTATTTCGGGGTTGCGCGGGAAGTCACACACGCGATTGAGCGGGGCACGTGTATTTCGGGGTTGCGCGGGAAGTCACACACGCGATTGAGCGGGGTACGTGTATTCCGGGGGTTCGCGGGAAGTCACACACGCGACCTGGCCTGGGGGAGCGGGCTACGTGTATTACAGGGGTTCGCGTGAACTTTTTCACGCGATCGGGCCTGGGGGAGCGTGCTACGTGTATTTCAGGGGTGCGCGGGAAGTTCCACACGCGAATAGCCTGGGCACGTGTATTTCAGGGGTGCGCAGGAAGTTTTACACGCGAATAGCCTGGGCGCGTGTAGAATTTCTCGCGCACCCCTGAAATCCACGTACCCAGGCTATTCGCGTGTGGAACTTCACGCGCACCCCTGAAATACACGCGCCCAGGCTATTCGCGTGTGGAACTTCACGCGCACCCCTGAAATACACGCGCCCAGGCTATTCGCGTGTGGAACTTCACGCGCACCCCTGAAATACACGCGCCCAGGCTATTCGCGTGTGGAACTTCACGCGCACACCTGAAATACACATAGCCCGCTTGCCGTGCTGGTACAGGGTTATCGCAGCCCTTTGCGCTGGATTGGGGATTTTGATGGCTTTTCCCTGCGCGGAAGGCGTTCTTGGGGGCGTAACTGGCGCTGCTGCAAGGTCGCTGCGCCACTATGCGCCACGGCTGGTTTTGGTGGCTGGAATCCATGAATACGCTGTGCGCGGAAATGTGTTTTGGCGCACGCGGCTGGCGCAGGGATTCGCACGCGCACACTGTGCGCCAGCCGCGTGCGCCACTTGTGCGCTGAATTCTATGAATTACCCACTTAATGTCAGATTTCACTTTTCTTTCATGAAATTTTGTGAAAAATAAACCTATATTTTACACATGTGAGAAAGCTACATAAGACATTCCCTCCTTAAGCACTGTATGCCCAATGTCAATAAGTGCTGTACCCAAGTCAACCCTTGTGATTTATGAATAGTTAATGCAGAAGGAGAGCGCAATGGAAACTAAAAAACATGAAACGTGCAGAGGTCTGAGAAATCAAATGAGTTTCTGCTATTTGTACTGTGAGGAAAAGTGTGAACTGCAATCACTCTTCCCATCACGCCATTGACTAGATCAATTCCTACATTCAAGTTCCACCTTAACATTACTTGTGCATCAATGCAAAGTTCAAAAACAGCTTCTAGACATGCTGTTTTAGAAATTGAATTCTGTAGTTTACCTAGTCGAGTACATGTTTACCTCCAAACAAAACATTGTAGTAAGTCTTCACAACCTCTTACATTTGCATGTGAATGAAAGCTAGCATCAAGTTAGACACCATACCTACTTTATCTACAAACAAGTTATTTAATTTTCTAGGAACTTTTCCTACTTCTTGTGCTGCACTTACTACAAGTTTTTTTATACTATAGTTTGTTGTTTTGCTCCACTGGTAGCATCAATAGTTGATGTAACATAACACTTCCTATATTACATGCTGCTAAACTTGTTGGAGCAGTTACAATCCATGACAAAGAGCAATATGTTATTTGGATCACAGATCTGATAGCATGAATTAAAAAAATATTGACCTAATTACCTGTTCCTGCTTGTCCACTAACCTACAACAATACCGGTTTATATTGTGCACAAGAACATTCATGCATGTCATGGTTTAAAGCATGTAAAAATCTGTCTTGAGTTTTATAATAAGCTTCTTCTTGTGCTACATTAAGTTTACTAACCATTTCATCACAATTCACATCTGCAACTTTAGTTTGTTCCATTGCACTTTCTACTTCTTTCATCGTAAGATCAACATCGGTTTCAATAATTGGCTCACCAAGCACATTTTGATGTCCTGCTGCAGAATCTTGACTTCCCTGAGGAGTCTCTTTAGTCAATTCCGTTTCCAAAAGTTCTTCTTGCCGTAGTTCTTTCTCCATTAACTCCAAGTACTGCTCACATTTTAGATATGTATTTAAGCTTTTTTTAATTATTATTCAAAAGTTTCAAAACTTCCAAGCAAATCACTTTCTGCATGCCATGGGAATAACAACTGCAGAAGACTCTGCTAATACCCGCGCATCGTGTTCCATGAATCGACAAACGGGCACTTGTTTGCATTTTTGCTTGCAAGTCCCTCTCTTTCGGCACAAATAATTCCATGAATCGGCCCCTTATGTTTCCTGGCTGAGAGATTAGCAGGCACAGGTATAAGGTTCAGGTGAGGAGCATACAGTACATTTAAACTATTATATTCTTCAATGCTCGAAATGTCAGCTTTTTCTTTTCTTTCATGAAATTTTGTGAAAAATAAACCTTCTAAATTTTGCACACGTGGCAAAGCTACATATGACATTCCTTCTTTAAACACTGTATGACCAATGTCAATAAGTGCTGGTTCTAAAGTCAAACCTTGTGATTTATGAATAGTTATTGCATATGCAGAGCACAATGGAAACTGCACTCTTTTCACAAAGGTACCAATAAAAAATATGAGATGTGCAGAGGTCTTAGACATCAAATGAGTTTCTGCTATTTGTACTGTGAGGAAAAGTGTGAACTGCAATCACTCTTCACATCGCGCCATTGACTAGATCAATTCCTACATTCAAGTTCCTCTTTAACATTACTTGTGCATCAATGCACAGTTCAAAAACAGCTTCTAGACCTGCTGTTTTAGAAATTGAATTCTGTAGTTGACCTAGTCGAGTACATGTTTACCTCCAAACAAAACATTGTAGTAAGTCTTCACAACCTCTTACATTTGCATGTGAATGAAAGCTAGCATCAAGTTAGACACCATAGGTACTTCTACAATCAAGGTATTTAATTTCTAGGAACTTTTCGTGCGTCTTGTGCTGCACTTACTACAAGTTTTTTTTATACTATAGTTTGTTGTTTTGCTCCACTGGTAGCATCAATAGTTGATGTAACGTAACACTTCCTATATTACATGCTGCTAAACTTGTTGGAGCAGTTACAATCCATGACAAAGAGCAATACGTTATTTGGATCACAGCTGTTACTGCATGAATTAAAAAATATTGGCCTGTTTACCTGTTCCTGCTTGTCCACTAACATACAACAATACAGGTTTATATTGCACACTAGAACATTCATGCATGTCATGCTGTAAAGCATGTAAGAATATATGTTTAGTTTTTATAATAACCTTCTTTTTGTGGTACATTAAATTTACTAACTATTTCATCACAATTCACATCTGCAACTTTAGTTTGTTCCATTGCACTTTCTACTTCTTCCATTGTAAGCTCAACATCAGTGTGAATACTTGGCTCATCAAGCATATTTTGATGTCCTGCTGCAGAATCATGACTTCACTCAGGAGTCTATTTTGCCAATTCAGCTTCCAAAAGTTCTTCTTGACATAGTTCTTTCTCCAGTAACTCCAAGCATTGCTCACATTTTAGATATGTATTTAAGTTTGTTGGATAATATGCATCAATCAAGTTGGTTTTCAGAATTTCTGTACTGTCAGGTACTTCTTCGGCTAACTACTGAATTTCACTCAAAGGCTTCATTACCCGATTTCTAGGCCAAGACTTAACCAAGACTAAACCAAAGGACATTAATGCTACGTCCATACAAAGGCAATCTAGTTATCCAATCTGCAGCTATATAGCTACCACACTTGCTATGTGAGAGCATGTTCACACCAAAGACAGTTTTGACTAAGACTTGTATCTGCTGATAAATCTGCCCATACCTCATCTGCATTGCTCCTTTCAGCTTTTGTCATGTATAGTATAACATAAAGAGCAACAACTGTTGTATCATCAGCAATATGGTGTATAACAGTGTTTGCATTTCAAAGCTGAGCAATAACATGATTGTAATCATTAATGAATGGCATTCCTTATTTAGTTTTAAATGATATGTATTTCTTGGTGACTTACCCGAACAGATGAGATCAAACTATTCACTCGACCAACTGATGTCACAGGCTTTAGCCAAATCTGTACTGAATGTATTACTTGTCCTTACTTTTGTATTTTCACTGACAGTATTTTCCACATGAGTGCCTTTGAAACCTTTTCACCTTGTTCTGTAGATCAGAATTTACATTCTGAGCAGGAATGGAACAAGTAACATATTTTTCCATGAACTCCATCACCCAGCCATCACTTTCTTTACCAAACTGAGGAGCAGCTTTAATCCACAACAGCCTATGTATATGTGGAGTCCCATGTGCTTGGTACTCTTTCCTCCAAGAGAAATGTTCCACAGTGCATAATGGACTATTTTTTTTATTCGCATATAAAGTGTAACATGGTTAAAATTCTGTGATGACAGACCCAAGATAAATGTACAGGCTCCGTGCAACACATTTCTCCTGGTGTCATTTGTTCTATGACTTCTTTCTGTGGATTACTTTCACAAATCCACTGTGCAATATCATCCCAACTATACTTGGCACAAATTAAAGTCACAAACCAAGTTAGAGAGCCCAAGTTTCTGATCATACATCTAACCCCGGAGAATCTCCTATACTGATATTCCTTGGTTCCTCTCATTGTAGCAAGAATATTGGTAAGTTTATCCTATGAATCCTCATTTTTTTCTTTCACTTGTTGCAGCAACTCACATGCAGAAAGATTTAGAAATCTAGATCCGGTCTGAAGTGTATGAGCAACAGCAGAACATAATGTTGAAAATTCACTTTCATATATTCAACTTTGGTGCGGAATCGGGAATCTACAGACTACGTTCTTGTAAAAGGACATTCTGAAGTAGAGATTCAAGCCTTCTGATCATCCAATCTACCTCCTGTAACAGTAGGAAAAAGCATATGGAAACAATGAGCTTCCAGTGTCTTTTCCAAGATACTGATTTGTGCACCTTTTCTTGCTTTCCTTTGATACAATTCAAAACTGTCCCCCATGACTTCACTTGAGTGTAGAGGAAGAATAGTGCAATGTACATACAAACTATTCCCTTCTGCAACTGATAGGCATTGGAACTGACCTTCTCTGCGTTTGTTTGTTGACTCAACATCAAGCATAGACAAATCTGATACAGGCAGATTGCCTTTGTATAAATCAGTGTGCTCCAATACAAATGCCAATGCATTCTTCACTTTTCCATTATCTATACGCTGTTGACAAATGCTCTTATCTTAAGTGGCAACACATTTACTAAAACAGAAAAAGAATCTGCAATGTCACTCTTCACTCCTAGGGTGTTCACATTTTCTTCAAAATTGAGAGGTAAATACACAACTTTGCCTCTCACACCTTGCACTAATGATTTTTTATGCAGATTTGGCATCTTTGTTTGCAATCTAGCAATAACCTAGAACGGATGAACAGTTTGCAATGCAATCACTTCAAACATGTTCCATTTTTGAAGCACAAGAGGGACATCAGGCACTACCATGTCGTTCAAGACACTTCTAGGTGGAATACTTCTTTGATTTCAAAACCCAACACAGTGTCTATGAACATCAAGGGCCTCATTTGTGTCAAATCGTTCTTCTACAAACAAATACCGATAACGTTCTTTCCAAACATCTTGTAAACTCTGTTTCATGTTCGCCTCAATGTACACTAGTTGCACTTGAGACTTATAAAAAGTGTGTCGGCAAGATATACAAACAATGTCAGGTCTTTCAGTACAAGACATCGCAAACATTGCAATACTTTTCTATACTGTTGAAAAATCAGATCCTTTGAAAACATAGGATGATCATTTCCATTTCCTGTGAGTGTTTCATCTACATACATATACTCTTTTAAATGCATTTAATTTGCATTGTAGAAACTAAAACTTTCTACAGTTCCAGTCAGACGTTTTTCATTTAAAAGTACAAGAGACATACTTGGTGTTTTGTACTCATGCAGTTCAACTAGACTGCATCTCATTTTAGTATGTTGTGTAGCCAGCATCCCTATATGGTGAAACTGACTCTTACATCTACTTTTATCAAGACAAGCTAGAGAGTGACCCAGAAGTCCTTTTTTTCACAAACTTCACAGTCTTCTAGTCTCTGTAGCATCTTGATCTGTCTTTGAATATTATTATTTTTGTGCAAAACCTGCAAACATCTTTTAAAGAAAACATATCAATATTACACACAAAATTGCATATCCATACCTCACAATTATTTTTATGTTTTATTCTAGACAGGCCTAAACTTTCAATTTCTTTATTTTCAAAACTTAGGATTTCTTATTTTTCAGAAATCACACACTTTCGGAATTCATCCACTCGCATCAATAGCTAGGGGAACATTCTTTTCATAAAAAGATCTTTCTGTATGAGAAGTGTGTTTCCACTCTCCACCAAACACGTCACAAAAGTTGTCATGTGTAAGTACATGAATTCTTTCTATATTTGTATAGAATGGAGTAGTAACCTTAAGTAATTTCTTAAGTTTATTCAATACAAAAATTGTAGAGAGGCAAGACACACCAGGTGAGGATAAACGCAGATTTATTGGGACACGTATCAGACATATAGTTGAGACCCCCAACCAGGACAGCATCAGATCTCCAACTGCCGAAATACATAACAAATCCCACTCTTACTTCCCACAATGATCTCTCCTCTCCCGACAACATTCTCTTTTCCGGCCAACCTTCTCTGACGAAACCCATGATGCGTCTCCACATATCGTCAGACTGCAGAGCTTCAAACCACTCTTCCCTCTGTATCACCTTTTCAGTGGTCGCAAATACCATATTACCAACATCACCACATTTTTCACTCTCCTCATCATCACTACTATCCACCCTTAACCTCGAAGCATATTCAGCTTGTACATTGCTTTTCCCAGGGACAACTTCCATATTGAATCTGAGTCATTGTAACCTGGTTACCAGGCATGCAACTCTTCTTGAGACTTTATCCAGGCCTTTACTTTCAAAGTTGCCTTTAATGGTTTATGGTCAGTTCTCAAAATGAATTCCTGACCCCACACACAATTTTTCAGTTTTTCAATTCCCCAATGGCACACAAGAGCCTCCTTTTCTATGACTGAGTAATTCAACTCAGCCCCTTTCAACATGCGTGAAGCATGTAAAACTACATCTTCCATACCATCCACTCCTACTTGGGACATAACCACACCAATCCCCATTTCGCTAGCATCCACCGATAAGATAGTCTTTTTCTTGGTGTCGTACATAGCCAATGGTTTTGCCATATCACTTTCGATTTTATTTCTTCAAACTCCTTTTGACAAGTTCTATCCCAGTCAAATTCAACACCTTTCTTAAGCAGAGCTCTCAAATTTATTACCCTATCCGCAAAATTTTCTACAAAACGATGGTAAAATTCTATGGTACCTAAAAATGACCTCAATTGTGCCTTGTTTTTCGGAACTTGCATTCTTCTTATCCCATCAACCAAATCCTTCCTGTGTCTAAGACCTCCCTCAGATATTTCATGGCCCAAGTACTCCACTGTGCGAGTGCAAAAGACACACTTCTGACCACGTAATGTAATTCCACGCTCTTTGAATACCTTTAGAACCACCTCCACTTTTTCTCTCAATGTCTCTTCAGTTTTCCCACATACTAACACATCGTCTTGGAAGCACCAGACATCTTTCACTCCCTTTAGTAATGTGTCCATCACTTTTTGAAATACTGATGAAGCAGATATTAGCCCAAACGGCATACGTCAGAATTGATAAACTCCTTCATACGTAATAAATGCAGTAAGTTTTCGCGACTCAGTATCTAAATATATTTGATGGTATGCACTTGCCATGTCTAGCTTCGCAAAAAAACTAGCGTTACCAATTCGACTTAGTAATTCACCCATATTGGGTAGGGGATGTCGATCAGCTATGACACACTTATTCACTTCTCTTAAGTCTATACACACTCTTAATTCACCACTTGGCTTCTGTTCCACCACAACCGGGGAAATCCACTCTACATCCTTAGCTTGTTCAATGATACCCACCTTTTCCAGTTTAATAATTCTTCCTTCACAGCATCACGCATAGTCATTGGTAATGGTCTCAGTTTCGCACACACTGGCTTACTCCCATCTCTCAACGTAATTTTGTGCACCATACCCTTCAGACAACCTACTCCATTACTGAAGGCTTTGGGATATTTTGTTATCAAATCACTGTTAACATCCCCCCTCTACTAGGCCCTCCGACATTTCCAATGTTAAGGACTTGTTCTTCACTATTGGGGTCCAGTTTGATGCCCAGACCTCTTTGTTCTCTCCACCCGAGTAAAGTTTCCCCCTTCCTTGTAACATATATTTTGCCATATGTCGTTCTCCCTTTGAAACTAAAATGAGCCATGCAGCACCCCAATAGCTCTATTTTCCCGCCATTGTAGTCCCCAGGGTTTTTATCAGCTGGTGTTAAATCTTCCATCCGACCATGTACTATATTCTCATAAGTACCCCTTGACATCAAAGTAATCTTTGAACAAGAGTCTGCTAACATTCTTACTTCTTGCCCATTCACCTTAACCCACGCCGCAGGATGTTCACACTCAACATTCTGAGAACATTTCACCACATTAACAGTAACCACCTCACTCTCAGACTCTTCACCCTCTCCTGATGATACAACCTCACATTCCTCAACAAACATGGTCCCTTTAGTCCCAGCTATGCGATAATTTTTACAGCAGTTTTCAAAATGTCCCCACTTCTTGCATATAGAGCAATTTGTTTGTCTTACAGGACATATTGGTGAAGTTGATAAGTGACACGCACTCCCACACCTAAAACATAAACGTTCCTCTCTTCTTGGACCTCCATAAGTAACCTCCTTCTGAGTATTCCCTTTTACTAGTGTATTCCTCGATTTCCTTTTCTCCTTAGTAACCCCCTTCTTAAGGTCACTAATCTTTAAAACTTCAATAGGCTGAACAGGTTTCGTCTCTTTCGTACCCAATTTCGCCACACACCTCTATGTGTGCTCTATCCTCTTAGCAATAGTTATAACTTTATCTAAATTAGGATCGTCCTTCAACCACACTTCCTCTCAAATTTTATCATTTGAACAATGTAACATGAACTGATCCCTTATATGTTCCACCAAATTTGCAATTCAATGACAAGTGTCTCAAAGCTGTAATGTATTCTTCTACTGACTCGCCGTCATGTTGGAATCTCATTCCCAAATGATAACGTTTCAACACCGTGCTGATCTTTGCCTCAAAATGTTTGTCTAATTTAAGTAAAGCATAGTCAAAGTCATTACCACCATCTTCCATGTCCAATTCTGCAATATCAGGCAGTGTTTCATAAATTCTTTGCCCTTCATAGCCCAAAAAGTGCATTAACATGCATACTTTCCTTTCCGTAGACATACCATTTCCACATGTCGCCTTAACATAATGCAAAAATCCCCTTTTCCATGGGCCCCACTTGATCCTAGGAGGGCCCGGGGTAGGCATGAACATTTGTGGCCCAGGGACACCAGACAAAACCATGTTAGGATTAACTATATCAGTATCTTCTATAGCAGTGGTGCTCTTCTTCACTCACGTGACCAAAGTTTTGTTAAATTTACTAATCAACAGCAAACCCTGCCACGTTGTTTCTCACATGGACCAATAATAGTGTATTTTCGACCTTTTTCTTCAACAGATAGCACGTCGCCGCCTTCCCAAAAGTGCCCTGGGCGATTGACGAATCTCGTTGCAGCTTCCTGGGGTCAAGGTGTCAGTTCCAACCAACGGAGATTGAAAGGAAAAGAAATTATGATGCTGTCACGTGACCAGGTACGCACTGGCCGTCCATGTATCAAATTATGGATCACATGAGCTGGCGTTACGACTACAGGAAGAAGGAATTCAGTGAAGCCACCCACTCTTCGCGGCACAGCGGGATGGTCCAATAGATCCTGTACACGGTTCGTTGAGATCCGTATCACATCGCACACCGATCCGCACTCGCCATGTTGCTCACACCGCACAACGCAACAGCCGTGTCCCGATAGTCCTTCGACAAATTACCACTGGTTGTGTCATGACCGGACAACACTCGGGTTTGGCAGCTGCCGACCTCAAACGGCGATCCACTCTTCAAGGACCGCCGGAATCCAATCGTTGGGTAATCTACAAGGACTGCAGAGTAGGTCTGCAACGATTCGCTGGGCTGGGGGTCACAAAACTCCTTCACCATCAAGGCTTGCCTGGGTTGTTCTCTCTGACTTCTTCAGTATCCCATCCTCGTCGCCAATGTAGAGAGGCAAGACACACCAGGTGAGGATAAACGCAGATTCATTGGGACACATATCAGACATACAGTTGATACCCCCAACCAGGACAGCATCAGATCTCCAACTGCCGAAATACAATACATGACAAATCCTTAGCAGTGCATTGTGACCTCAACCATGCACAGCCCAATGACTTCACATAAAGAATGCTCATCATCCCCATAGCAACACTTGGCATTCCCCTAACACAGCAAACCAATATTTACCAGTAAACCCATATATATACAACAAAAATGAACAATTTTCTTTTCATATGGAAAGCTTTTTTTAATTATTACTTCTACTTTTTTCTTTTTCAAAAAACACTTTACCACATATCTAGATTTTGTTTTCATACTTCTCCAAAGATTTGTAAAAACTCGAGAGTGGTACACTTTCATATATATATCTTTATTCTGCTGTTTCTAATTGATAGCATATTTGCTATCTTTTTTTCTAAAAATCTATGCTTTTTTACTAGCTACTAACAGATTTGATATTTTTGTTTTTCTTACTTTTAAATAAGGCATTCTCGGTTCCATCAATGTGTTCAGTTGGCACATCTCCTACTTGAAATTGCAGATGTTGAAAAGTATTATCGATAACAGGTATTGTTGTATTATCTACAGTATTTTTATCTACAGATTTAAGAACACTATGTTTTAAAATATTATAGTTCAAAACGTGACTTCCCTGCAAAGAATTCATTTTTATAGCACATTGTTGTTGCTTTCTCGAGGGCATCTCACAAAAAAGCTGTAAAAAAGAAATTGGGATGGTGAAGGTCAGTCATTGTGTTTCTTTATATTTTCAATTTATACCATGAGTTGTTCTTTATATAAAATGTATTCAGTATATTTATTTTTTGTAATTTCATACACTTTATAGATATTACTCGGAAAGCAGTTTTTTCCATATTTAATTTCAGTGTTTTTGAAGAAGGTTCAAGCAGTAGCACATGTTAAGCTATAGTTATATATATAAAAAAATTCCCATATCAAATGTCCTTCCCTCTTTCTCCATATGTAAGACCTTGCAATTCTCTTAGTTGGTGCATGGCTTTCATATGTGCATTCCTTATTATGACTTCCAAGGCTGTAAAACAAATGTACACTATCACCTATATAATTACCCCTGGTTTTATGCAGTCTTACCACCTTGAAAATGTACTCTCCCAACCACAAATGCATCACAACTGAGAAACTCAGTTACCATCAATTCAAACTACTTTGCTCATCTTATTTATACTATATGCAATCCTTCACACACATTCTCCAACCATATGAGCCTAATCTACAAAAGGTATGTCAGCCTACTAGACAACAGACATTCCTTCAGCAGAAATGTGAAAAAGGAGCATGTGACCTTCTCTCTCCACATTAATTGATCACTATAAACTAAAGTTGCAAAGAGCACATTTAGGCCTGAGCACAGTAAACATGGCATACATTAGCATCATTTCTTCATACGCATTCAATACAATAATCTGTTACACATCTTTGCTTTGATGTAGCAACCTACCGTTCATGCATCGCTGGTGCGTCCTCAATTCATGAGGAAGGTGATAGGAGAAGAGAGTTGCAGGATAATGCACTGTCACTTGGTTGCTCTACCCAGCCCCAGTATACTGCTGGTCACATAACTGGACCCTGCTACAGCCTTGCTTCTCCCACCACCTATTTAATCAGTCCTCCTTAGGATTCCTCATCAATGAACATGCAAAGTCAAGCACTTGCTCAGCTGTTTCCACCTATTCAAACATCATAAGGCCAATGGCTTGACCCACTATGCTGCATTTCACCTATAAACATATCGCTACTACTGCTACTCAACAAAAGACATCACCATGTGTGTCCTGCCTCCACTGCCCACCCCCACACTCACTAGGGTTTGAAGGGCCAAGTGCCCTGTGCCGCCCCAGAAAGCTACCTTAGCAATCCTCATCAATAATACTGTTGCCTACATCCCACTGTACACTTCTTCAGTAATACCTGACATACTGTAATGGTAACTTCAGAGTACAGTTCCCAAACCATTTCTAAAAATAAGAAATGTTAATTGGAAACAAACATGGCATGCATTAGCATCATTTCTTAATTCACATTAATGAAGGTTTTGCAAGATAATGGAGGTCATTACGACCCAGGCGGTAAGTACGCCAACTTTACCACCAGGGTGTAAACTACGTTTACACCATGGTGGATGGCGGATTTACCGCCCCATTCCAAGGTGAGTGGGGCGGTAAATCCCCATTTCCCATTTTACCCTTCCCCATTCTCATTTTTGCCCCATAGGGCATAATGGGAGTGGGGAAGGCGCTAATTACGCCACCGTAAATTACGGTGGCGTAATTAGCACCAAGGCGGTTTAGCGCCATGGATTTTAACGGCTGCTAAAAGCAGCCGTTAAAATCGGAAGCAGGCGTTAAGGGTTAACGACGGCGTTAACCCTTAACGCCTGAGTTGTAATGAGGCCCAATGTGTTACACATCTTTGCTTTAATGGACCATCCTACCAGTCATACATCTCTGGTGTGTCCTCAATTCATGAGGAAGGTGATAAGAGAAGAGAGCTGCAAGATAATGCGCTTCATCCACCCAGCTCCAGTTTTCACACCTTACAAGCGTCTACTTAAGAACTCTAGGACAACTCCAGGCAGACAACATTCAGTATATTGCTGATCACAAAACTGGGACCTGCTCCTCCCACCACCCATTTAATCAGTCCTCCTTAGGCGTCCTCATTCAAGAACATGCAAAGTCAAGCACCTCCCCTGTTTGCACCTATTCAGGCATCATAGGGTCATTGGCCTGACCCGCTACACTGCATTTCACCTACAAACAAATCACTACTACTGCTACTCAACAAAAGATATCAGCATGTATGTCCTCCCTTCACTGCCCATACCCACCTTCACTAGGATTTGAATGTCCAAGTGCCTTGGGCAGCCTCAGAAAGCTACCCTAGCAAACCTCATCAATAATACCCTTGCCCATCCCACCGAATATTTTTTCAGTAATAACTAATAAACTGTAATCATATTACAATTCCCAAACCAGAAGCCATTTTCACTGGAAACCTACCAATCGAAATTAACTTTCCCTGTAATATGGCAGAATCCATGAATTACCACAAATAAAAAAAAAAAACATTTGCCAACATGAATAGCAAGTTTTCATTTATCAACTGCACTCCATCATGAGACTTGTGATACTTAATGCCACATTCAAAATTGTCCACAAATCTAACACAAAAGTAGTTACAAATTTGGGATCATAATGAAGAGCTTGCTATCCAACTTCAAAGCACAAACACAGCAGCAATATTTTTCAAGGGTAGAGGTATGCTGCTTGTTTAATTTGACAAATTACTATGAACCCCTATTCATTTTACTTCTCCATATGTCAGTGCATTTTATAACAACATATGAGATTACATAGCATGAAACCCAAATAGGCTCCTGCCCTACAAAGCACACCATTGCCAAGCAAATTGTGAAACTGCCAAATATGGTTGCTGATTATTATTGCTAAATTACTAACAACAATTAGATGTGAGTGGAAATATTGCAGTATAAACGAATGCCCCATGTAGACCTCTCCTATAGGTTCTTGAATAATTTGGGATGCTATTCAGCAGCTCATATAGTGTAAACAAGATCAGAAAAGTACAGTTTCACTAGGCAGGCATTTAGTTTGTCTGGTTGTGATATATCTGTGGTTGGCTCAGTACATGTTTTGAATGATAATCCTAAATTACAAGTAAGCTAATTCTATATGCCACAGTACCCATTTCATTTATAACCTAACAATTCATGATAAAGCATGCACATATTATGAGAAATATATGCATAAACCATGTCATTTGCAAGCTCATACCTATATGGAAAGAGTCAAACACATTTGATACACTACTGCATAAAAGCGGAAATGCAAACTATAAGACCCTACCCACTTAGCCACTATGAATTCACATTGCTTCATAGTTTCTCAGAAACCATTAACCTGGTGTATTTTACCTGAAATGCCAAAATACTTTAGTAATTCCTTGCATACTCTAACCAAAACTTCACAGAACAATTCCAAAACCACTTCTCAAGAGGAAAAATGTTCACTCCAAACTTACCAGTTCAAATTGACTTTCCCAGTAAGCTAGCAGAATCCACAAATCTCCACAAATAAGCAAAAGAACATTGTCGAACTTCATAACCAAGTTAGCATTCGTCCAGTGCACTGCCTCATAAAACTTCTCAAATTTAAAGGCACATTCAGACACTTCCACAATTCAAACACAGTACAAAATCACCAATATAGAGTCACAGAAAACATCTTAAAATGCAACTACAAAGCACATACACAGCTAACATATTTGTCAAGAATAGCGTTATGCTGCTTGGTTGACACCAGGGTTTCTTATGCACTCCCATTCATATCACATCTTCAAATGTCAGTGAGAAACAACCTTTAATTGCAAATATATGTTGTCACACATAACCATAGAATAACATGTGATACTGCTTAATCACTCTCCTAAAAACACTGAAGTAAAATATGAAAAACCCTACTTTCCAAACAATACTTACCAACTTGACTAAATCAGACACCTAAACATACTTAATGTATCTTATATATTCAGTAAAAAAACTTTGTTAAAGGGACGTTATGGTTAAGTTGCGCTACTAAAAACCTATGAAATTCAGTGAAAAAACTTTGTTAAAGGGACGTTATGGTTCAAAGTAAAACCGAAAACCCCCTGAAATTCGGCAGTTATGGTAAGATAAGCAACCATAACTCGCGCCGCCACCATGCACTGCTAACACTAACACCCAGGACATCAAAGATGACATCACAAATGTCATTGATGACATCACTGATGACATCACGTGGCTGGCTCTCCCTTTTTTTCCTTTCCTGACATATCTAGGCCACATGATTTTCTTCAGTGACAGTCAGGAACTAAAAATTGTAAATTACTATATTCATAGACTTATCCTTCAAGTATGTTCTTAGAATAATTCCCTTATGGTCCAGTCATATCATATGAAACATATGCATAGGAGACGTCACAACCTTGAAATATAGCAATCCTTTTTGTGCATTAAAATTATCAGTAGATTTATCAGCACTTTCTGATACTTTTGATGTTTTTTTATTACTGTACTTTCCCTGTATATGCTTATATGTTTATATGTTGTACTCACACTATTTTCCTTAGGGTCCAGACACATCATGTGATATATATATATATATATAGATAGGGTAAGTAACAACCTTGAAACAGAGCAATCATTTCTCTCCATAAAGGTAATCAGTTAGGTTATGAACACTTTCTGCTACTATTGCTGTTTCTTTTTCCAACTTCAATTCCCTTGTATATATTCATATTTGTATGTGGTGTTGTCTCTTTGTGATTTGTGTATAATAATGCAATTATGTAGTAAGTGGGTTTTATTACCTACTTATCACAAGTGTAACTGCACGCAAAACTCTAATATGAAAACAGTTACCATTTCAATATTCAACATGGCAAGCTTATGAATATTGCACCTCCATCATGTATGCTGCACACAATGCCTATGTTTCTAAATGAGTACCTTAGTATACTGGATTTAAGTTAATAATAGAATGCTATTTATATCAATGCATAGCTTAATGCACTGATTAGCACTTGATAGTTATTCCAATAATATTTGACACTTTTTTTATTAACATTACACTAAGAATACCTTGTACAGACTTTTCATGAAAGGTAAATGCACATGTGATGTTATCAGTGATGTCATCAATGACATTTGTGTTATCATCTTTGATGTCCTGGGTGTTAGTGTTAACAGTGCACGGTGGCGGTGCCAGTTATGGTTGCTTATCTTACCATAACTGCCGAATTTCAGGGGTTTTTCGGTTTTACTTTGAACCATAACGTCCCTTTAACAAAGTTTTTTCACTGAATTTCATAGGTTTTTAGTAGCGCAACTTAACCATAACGTCCCTTTAACAAAGTTTTTTTTACTGAATTTCACTGAATTTCATAGGTTTTTAGTAGCACAACTTAACCATAATATCCCTGACTTCATAAACATGTAACATAGAACATACTAACCCCCTCGTAGTGATTTTCATGTCCGCGGACGACCGCCAAGTCCGCAGACATATCGAAAATCTGAGCGTGGTGAATGTAAATTTAAATATTGTGCCCCATTTCCCCTTTGAAGTTGGCTCTGAAAAGAGCCGTTTTTTTTTTTTTACAGATTCTTGACAGACACATGTTATTTTGTATTTTTTTCTTGTTTTTTTTTTCTTACTTTACTCCTAAAATCTTTACATAACCTTCTCCAAAGCAACCTTTACATTCCAAAATAGAAAGGCATTTCCCGTAAAAGATAAAGAAATGCCATCTTCTTTAAAATTAACAGCATTACTGGCATCAATATTCTCATTGTTACAGAAGAACATACCAGCTCTAAGCATGAAGGCACACATGCCTCAGTTGATGACACACCTAGCAATGTTTTGCTGAGGACAAAAAACTGAACTATTGTCCCATATTGCCCTAGGTAGTAATCCAGAAAAAATTACTTTCTCATTTGGAAGGATCTTCATTACAGCTTGAACCAAGCGTTCCAAATCAGCCAACAAAGAGGGGCACTGACTTTGCCCAAATGGAAAGCACCATAGTGCAAAACTACCACATGCGGACTGTTCATCGTGGCCATATCCTCACAAACTTGTACAATTCCCTGTACATTGCAATCAGGCACAGTGCTCCACACCACCTCCACTCCTTTCACATCAAAGTTCTTTGCAACATGCCTGCATTCAGCGTACTGCTGTAAACCATGCACAAACATATCTCCGAGCACCAACACCCTGACTTTCTCCACTTCTGCCATCTTCACCACACACAGTCTCTTTCAACACAAATCCACAACCTCGACATCTGATTGGCTGATCCGTACAGTCTTCTTTCCATGTTGGATTTCCTGGAAAATCCCGGATGTAGCACGCCCTGTCCACGAACAGCCGTGGTGTCCGCGGACGGCGTCCACTTTACTCTCTGTGCCATTCCCTCATTGCATACAGCTAAGCAATCACACAATACGAATAACGTCCACAGAACACCCCCATTTTGTGAATTTTCGAACATTTCAGGACAATTATCATTTCATTATTCAACATATTAACATTACAAATATTATACTTTCATCTTGTACTCTGCACACAATGCTATGTTTCTCCATTGGTAGCTCAGTATACTAGATAGAATCCCATAATACAATGCTATTTATATCAATGCATCGTTCAAAGCACTAATAACGGTATGATATTTATTGCAATATCCTTGACACTTTTTTTGCAACATTATAATAAAAATCCCTAGTACACAAATTCCATGAAAAGTACATACACATGTGATGCCATCAGTGATTTCATCAATGACATTTGTGATGTCATCTTTGATGTCCTGGGTGTTAGTCTTAGCAGTGCACGGTGGTGGCACGAGTTATTTTTCATAGCTTACCACTATTTGCAATTTTCAGGGGTCTTTCGGCTTTACTTAAAACCATAACGTCCTTTAAACAAACTTTTTTAATATCACGCAAAAAATATACAAACATGGGGTGCAAAAACCAACTTCTACAGATGGCTTTACACAGAATGTTGCAAAGTAAGAATTTATGCTCGTTCACAGTGAAGGTCAGCTGCTTCCATTTTTTTCTCGGGCCCCGGAGAGGCTCACGAAGCGGACTATAAGGTTGTATTGTGTTTTGACCTTGACAGACAGAGATTGTGATGAAAGACTTCTCTTGAAGGAGTGTTGCTAAAACGTAAGAGAAGATAAGGATGAAATTTATGAAACAAAACCACTTTTATATATTATATCACTATGCGAAAGATCGTTGGCACACGCGGAGTCGTATTTTGGGACTGCACAACTCGTAGACAATGGAAATTGCAATTGTACGGTAAGCAACCCTTTCGATTATTTTATACCAAATATAATTACAATAGCGTAGCATTAAAGACCGCTCAAGTTGAACGTGTTCGTTGAAAGTGGCATAATGTTTTCTACCGTGCACTATCACCGCCGAATTGATCCCCTGTTGTTTAGAGGGCTCTGAAAAAGGCAGACGACACAGGGTGGGTTAATAGAAATAATTTAACCGGTCTATAGGCGGTCAAGTGCTCTACTCGCTGTGCCACTTCACTATAGCCTGTCAAATGGCACAGCGAGTACAACGCTCGCTTTGACATCCGTGCACAGCTTGCTAACGCAAGTTCGAATCCCAGCAAGCCCAACTCAGCCTTTCATCCTTCCGTGGTCGATAAATGAGCACCACACCGTGGTTAATAATAAGCACCGCTTAGATACCTTACGGTTCTTAGCGCTATATGAATGGGAAAATATTATTATTTTATTATTAACATACTCCATTGCACTATCTTCGATAGCAAATATTTTCACACCATAATAAATAAAATGATGATTTTTAATGAAGATCGGCTGGTGAGACTAATTTATGTTTTTTAAAACAGGTATGTGGCCCCATTTTGCCTATGTCACGATTTACAGACTCCAGCGGATGGGGTCTTCAACTGCCAGGTGCAGGTCCAAATATGCAACTTCATGACCCTCACCATTTTATGGGACAATCGCCAAGGACCAATATGCCCTTACGCAGTACTAGCGGCTAAAAACAACATACCAACCAATAGGGTGGTCTAATGGCTCGTTTTTGGAGCAACCTTCTGATTATCAGAGCGACCATTTACTGCTTTTATTATAAACCAACAGCCTATCTACCGCAAAGGAACAACGCATGGCTCCAAATAAACTTTTGCTGATAGACAGCAGAGACAATAGCAAATTGCTGAATATTCACTAAACATTTCATGTGAAATAAATGTACTTTACCAAATGTACAATTCTGCTGTTTACTTTTAAACAACAGTTTCATATTTCGAATTGTGGTGCACTAAGTTGTAAGCTGATCTAACACCCTCTGTACCGCAAAGGAACATTGCGTGCCTCAACATGAACTTTTGCGGATCGAGAACAAAGACAAATGCAAATTGCTGAATATTCTCTAAACATTTGATGTCAAATAAATGAACTTTACAAAATTTAGAATCTTGCTGTTTGCTTTTAATTCACTGTTTCATATTCCGAATTGTGGCGCGCTGTGTTGTGACATGATATGTGTTGTCTTCCGGGTTCTGTGTAAAGTCACTTAGGACTGGAGAGGACTGGGCGTGTTTGATGCCGCACCCTTTAACGTCACGGAGAGAGGCGGGGAATATGAATGCTTTTATAATATCAGGCTTAGAGGCGGGAGATATGATTTAGTGTCGAAAAAGCAAGTCAGCCAGGTCAATAGCGCCAGTCATAGGATTATCATATAATGTCGGCGCACACCAGCCGGCTTTATCGTTTCTTTAGTGGACAAAAAGTCAGTTGACGCCCATAGGAAATTGTACTATTAGCGGACAAAAGGAGTGGTCTTAAAACACTTTCACCCTGACAACGAACAATACAAACAACGTTCTCAGGACACCCCCATTTTGTGTAATTGCAACCATTTCGGGACACCGCGAGTGTTCTTAGAACACATTCAACTAGACAGATTACAATACGGACAGCGTCCTGAGGACACCCCCAGTTTGTGTATTTACGAACAATAAAGTACACCGCGAGTTTTCATAGCTCATGTTTACCTTCCTTGCGAACAAAAATGACACATACTCCGTCCTCTAAACACCCCACCATTTAGTTTATTTACAAAATGTCAGAACAGCCGTGTTCTCTGCGGACAAATCGAACGTAACAAAAAACGTCTAGCACATAAAAAATCAAAACATTGAACCTATCTCATACTCCCCACCCTCCCCAAACACTCTTACACACCAACACAGGGCACTAAATACAATTTTTTATCCACTTTTCACCGCGCTGTACGCGGTCAACGGCGAATACAAGATGGCGGGCGCCACAGCAAATCTGACGCGCTCCACGCCCCTTGCCGTCCAATCAGCGAACACGTCACATGTCCGCGGACATGACGCAAGGCCATGGGCCAATCGGGGTGCTGTCTGCGGAGCGAACAGGGAAGTCCGTCCGCGAGCGAACACAGATATCACTAATTTTTTTGCCTTACATTTTGGTCATTTTTAAAAAAAACTACTGGACGGATTTACACCAAATTTGCAAAAGCACGCTTTCGGGACCAGGCCGCCGCTCCTGCCACAAATTTGGTGTAAATCCGTCCAGCGGTTCGGGCTGTAGCCGTGCGCCAAGTTTTTTCCCATTCAGTCTATGGGAAAAAAAAAGTTTTGGGACCCCTCCTATAACTTTTCCCCCCTGGACGAATCCTCACCAAACTTTGCAAAAATTTCAGAGTGGGCCATATACTTTTTTTGCAAAGTTTGGTGAGGATTCGTCCAGGGGGAGCGAAGTTATAAGCCGCCCAAAAAAGTGCTCTTCCTATGGAAACACCAACTTAACCATAACTACATGGCCACTACCATGGCCATGTAATAATGTATAAAAAACATAAAATATAAAAAAACACAATCACTCACCTTCAGCTGCTCCAAATAATGAATAGATATTCACAATAGCCAAAGAGAGAACATGTGCACTTTCTGAGTTCTAGAATCAGAATGTCAAAAAATCACAAATAGGTCACTTTCATAGCTTTCAGAAATCAATAATACAAAAAAGGACTGTAGAAAGCAAACAGGTAAAATGCCCAACACATTTTTATTACAACCTATAACAGTCAAAAAACCCCAACATTATCCTTCCAAAGAAATACTTTGCAGATCATGTACAAATGCAATTAAAAAACATTTTCTTTATTCATTTTTATAAATTACATAAACACGGTTATAACCCTGGTTACATGGCAAGAACCCTTCTATAGACTCGGGTACACACACATTTTAAATGCGCCGGAAAACCCATATTGCAAAGGTTTCAAATTTAAATCACACATGCCTTGAGGTGAGAACCTCCAAACAGAAAGACATGTAAAAATCTGTGCTAAAGCATCCATAAAATAATATGATCACTGCACCAAAATACAAACTGATATACTGTGGGTACAATGAATAGGTTCTTGATCGCGGCTACCAAAGCCCGCCACAAAGTACGACGTATGATTGGAGCGTTCATAATCACAGATAAAGTCAACCGCTGGTAGCCGGGGCTACCCATAACATTTGTCAAGATTCAAAAAGACATGTTGACAAGTTCTAATAATTAAAGCAAATATCAAGGTTCACATGAGGGTATAGAATCAGGAACATATGTCAAATTGTGTAGTGTAAAATCAATTAAATAGCATGATGAATGCACAGAAATTAGAATCACTATACCCCTGGCTAAGGCGATGGTCAGAGACGCGGCTATACCCACCAAACAAAAATATATGACGTCGGTATCAGCGGCTATATTCGATCTAACAGGGCATGAAGTTTCATTTGCTGCTGTCGTAACCGCTGCTATTTTTAAAAAAAATGCATCAAAGGTAATTTCCTAGTTGGGTTTGTTGTTGGCCTCCACCTCTGATGGAAGCAGAGGATCCCAACCCCTCCCTGCAATGTAGTGATTGGCCCCACACCAGCTTCTTCAATCAATGCTCCATGACCAGGACAAGGCCTTCCCTTTGAAGGCTGCATGTTGTCTGTGTATGTTCGGCGAAGGCCTAAGGGATAAGACCATGCTGTGTTTTTTTCCAGTCATAGGTTTCCAGCTGCGGGCAATCCGTCAAATTGAAGTTAAACAATACTACATCAACACCCCCACCCAACCAAGCAATCATTATCCCGATTCCCACTCCTCCACCACAGCCAGCCGAGGCAAGCTCGGAGCTCTTCCAGTACAGCCAAAACCTACCTGAATCCCTTGCCTACTGGCACCCCCCCCCAAGCAATCTATTAAATTCAGTCTTCCGCCCTGCTTGCAGGCAGCTCACCTCACCATTGCCAATCATCATCGTCAGACTCTGAACAGCACTCACTCAGCAGAGCAGCAGGCTAGTGCACTGAGGTTGCCCGCTGTATCGCAATGTGTGCAGAGTGACGGAGTGCATCATGTGCCCATGTTCTCCTGACAATTTGCAGGCATGAGCCAGACCTGTGTCATCATCAGCACTGTGGGAAGAAAAGAAATGCACAGCCAGTGCCAGCAGCCTATTTGATGTGAACCACCCAGGCTGGCTTGGTAATCATTTTCGTTTGTTCTAATTATGTGTACTTCCGCTACCCAAAGAGGCCCTATGCCACGAGGCCTACCGGGGGATGTCCCGGTGTCCCAGTGGGGCAGTCCAGCCCTGGTCACCAAACAGATATAATTTATCTATCTACTATCAAATCTCTATACAACCAACTCAAATAGTTTTTAAGTGTATTATTTTCAATTGGATTCATTAAAAGACTTAAAACAACTAATGTTCAAAAACAAGTACAATCGGTGAAAAAGGACATTGGAAATTTAAGACAAATCATGGGCAGTAATAATCCAGAAAATTTGTCTAAATAAGAAGATGTATCGTGGGTTTCAACTAAAAGAAAAAGAAAACCCACAACCACCCCCCCAAATAAATGTGTTCTCAACAAACTTTGTTTGCATATTTATTTACCTTTTGCAAGTATGTACAGTTATATGTATTATTAATGAATAAAAAGTATTTAAAATGTTACAATAACTGTTTACAAACTCTACACTCAATACCGCCTATATGTAATTTCTTTTTTCCAAGATTGTCCATAGCCGCAGCTACACAACCCAGCGCATGGGATGTGTTTTGCATAGCCGGCGACAAACATCCACCATTCGTTGATACTCCTAGACATGATCATAAATATACCAATGTCATTTTTAGTTGCCGCGGCTATAGGATTTAATGGGAATTTTTTAAGAAACTAAGAGTAGAATATGAATAACAAAAGACACAGTACAAAGAGTACATAAAAAGAGTTACATAAAGTACATAACTCATCACTCATGGCCATGGCTATCAGATTGTATGGGTCATTTTTTAAGAAACTGAGTGTAGAATATGAATAACAAAAGTGACAGTAAAAAGAGTATATAAAAAGAGTTATTTAAAGTAAATAATAACTCATTACTCATAGCGGCGGCTAAAGTTCATTGACATTTTTTATAGCCATAGTTACAATATGAAACTTTAGGGGGTAAGTCACACATTTTTTATGAATTTTTATATAATTGATCAGTCTTAGAAAAGACTTGGCTACAAACAGCATACTTGTTTACACATTGGGGCCTTTAGCCGTGAGCATGATCCAACAAACCCACAGCTACAACCTTCCCCTGTCATTGCTGTGCTTAACCACACTTTCAATATTCAATGGCCTATGTGCTACACCATAGCCGAGGTTGTTCATCTTCGTTTAAAAATAATAATATCCTTCTATCTGAAAAAATAACACATTATCAGTCAAAGAACACACACACTTTAAGAAACACAATTTAATACAGTTGTATGCTCCTCATATCTTGTATGCAGTGCATCACCTACACTATATAACATTTGTGCATACACCAGTGTTGTTCTCTTTGCACATACATATCATTGAGAACTAAAATTCAACTTGGATTTTAAAACAAATACAATAATAACAAAAAGTATAAGAAGATACCACTACAAAAAACAAACAGAGATATATAAACTGAGTGAGAATAAACTAGCAACATTATACTGGGTGTTTGCTGGTGTAAGGAAGGCATGATATCAAACAATGACGACAGACACAAGTGATCACAGTCCAAGGGTGTTAATTGAACTTCAGTGGGTTGGTTGAACGGCTACCTAAACCTAGATCTAAAGATGGGATCAAGCTACGACCAACAAATAATAATAATGCAGTCCTAGTCAAGTCTGTCAAAATAAAAGGGCTTAGACTAATAAACCTATTGCCATTCCTTACTTCTAAATACAAAATTGTGTGAGACAATAGTGTATTTAAAAAGGAAAAGTGTTCAAGAAGTAATATGTCAGGATAGTTGAGCAGTTGGCTTTCCTTCCCCATGTTTTCAGTATGGTGCAAGGCGGCACGTTCGAGCTTCATACACCCTGTGGCTTCTCTGCCACAAGGATACATACAGTTCAAAGCATAGATATCAGGACCTTTTACCAAAGCCTCCTTTCCAATAACAGTCTCTTACCGCAGAGGGCTTGTTGCAACAAACAAGCACCGAAGTTTGTTTCTTATCAAGATTTTCACATGTACAAGTTCTTGTTTCCAATCCTTATCATGGGTCTCCCCTCTTCAGGCTCGGACCCTTCTTTACCACAATCTTCACAACTGGTCTCCGTTCTTTCGGAGTTGGACCATGGATCTTCCTTGTGCAGGCTGGTATCCCTTTAGTGCACTATACAGATTTGGTCTCCCTCGTTCAGACTCGGACCATGAAGTCTCACTGTCTATGTTTTCCTCTTGACATCAAAACCAAAGACTTTGGTTTTTAAACCATCGCAGGACCACTTCAATTCACTTCAATGTTCTTACTTTTGTTTTCTGCCACTTCTTGGCTGGATACCTTCACAGATACCTTTGATTGAGCACCCATGCAGCACCGGGCCTCTCTGTCACTGGTATTGTATCTTTCTTCCATAAATGTTCAAACATCCATCAGCAATTATTAAGCTTTCCTTGCATCTTTCACCACACATATTTCAATCTTTGTTCTTGCACCCTTTATACAATGTTTTTGCTTGCTATCTTGACTTCAATTCAGACCAGTCTTGTATTGGCCCCCCCAACTCAACGGCTGTATTGATCTCTCAGGCACTACTTTAATCTTGTAGACAAGAACTGTACCACAGCAGTTGCTGATCCTCCTTGACTCAGTCAGCCCCGGGTATCTTTGACACACAATACAGGATTCTGCAGTTTGATTTATGGGCCTTATGCTTTCTAATTTGCAGGGTTCGGAAAAGTAACAGTTTCGTGCTGAAATGTTCAGAGGTATCTCCCTCCTTGGTTTGCTGTCTTTCTTGCCTCGTTCAGTGCAGTCTGAAAAGTACTGTTCCTTCTTGTGCTTTACCTCTGTCAGAGTGTGCTCTCATATTCCGCCTTTTACCCATGTGGGGAGGTTGACGTCAGGTGTGAGTGATTGTCAGTAATTGCTCGATCTTGCCTGACCATAGTATTCAGACATGTCAGGTACACTGCTCGGGTGTGAGTCTGTATTCTCTCAGAGAGATCTGACCATGAGAAAGTGTTTGAGAAGGGGGAAAGGGGGGGTTGAGTTTCTAAATATCCCATTGGGTAGGATGGGGTAACATTGTTATTGAATGGTGACCGTTGGCTGTTTTGATTACTTTCCCTTTGTGTGAGAAACTAAATATTGACATGGACCTAGGTTTGAGAGATTTTACAATGAAATGGTTTGGATTGTGGGGAATGCATTGGTTCCAGGTTTTTCCAAAATTGTTTAGTCTGAGAAGTACATGACAGCCAGACGTCATACTAATTCATTGTGGAGTCAATGATTTGTGGAATGCACAAGTTGTGTCCCTTACTTTAATGATCAAAGAAGACATTTGGAAAACTAATAGAACTATTTCCTAACACCATATTTTTCATTTCCATTTTGAGTCAGAGGCAAATTTGCAGATGGACTACCAGATTTTTATAGGAAAATTGCAAAATCACATAGTAATGTTAATAAAGTAATTTCAGCCTTCATGAGAGACCATAACCAATTATGGATTTCAAATAACAACATGCTGTTCTACATGGGCAACTTCTATAGACATGATGTAGTACACCAAACCAATGAAGAAAATGTGGTGTTACTTCCTAATATCAAAACAGTATTCTCAAATGTACTAAAATACTACAGTTGGTGTTCCCCAAAACAGTGCTTTTCAGGACTACTTATCACATAAAAATACACAAATATAATAAAATAATAACAACATTTTTATTTTTTACTAAACCTACGGATACAGTTCATTGACTTCTATTATAACCACAGGTACAAATTGTTAGTTAAAGAGGGAGGCTCACTACAGGTTTTATAAAATAATATGATTTGAGTGTTTATTTATAACACGATTAATACCCAGACGTTTCTAAGCGTGGAGCTGGGATTCAAACCTATATTGCTCAGTGTCTGTCGCCTTGCTTCCAAGGCGAGCACGTTGCCCCTCAGCTATGCTCCGAAGACCTAGAACTTAAAAGATCTATACAGTACAGCACTGTTCATGTAGTTATGTAAGGTAGCTGAAGATAAAGAAAGCAGAGAATAATACATGATAGTAAACTAGGTAAAGAAACATTTAATAGGCACAGGATATAATAGCATGAGTGACAATTCCCAGACTAAAATGCACTGTAAGGGACATCTAAAACTAGAATAGGGTGGCTCTTTTTTGTATTCATTTGTTTAAACTGTTTTCTTCTGTTTTTCTGCACACTTTCACATGTACGAAAGTCTGAAAACACTCAGGCAAAATAGATAAGACCCCTCAATATTGTTGACCTATACTCATGTCTGTTCATGTTATATTCACCTTGTGCATGTCCCATACGTTGGTTTCCCTGCCTTTTTATGCTGCATCTATCCTGCCTATAATTTCATCTGCTCTATCAGTGTAGTGAGTCCATCTCTTGGTATTCCGGAATCCTCCTCCCTTCTATGCTATAAACAGCAAGTTACTTGTGCTTTCTTCTCTCTTACCATAACCCGACTAGTGTCGCAAAATCTAACCAATTCTTTATGGCAGAAGCGTGTACACTAACTTTAAAGAATTGTTTCTTGGATCCTGCTGAGGCAGCACGATTACCAATTAATGTGAACAGAAATATCAAAACATGGCTTCAAAAATGAACAAAGACTCCATTCTCACTTTACATGCTCGGGCCCCAATGTTCCCAGACCGCCCCTAACCTTGAATAGTACATTCTGTAACTATCATCTCAATAAATGTTGCCAATGCAAGTGCACTGTTTTCTAATTAGGTCAAGGGATGAAAAGCTGTTTAAAAAAAAAATTGGTGAAGGCCCTGTGCGCTGAAAGTAATTTCCCATATTTATTGGTCTCACCAATACATTCTACCACAAGTGCGATGGCACTAACCTGTTGTTGGGGCACTGTGTATGCAGCTTAGCATTGTTTCTTTGGTAAGGTTACTACATGGATCTTTGTGCACCTGGCGATCAAAGCTCTGTGGTTTCATCTAGTTCTCGTCTGGAACCAAAATATTTGTGGCATATCTAGTTTCAAGTCCTAAAAAGAGTGGATTCTCGCAGCTTCAGCTACCACCATCCTATCCTGTCTTCTTTCTGGACCTTGGCTGTCTGATGTTTTCCAAACCGATGTGACAAGGAAAACTTTTAATAAAACAAATACATTGTGCAGCTTTGAATTGAGGCTTTGTCTCAAAATGGTGATACCCTTGCTCAATGTTAGAAACAAAACTCAACAAAATTAATGTTCTATTATATACCCTGTTCAGCTATACATGCCACACTTAATTGTTTTTTATATGATCGGTGTATTCAGCAACCTAAGGCACCCTGAAGTGTAGCAAATCTAGTTCCCTGAAGTGTGGCAAAACAAACTCTATTCTACTTGTGTCCATAATCTAGAAAACAACATGGCAGCTTTTCAAACAACAACTTGCCTCAAATCTTTTATTACAATGGATTTCTTGTTTTATATTTCTGCTCTTGCTTGGGAGGTCTGGTACGCGGTGTATGATGTTGGATCTGCCCTACCTGCACCATCACAGTATTAACAGGGATTGATAAGGGCAGGACAACTGTGAAAAGACGGGAAGTTTGTGAATATGACTCACCTCCAGGAAAGTTGAGAATTGACCTTGTGTCCCCTTTTATGTATATGTAGCTGAAGGGGGCACTGACAGATCCTAAATTTTCCAGTTATTTGGACAGGCCGCTAACTGCATTTGAATCAGTGTTGGATGAACATGTGATAACAAAGGGCCTGGTGTCCAAATTGTATATAGCACTGCTGGCATCTAGCGATAAAAAGAGGCGTAATCCGACAACATTATGGGAGAAAGACATGGAGAGAGAGATCGGGTTAGAGGGGTGGAGACAAATTTGCAGGGGAGTGTGCTCATGAAGTACACAATGCATAATTATAGGTAACTGACTTAGATGGCAATATGCCCCACGGAGACTAGAGGGATAAGCCCTTGGTGCCGGATGGGCTGTCAAGAGGGTGGGTTCTACTGGCATGTGTGCTGGGGTTCCCCTAAGGTACAATTGTATTGTAAAGAAGTCTTAGGGCCTCATTACACGGATGGCGGTGAACCAAGGTGCTATTAGCACCTTGGTCCATGCCGGTAAAATACTGGCACCGCGTTGGAGGAAAGAGGAATTACCGCCCTATTCCAAGGTTGGTGGGGTGGTAATTCCCACTTCCCCCATTGCCCTTCCCCATTCCCATATTTGCCCCATAGGGCATAATGGGAATGGGGAAGGTGTTAATTACGGCACCGCAATTTGCGGTACCGTAATTAGCTCCCTGGTCCCTTTGCGGGTTGGTTTTTAACGCCTGCAAAAAGCAGGCCTTAAAGTCTCCTACCCGCAAAGGGACCTCGTAGTAAGGCGGTAAGGGTTAACGGTCACCGGTACCATTAACGGTGACCGTTAACCCTTACCGCCGTCCGTGTAATGAGGCCCTCAGAATGGATAAACGTGGGGGATGGGCAATACAGATCTCTTGCATTCTACTTGTATTGTCTGGAATGACAGAAGAGGAAGGGCATCTCAACACCTTGCTACACATGCCTAGGAATTTACTGCTGGCAGTGAACCCGTGTCTTAACATACATTGGAATAGGCCTCTGGGCCTCTTTTGCCTACATATAAGGAACAGTGGGGTTTGGTGGGGGCAAAGAAAATTACATTTTACAGATGAAAACCATCACAGCCCTCTTACAGTAGTATCCAAATGCACTGGGTCTGACTGGCTTGCATTCCAAGACAAATACCTGTGAGTGGGGGGAGGAAAGTGAATGGCAACAGAGAACCTAACGATGTGTCTTATGGCCAAATGTTGTTAATTAGAGGGATTGTTTCTACTGGGGTAAGTGTTAGAGTGGGTGAAGGGGTGGGTTAGGGAATATAGAAGCTGGGTAGGGTTATGTGGAAAACAGGTGCCATGAGAGCGTATCACAGCTAAGGGAGGAATAACTAGTGGGAGGGGACCTGACATGGCGGTTGTGTGATCTCTTCCCGTCCGATCTGAGATGTATTGAAATGATGTAATATGATGTTTAATTTTGTAAGGATTTAAATGTTTTGGGAGGAAATCAAATGAAAATAATGTGTTTTTAAATGTGCAGAGTGAGGTGGAAAACAAACATCAACCTTCAGGAGGTGGCCTTTTCTATGTGGCGCTCCGCAACATTGTTCTTACATACACAGGCTTTGGACCTAGATCCCCCGATCATGGTAAAGCGAGAGATTAATTGAAAGAGTTGCCCTAGAACTATCCCAGTGAGAAGATAAGAACCTTGTGGAGAACAAATCATTTTAGACTAATTGCGTCTGTTGTGTTTATGTCATTTTTAACTGCTGCCCCACCAGTCCTACTTACAAGGCACATTGAATAGCTGCAACGAACATGGTTCATGATGGCATGGCTATGTCAGCCCATGCTTCCTGCAATGGGTCACAATGGGTCACATGTCAGCAATTATAACCCCAATGAGTGGGATTTGGGATTTGGGAATTTATGATAGCCATGTTAGATTTGTGTACATGTTTAAGTGCTTAAACTTAAAGCACTCCTAAACACCTTTGCTGCATCAACTGAGCAGGATGAGAATGAGGAGAACTCTGGTAATGTGGAAATGGACATGAGTCATAAACACATGCTTCCAATTTGGGTGGGTGTAAGAAAAGAGACCAGATTATGAATCATTTCTTGAGTTGAATGAACATTTTCCAATTCCAAGATATGTATTTTCCAACAAAACACCCTCACCCATCTCACCTCCAAGCCCTTATTAGACCAAACCAAGTCGAATGGTTGTCATGTTTTATAAGAAGAAATATATGCTAACTGAATGGGGTACAATTAAGAGAAATGGGTGCCTGAATGTGGCAGTGCGTGTTTATAAAAATGAAAAAAATGCATAATGGGAAATTTGAGTTACATGTTCTTTCAAATCATAAAAGCTAAACATCCACTCGTTGTAAGGTAATGAAAAGTTCCTTTAAAATAAAGAATCTCAATCCCAGATAACATACAAAAAAGAAGAACAGTTACATGTGTGTCTACCTTCTCAATCCACAAAACTACAAACAATCCCAGATATTCACAGTTATGCAACAGGAGCATGTAAGGCTGTGTAAAACATTATGGGGCTAATTCTGGGTTGGCCATTGCGGTATTACCGTGCTGGTATTAACGTTTACTGGCATGTTACCGCACCAGCCAACTACGAGTTTCCTGATGAGGTGGCCAGAATGACCTCCAGCTGCAAAAAACACCTTTATTTCAGGCACCGGTAATAGCGGCACCTGTAATACTGGCAAACTCCCCCATGGAATAGGAAGTTACACCATCACCCAGAACTCAGAATCCGGTGCCGGTAGACATTCCACCGGACTGAGTGCCAGTGATGGTAATACAGTTTTCCAGTATCCTGGTTGATTTACCGCCAGGATACCAGATAACTTTTAATGAGCCCCTGTGACGAGAGAGGATGTGTTTAGTGTCTTCAAACATTGATTTACTAATATTCATTTCCCTAATCCATTCAAACCTCTTTTGACAATCCCATACATGCAAGTACACGTTTTGTTGCAGAGCTTCACCATTCATTGATGTTTGCAGCATTCTGGGATTTGTAGTTCTGAATCTGCAACCATAGAGGCATATGTACAAATCCACAACTGCACCATCAAACCAGGAATGAGCTGGCACATGTCTAATGAAATGCCAGTTAGGCATGTATAGTATGACATGCCAATCAAAATCAGACCACTGAGTACTTAACTTGTTTGAAACACTTATGGGGATTCTCATTCACACTGGTGAGATAGATCAGCAGGTTGAGCACTTGCTGCTGCAATCTCTGTGTGATCTGCAGGAAGGTTTAAATGCCAAGCACAACTCAGCCTTTCATAATTTCGAGGTTGATAAATGAGTACCAACTTTGGTTGGGTGATATTGTATTGTATGTATATATGTTTTATGTAAAGCGCTTTTCAAAAGTGCTTATAAAAACCACACATCATTATCATTCATATTCCAATTTGTGTGCTTCATGGGGTGCAGGCAGATAAATTCATAGCAAGCTCAGAATATAATTTGTCAACTTGGTTTAACACATATGCCAGTTAGCCTGGAGCAAGTACGAAAGGGCCAATGTGGAGACTTCGATGTCTACTGACATTTCCAATTTCTTTAGTTCCTGCTAATAACAGGCAGTTTCCATAGTGATCTGTTGTACTGGTGACACTCACACAGTGGCGATGGAAGCTTATTTGCTGCATGCTGTGCTGTTCAGTAGAAAAACCCACTATACTAAGCAGATAGCCGTACCTAACAGTGCATGACTTGTTCACTAATCAGACTCTGTGTGAAATAGCATGCACAACAGCTGTGTTTGCTACTGTCTGTTCCCCACAGATTTCACACCTCTAACATAATGCAGCTCCCTGATGGAAGCCTTTTGAGGAGAAGCAGAGCCTGTTTTTTTGTTTCATTGTTTGTTTTTTTTTTGTTGCTTCTTTGAACTTTTATAATGCTTCACTGGGGATCACCTCTTTGGAAGGAAGAACGTTAAGTCAACACAAGGATGTATCATGTTGTGTTGGTTCACAGGCCCTTCAATCCCTTTCAGAAAAGGAGTTGATTATCGATTATCATTATCTGTTCTGGTAAAGAGTTCCAAAGCTTTCCAAAGCTTTGCTACCAGTTAAAAGAAAGCAGTTAACTCTGCAGGTGATGGAGGGGGTATGAAGTAATCCTCCTTTACTATTGGGACAACACGAGCGAGAATACTCAGTGAAATATGCATGGCAGAATGAAGCACACTAAATTGTGCTTTCACTTTTGATAGTTGTGCAAACTCTTTTTTACAATGGGCCTGATCTGGGAAGTCAGTAGTAGGTTTTCATGCAGCAGAATTTCCCGGGTTCAACCATAGAGATAGAGCAATCTAATCCCTACCTGAGCTTGCCAGATGTTTTAAGCCATTTTTCAGGGGCGTGGACTCTGTGCAATACGATTTCTGTTTTGTTCTGATTTGATCTTGAGGTAGTTAGTGCCCATCCAACTATTTGTCATAAGCATATGGTGAAGTTATGAGTTGATGTCGATGGTGGGATGAGATGTTAAGTATTAGCCTTACTGTCACCTTTGTTATATTACTTGATTCCAAGTGCACACAATGTTTTTTATCAAATGGGCCAGGTGCATCCCTGCATAGTTACAGATGTTGAATTGTGTGCTTAGTACTCATTTAGCCTTATTTATTTATTTATTCCATCAACTAAATCCTGCAATGGAGATAGTTTTCATCAGTGTCAGGTTTGCACTGTCCATAGCTGCAGGTCAAGTGGTGGCATGGGGATCTGCAGTCTGTGGCTCGTTACTCCTTACTGTGGTCTGTGATTGGGCTGTGCAAGGGCCCTTTGAGGTATCTCCAGTGCGTTCTTGAAGTGCTCTATGGAAAAGATCAATACCATTATCATCAGGGTCCTTCTCATCAGTTCTGGTAACTGAACAGGTAGGAGTGGTGACTCGTTGGTGTAACTTCAGTTCGGTTGGTATTATATGAGCATTGGAAAAGATACATGGGTCGAAACCTATGCAAACGACCAATCAAGACATGAATTTGTATACACTCCAGTTATTCAGAACGACACAAAGGGCCTCATCACGAGTTGGGCTGTAGCCCTTAAATGCGGTGGTAACGGTATTACTGCCGCATTTAAGGGCTCACCCTATCATGAGTCGGATGCTAAATCGTTTGTTTTACCTTTATTTTGGAGGTGAAAATCCCTGTTTTCAGTGGTATTACAGCCGGCTGTATTAGTCCGCAGTATTAGCACCGAAAATTCCCCATTGGATCCAATGGACCCAATCATGAATGGGCATTTACCGTTAAGGTCCAACCCGTGATCCAGTGATAATACCACTGGATCGGTCAGTCCTAGGGCTATCACAGTTGCCGGTATTACAGCCGGGAATACAGCCCAACTTGTGATGAGGTCCAAAGAGTGGACGGAGATGGCACATGGATGAGAGTTCATTTAATGCCACCAGCTCAGGCTGCTTTACATTTTGAATTGCTTAATTTGATGTTTAAACATTAATTGATAAGATGATGTATCACTCAATGATTGTTTAATTTTCACACCCTTTTA
The DNA here is from genome assembly GCF_040938575.1 of Ambystoma mexicanum. Classification (NCBI taxonomy): domain Eukaryota; kingdom Metazoa; phylum Chordata; class Amphibia; order Caudata; family Ambystomatidae; genus Ambystoma; species Ambystoma mexicanum. Next base: position 770,851,311 of record NC_090930.1, on the reverse strand, counting down.
ATCTTTTTTCCTGAATGTGTGCTGCATCGCAGCTTGTAATAAGCAAACAAAAAATATACTACAAACTGTCTGTTCATATTGTCAAGAATGTCCTCCCAAAACTGAGTTTGAAGACATGATGTTGTTTTACCTAGCCCGTACAGAAAGGGGTGGTCCACTCCTCCATTGTGCATTCCAAAGGGAAAAAGCACTAGATGTCTGAAAATGTGCTCTTATGCGACTTCCATGACATGATCCAGTCACAAAACTCAATGGGGGTGCAGAAGGGGCATGCAGCAGGCAAAAGAAGGGGCAGGCCATAGGATCTTGTCACATCTTGCCGCAAGAGCAGGAATTTGTAGTTGCAGGACCAATCAGTGCATGGAAGGACACATTCAGGTGAACAGCAGCAGGATCCAAGCAGGCAAGGTTAACAGAAGCAAAAAGCAAATCATTGTGAACAGGGCCGGCCCTAGGAATTGTGGGGACAGGTGCAGCAAATTAATTATGTGGCCCCATCAATTTGCATATGATATCACAGGAAGTGACATCACAGGAAGTGACATCACTCCAACCTGAATTTGGAAGGAGGGAACTTGAGGGGATTGGAACCTGTGCCTGGCAGTTTAATTGTAGCTCTCCTCAGTAGGCACTTTAACCCAATGGCCATTGATTTATGGCAGACTGAGTATAAAGTATACATGTACTTTCTTGCCATCTACCTGGCCCTGTACCCAAAGCACACACATAGACACTTGCTTTTTTATGGTAGACTATCTCCTGTATACGAATCAGTAAAATAGATAAGAGAGCATAGCAACAAATTTGCTCATTCTGTTTTGGGAAAAACTGGATGCCCATGCCACTATGGTGACTGGCAGCAAAATGAGAACAAAGTTAATAATGGCTCTGTTGAGGCCAGTCCTCTATACTACAAGGGATTAAATTATTTGCCCAGGATCAGACACTGGTTAAACAGCAAAGCTGGGATTTTAACCGATGCACAGTTTAACCACTTGAACACATACTTTCAAGCTCCATTTGGTGCAAATATTTAAAGTTTGTATTTTCAAGGCCTAATGTCTTGTAAAGCAGGGATCTGACGTTTGCCATGGCAGAAGAATGCTATCTAGTTTCAGCAAAGTGTTCAGTCGTGTTTCAACTTTCACAGAAGAAACGTTGCTGATGCCTACCTGTGTGTGTGCTCTCTGTGCCATATGCAGAATCCACAGCATTTTGGATTGCTCTACCTTTAAGACTAATCTCCTTTTTAACTTTGCGAGGGCGCAAAACGTTCGGGAAGTGTCTCAACGTTCACGGACGAATCCTTGATGCCATATGCTGAATCCACAGAGTTTTGGATCTCTCCTCTTTAAGACTGAACTCCTTTTAAATCCCGCAAGAACACAAATCATTCGCAAAGTGTTTCAGCAAAGTGTTCAGTCGTGTTTCAACTTTCACAGAAGAAACGTTGCTGATGCCTACCTGTGTGTGTGCTCTCTGTGCCATATGCTAAATCCACAGTTTTTTGGATCTCTGTACGTTTAAGACTGAACTCCTTTTAAACCTTGCAAGAATGCAAAGCATTTGTGAAGTGTTTCAGCAAAGTGTCTAGTCGTGTTTCAGCGTTCCCGGAGGAAACCTTACTGATGCCTACCTGCGTGTATGCTTTCTGTGCTGTATGCTGAATCAATAGGGTTTTGCATCCCTGTACCTTTAAGACTGAACACCTTTCAAATCTCATGAGAACGCTAAGCGTTCACAAAGTTTTTTCAGCAAAGTGGTCAGTCATGTTCCTAAAGAACCCGGAGAATTATATCACTTTACTGCTCTTCCCTGGCTTTCTATCCGAAACAGTTTTGTATCACGCAACAGAACTTTGAAGAACTTTGAAGAAATCAGCTTGCGTAACAACACTCTTCCCCATAAAGAGGTCAGTCAACTACTTTCTTTGTTTTAACCGATGACCAACTGATTTTCCTTAACTTATGTGAAAACAAACAGACTAAGATAAACTTAGGTCCAAACTTGGGATTCAAGGGAGTGTGGCCGCAGGTTCAGGAGTGTGATAGGCGAAATATAGCCCTCATCCCAACCTTCTCCATTTTATGTATATAGAAAATCAGCCTTTACCTTTAAAATGCTTTTAGGGAGCGGCATTCTGCCTGGCATAGACTCGCCCTCCACCCTTCTGCTGGACCATTTGCTGATTCCATTTCTCTCTCTGAGAGTGTGTTAATGGACATTGCTCTGAATACTACACGGATCGCATGCATCAACCGGTGCCCATAACGTGACTCCATCTGGAACAGGAGATAAATTTGTGAAGCAAGCAGTAATCAATACCTTTTTTCCTATCATATCAAAATCAAATGCTCATGCTGCTCCCGTGCTCACATCTGCATTATTTCACTCACCTTTAACGGAACCTCATAACGAACTTGAAATCGTTAGGGACTCTTGATTTTCCTCTTTTTCATCGGCATCCTCGTATTCTCCTTCCAGGAGTCTATTTGCAGCATTTAAACACTCTTCTGGACCGGAAGATTTTTCCATATCTGATGCCCTAGGAGAAATCAATTAAGTGCTAGCAAGCCTACTCTCACTTTATGAATCTTTAAAATCTGAAACAAAGTCTCATTGGGCCTCATTATAACCCAGGTGGGACGGGGCTAACAGCGCTGGTAAAGGTGCCGGCGCCGTCAACCCCGTCCCGCTTGATTACGAGGTCCCCTCGCGGGACCCGGCCTGCACGTCTGGTGCAGAGCTGGTCCCGCAAGTGGAGGAGGGAGAAAACAACGGGCCGCTCGCAATCAGCCCATTGTTTGCTCCCTCGCCCATTCCCATTCAGCCATATGGAGGCTGAAATGGGAATGGGGAAGGTCTGGGCCCGGGTTCCTAGAAGAAGGAATTACCGGGCCCTCCAAACTCGGAATGGCCCGGTAATTCCTCATTCTGGGAACCCGGAAGCGATTTCGGTGGCAGCCATGCCGCCAATAGCGGCATGGCTCCTGCCGAGGTCATAATGAGGCCCATTCTGTTTTATTAGAATCATTGCTATTTAAATTTGAGAGTGTGAAACTATACTCGACTGTGAACCATCACATTAGAAGCTTTGGACATCAGTCTACAGAGCCTCAGTCCATCGAACCAGTAGCTTCTACCTAATCTGTTTCCCAACCCATCTCTGTGCTCCCTGCTTTGACTTCTTCTAATGGTCCTGAGTCTGAGTATCTTTGCATGCCATCATCTGATTGGCCAATGAACTTGCAAATATCAACAGTTGACTCAATTAAAAGAACCAACAACAATGTTATAACCTATGATGAAAATTGGTTGCATCGATCTCAATTGGGGTGGTCCATTTTCACGAACGGTCTTCACACCCCAAGGTTTGTTGCAGAAAAATCTCGCAGGATGCCTGACCAAAAAATAACGTGAAAACACAAATGGAAAAACGAAAATATTATCATTGCCAATAAAACTCATCAGGCTCCTAAGAACTTCGTCTGAATGTTGCTAAAAAAAACAGAAATAACAAATAAATAAATAAATACATCCTCTTTCTATTCCATCTAAAGCAGTTCATAATTCCCTTAATAAAAATGTCATCTCGCCTTCTGACCTATCCGACCGCCAGCCCAATCACAACCCTTGCACTAATATGAAGGTGGGATTTCCTAGCAGATCCCACATGTCTCCCAAAGCTGCTATTTTTTTCCAATTAGTGCGATGGAATTATCATGGGACGGTACCGACTTACACACCAGTGGACACCTTATGCCGATCAAATTTAACCTTCACCAAACTTCCCCCATCTTTGATCCTATTTCAAACCCATCGAAACTGCAAAACAACCTAATGCCTGAAGTTAATGAGCGCTCTTATACTAGTGACAAGCATCATAATCAAAACACCAAACCTACTTTTAATTCAGACATTTTAACGGCATGGTTTGCCTTTTCTTTAAATCAACATCCCAGAAACATTCACTCCTCATTGAAATGCAAGCCGCATGTTGCCCCAGTAACCCAACCATTAACCCAAATGCCCTTTTTCACAACCTCGCAGTTGGGATAGAAATCATCCGGCTCATCATCTTTTTCAAACCTTTCAGTTGACAAAGTAAATGGGCTGTTGCCAGAGGAAGAGCACCTTTGCGTCCTATTGCACTTAACCAACTGCCTAATCGGACAAACAGGCATTTGAATACAAATCACTTCAATATTTCACATTCGACTGTCCCGTAAAAGCTGACAGTCTAGCATGAAACCATATTGTACAAGCCAAAATCTGTTACCTTAAATCGATCTATTGTGTTGGAATATTTTCGTTTCTTGCCTTCACTACAAAAGACATTGATCGATTTAATTAATTATGTATATATTTCATTTGTATAGCGCACCAAAACCTCAGGCATCTGGGGGCTTGAACTTAAGAATGTGGTTACAGATAATACTTAGTTATACAGGTCAGTTAAGTAGTTATACAGTACAGTGATACCAAAACAGTTGCAAAGGTAAGGTAATGTCTTTGTGCAAAGATGAATAACGACTAAGAACAGGTTGACAGAGATAAGTACAGGATAGCAAATGACAAGTCTGATAGGTGAATCAAGGACTCCTATGGGTAAGGAGGATGCTGCATGGACATTAAAAGACTACTTACTGATCTTCCTACAGTAGATGTACATATCACCGTCCTTTGCTGGAACACCAGGGGTCATAAAACCTTCTGGTCCAACCCAGAAGTAGGTCATTTATTTACAAAATATACTCTCATAGTTCTACAGGAAACTTGGCTACTACAAATCCATGCTGTTGAAGTATGTGCAGTCACGTGCCAACCTGCATGAAAGGACATCGCAGGAAGGCCATTTGGCGGTCTTATGACAATGATCTCGCTAATCTCTGCTCACTCTCCATCATTTGGCATCCTGATAACTGTCAAGATCAAACTTGGAATCATATGGGACATTTTGATACTAATTATCTATTGGCATACAGGCATGAGTCTTCTGAACATCTTCATAGATGTGAGTCTCCATGTGAATACTTGCCTTGAGAATAATACTGTGGGTCAAGTAATCATAATCAGCGACATAAATGCCCGGTCTGCCCCTTTTACCTCCGACTGGATCATCTCATCATCACTCGATGAACCATGACTGTAGCAAATCTTGGTTAAAGATGCTTGAAAACCTAGGGTTGGTAATGCTTAATGGCTCAATTATAGGTGCTATACCCTACAAACTTACCTTGACCAATGGCAAGACATATTCAACTTTAGATTATATGTTTGCAACCCTAACAATCTTTGATCACTGCATAGGTTTGGTGGTATGTAATAAGAATCTTAGTGATCATAGCTATCTATCATCCATTCTTTCATTTTCATCTCTTCTTAGTGATTCAACCAAAACCTCTTCTCCCTCATTGTTGATTAATCAAGCGTATAACTGTCTTTGATGGAATGCAAGCCGAGTGCAGAAAGTCAACCTGAAAGCACCCTACTACATAAATCAATTGAAGAGTTTGTGGGGTGAATACTACACCTCCGCAATAAACCCAGCCCTCATAACCCAAAGTTGAATAAAAAGCACAATCACTTTTATAATTACGAAATAGTACAAAGTAAACTGTCTCTTCAAACTGAAATTAGAGCCCTAAAACAATGTATTACACCAAAATCAGAAGAACTCCATTTGAAAATAAAATACTTGTGCTTTTTGGTATTTAATCAACAATCTAAATTGCACCCAATCTGAATTTAGAACTGCTCCAATTTCGGAGCTCCATTTGATTGCACATTTTGAAAAACGTCTTGTTGGACCTCAAACTGTTATGAACTCTCCTCTAGTAATCCACCACAATCACAATGAAGATTGGACTTTAATCTTTGATTATGAATCACTGGTCTGTATTATCGAACACATTACTTCATCACTTGCTGCTGGCCCAAAGAACCTCACCAATATCCTTTTCAAAGGAGTTGCAGTAACTTGGGCCACTATCCTAACCGTACTCTTTATTAACATAGTAAGAACACAACCATTTACTTCCTCTTGGTCCACTGCTGCCAGTATTTCAATTTACAAGAGAGGTTCAGGCTCTGATAATGCCAATTATTGTCCAATAGCTATCCGAGACGCTGACAGTAAAATCTTTTCAGCTATACTGCTTGAACATCTAGAAGCATGGCAATCTGCTGCTGGCTTGATCTCAAAGTGGCAAAGGGGATTTAGGAAAAATCGCAACACAGCATAAACGGCTTGATCCTAAAAACACTTTTATCCCAAGAATGGAACAAGGAAAAAGAGTTCTTATTTGTGGCAACGATAGATCTTTCAGCCACTTCCGATGCAGTTGATCGAAATACATTATGGACCAAATTGCACAGATGGGGAATTCAGTGCAGTCTCCTAGACTAATAATTTAGAATTAGTAATTGAATTATGAAACACCTTTTTGAATAAGGAAGTATATCACTTTATAGGTGGGATTAAACCCATGAAATGTGCACCTATTGACCCGAACAATGAAAGTATACATGTGTGGTAAAATGCCTACGCTATGCTAATTTTCAACTCGTGATAAAGAAAAAAGAAATATTTTCAGAAATTTGTGAAAATAATAATGTGATAGCTGGGATAAAGAAACAATATCGGGACTAGGATTGATGATTGGTATTGGATATGTTAACAACATGATATTCCTAATCAAGAAAAAAAAGTGTGTCAATATTTGACTAAAAAGAGAGAGATTAGGGAGTGCATTTTTGAGGATTATCTCCAGTATTTGTTGCATTGAGACTAAAATTTAAAAGACATCTGTTGGGATGAGGATTACTACTGCTCAATGATGCATTATGTATATGAAAACTGGCATTTATAAGGTTTTTCTTTTTGTTCTTTTCCCTGTTTTTTGTTCTCTATCTTTTTCACTGTACTTAACCTTAACTATCCTCCCCGTCCCCCCTCCCTCATCGCTGTCATGTTTGAAATGCACATGGATATTTATTCATATGCAAGCAATGCATGTTTTGACAAAATGAATGCCCAGATTCCAAAAAGCACCAGATGTGCCGAAACACGTGTTATCATATGGGCCTTTCCACGAGAGTGGAATCATACAATTAAAAATCGGTTTAATCCTGAAAACTTGTTGTGGCACAGTCTTTTGTGAGAGATAACAAAGTTTACCAAATGAGTAAGGCAAGGTTAGGTATTAGCAGCATGCTTATTTAATCTATTCTTAGGTGACATAGGAAGCTTTTTAAATGGAGCATCTCTTACTACCCCGAAAATCGGCAATCTCAAAATTAGCTGTTTATCCTATGCAGAGGACTTTCTTATCTTCGACACCACTCCAGTGGATTACAGCATTTACTCAAAGTTTTTGTCTAGTTTGCAGCAGCTCATGGTCTCCGAGTAAACTCGATCAAAAATTAAGTTATGCCCTGCACAATTAAACCTAACAAACATATCAAAACTTTCCGCTGGCATGTTGATATTGAAGCTCTAGATCGAGTGATACATTTTAAATACTTAGATTTCCCGATTCATTCACAAGATTCCACGTCAGCATTAAAAGAATGGTTGCTCTCCCGTGGAGCGGACATAGGCAACCAGCTATTTTGTGTTAATTCTAAATATGGGAGATGTTCTATGATCTCAATTGTAAGATATTATGAGGAGCAAATAATTCCGAAACTGTTATGCGGCATAGAAATATTACCCATCTGGATTCTTGACTTACTTCTCCAGATTGAGACCAACCTCTGGAGATGAACTTATGCGTTCGAAATGGCACTCCGGTCGCCATTATGCAATATGATCTCAGACTCCATTCCTTAAATTCCAAGGTGCTATGGGCACATTTGTCTCTTGATTACGAAAAGAGGTCCTCTAAAATGAGTTATTGTCATTATACAGTTCTTAAAGACATTATAACAAACGCATGTGTTGGCCATCTAAGTCATTTAGGCCTTTTCTCCAAAGGTTGCTTGTCTACAGTCTCAGAGTTAGGCCTTTCTCTTAAGGAATTATTAACAAATCCAGACAATGTAAAAAATGTAAAAGAAAAACACTCTACATGCATGATTTAGCATCCACAAGTAACACCATGCATTCTTATGTTTCGCTAAAGCATTTGAAGTCAAACTGTAAAGATGCTAAAATAATTGCACCTTTCTTTACTATTTATCCCCATAGTTCATTCAAACTTTTACCCGCTTTTGCTGGAACCAAATTCCAATTTGAGAAATCCTTTCTCGCTACAAACCTATAGCTATACAAACTACAACGTGTGGCTTTTGTAATATTTCTTCTGTAGTGGACACCTTAGAACATGGATGCTGCTGTCCAGCTCTTTCTAAGGAACGAGAATTCCATTTTAATCGCTTGAAATGATATTGTACTTTAGATTTAAAAAAAAAAGTGTTTTGTCAACTTTGTTTAGCTGGTCGCACAACCTCATTAGTCATTAGTCAATGCTATCACAGGCTATCTGAGATCTTTGAAACTTGAATGAATTACTCTTTAATTTATCTTTAAAACATGTTTTCCATGTAATGAATGTTGTCAATTTGATATGCATGTAAGGTTTTAATGTGTTATTGTATATTTTGCTGATTTTCCACCATCTCTCAAATCTATCTGTTGCTACTACTCTTCCACGACTCTCTTATCAAAGGATGGATGATAATCTGATATACATGTAAGGTGATTTTAATGTTTCATTTTATCACTCTCTGATATTTCATTTTCTTTATTTGCCTGTACCATCTGTCAAAGGTTAGATGATAACGAAATGACTATAAAGAAAAACATTTTTTTTTAAAAGAATGCTATCCAGTCCTGATTTTCCCTGGAATTCTGGGACTTTATGTTTTCCTAAATTTCAAACAGGAGAGAAAAAATCTACTGGTTGCAGAATCCAAATGGAAAAAAAGAAGAAAAACAGGGATTTCAAGGGCATCTCACAAGTAGCCCTGAGAAACGACAGAGCTCAGTTAGTTTGCACATGCCCCATACGATCGCAACATTACAATAAGTTAATCCTTAAGAGACATATGTTAAAGGAAAATAATATTATTGTTGCTTTATGTTCCACAACCTGAATGAAAAACTAGAAGGCCCCAATGCAAAATAATGCAATCCTGAAAAAAAATAAAGATGTTTTATTTGTGTCACAAACTTCCATCAGGCTGTTGTGCAAGATGTTAAAGGCATTTGCCTAGTTATATAAAGCAACCTTTTTTACATGTCAGACATCATGGGAAACCTTTAAAAGGGGATATTTACTTTAAGTGAACACCTTCTTGCTAAGGTAATGTTCCCATCAGTATCAAATAAAATGTGTGCTTTATAAGAAAAGGGGCATGTTGCAGTTCATTAAAAAGCCCCAGGCAGCCCATTCCAGGACGGTGCGAGTGGCCTTGCATAAGAATGGCAATCAGCCTGAGCTTTCAAATGGCAGTGACTGGGATTGGGACCCTTCTCGGCCTGTCATAGTTTTTTTTTCACAATGTAAACACACATAAGAATGACAGTTCTGCCCTCTTTTGATGTGCGTTTCCATTGTGAAAGAAGCCAGGCATGGACGAAAAGGGTCATGCGTCCTCATAATGGCTAGATCCCCCACTGACTGCAGCGCCCATGATTCTCAGAGACTGAACCCTCTTTCTCTCACGGAGAAATAGGGTCAGCTTCTGCACGGGGCCCCATAAGCGCGAGGCCAAGTGCAGCTACGGAGCTAGGAGCTCGACGTGTAGGTAGGGAGCAATAGCCAACATTCATGGAAAACATAGGTTATAAAGCAGGCCTTCAAATTAGGGTTGAGGGAACTGGATCCTCTGCAGTTTGTTGGCGTCATGCAGGCATTCGCTGCACAACTTTGAGAGGGTCAGTGTCCTTAACCTTCTGTTTTGTGCGTGTTTCCAAGCGTGAGCTCATTCAAAGGCTTTTAAAACACAGAAAAGTGCTCATTTATTTCAGGATATATTTTGAGTGGGGTATATGCTTGATACTATACTGTGTCATGTTGCCTTCACACTTCATAATAGGTAACCCAACACTGCATGTAAGGTCTACGTTGCATGGATACAAATGTTAACCATCTAAATGTCAGATACGACAGTCACTGTATTTTGGGTTGTTCGTTTTGACTGAATAAATGAACACAAAATATTTCCCTCTATTTGTAAATGTTCTACCTTGACAGTAGCAGCTTATAGCAGGCATCTGAAATATGCTGCACTCCAAAGATAGTTTTAGACTGTCTGAGTGATGGAAATGCCAGTGGCCACTTGCTACTTTGTCCTCATGTCAGTGATACTGGTGGCACCGGAAAGTACCTCATATACGCTGTTATGAATCCTTGGAAGTTGTCACTTCTCCCTGAGGGGGGCACCTTCCAATGAGGCTAGTGAAGTGAGGCCCAGCCCGATAGTCCCCCTGGGGGTGGTATTCAGCAGGAGGATCTCATGGGGGGAGACTTTCTTCCAGGACAAGGATGAACAAATAAGGAAGACGCAGTATAATACCTCTCACCCAGCACCCTATACACCGCCCTACTTTGTAAACCCTAGTCATATACCTGCCCAACCCATGTAACTATGCAGGTCCGTACACTTGACTTCCACTGACATAAGGAAGAACATGGACTACCCAAGGGAAAGTGATGATAGAAGTACTGGGATGAGGATGAGGCACAGAGGAATACAGATCCGAGTGCCAAAGACATTGAATAGGGACTTAAAAGAAAATGCAAACCATTGCCAACCAGCTGAAATAAAATTAAATAAAGGACCACAGTAAGAGAGACAGCCAACCAGGACTAGACATAGTTCAGCCCAGGAAGTTCGAGGAGAGGATGCCAAGGAAGCTGTGAGCAGCCCAATCCCCAGGTCCAGAAAGTGGAGGGGGGAATCCTTGACCCAGTGGTGTGAAACAGCACCAAAGCAGAGCTGGATGCTGCAGAGCAGTGGCAGGACCTGAGGCAGGTGGACTGAATGGTCATAGAACAATGCCGTGACCACCAGCAACATCCTACAGCGGAGCTATGCAGGAGCACACCAAACAGGAAGAGGTAGCGTAATCCAAGACCTGCAACCTTGTCAAAAACCAGTGAAGAGCTCCTGGGAAGCAGGTAACAGTAGTAAGAGTGTTCTGGAGGAGAGAAAATCACTGGCGGGCCCATAGGTCAGTGCTCACCCTCTAGAACTTGTAAGAGAAGATGGCTGCACCACACCATGTGAGGAAGGGGGTGCAGCATTCACTTACTCCAACACGACTCAATAATGAGGACTCAGTAAGTTGGCAAAGAGAAGTCTGTTTAATGACAATTACATCAAACAGAGAAACAAATGGAAATCAGCAGCATTGCGATCACCTGTCTCGCTCCGACTTCCTCAAACTTCAGTTGAACAGTCCTTGTTATAGGCTAAGCTCGTCATCACTGACGTCTAATTCTATAAAAAATCATCATGCAATATAATTGGTTAGGAAAGGTAACTTAAGTATAGGTGTTATATCTGTATAGGATAATAGGGCATGCGGATTGGATAACTCTTATCGGGTGGGCGTCTACGCCCATCCCTCTATATCACGCGTGATAGACGTCACTACATCTACGACGTCCTACTGGTTACAGTATCTATAGGACACCAGATAACTTTGTCCATTGTGATTGGGCAGGTTTCACCCCTAGACATAAATTTCCACTTTTAATTAGTAGCCTGCAGAATGGGCACCCCTCTGCCTGGTGTCCCAAGTTTCACCCTGCCTCCCTTCCATCAATCAGTGTTTTAGGGTGATGTGTCAATTAGTTGGCTAAGGACGGCCTCGAAACTGTAGTCTCTTATTGGGAAAAGTTATGGCATCCTCGGGTCCTGGATGACATCAGGCGATGGTACTTCTTCGCGCTTAGCTGGTCACGTGTTAGTTCACCACGAATCTGCTTCAGTTTCCAGCTTTTAGTGCATTTAATTCTGTGTCAGCCTAGCCACCTGCATGGGCCCCCCCTTATCTTGACTTTCATGAGGCAGGCTGGTATGCTCTGAAGTTGGAGTCTTGTGAGCTGACGCTCTCCTCCCCTTCTCTGGTTGACCTCGATTTCCTAGGCATGAGCCGCTCTTTGTTGAGTTTCGATTCCGCTCCTTCTCTTGCCTTTGGCTGGGTTTTTGAAACTTGGCCTGTCAGGCCTCTGGCTGCCTGGGTACATTTCTGCTTTTACAAAATGGAGTCGCACTTGTATAATGTGCCTTACTTGGGTAGACAACTTCTGCAATCTCCTTTGCATTCATTTTTTTTTTGATTCTTCGGTGTCCTGCTCATCGTCTTCAGCATTTGTACATGATGGTGTGAATGTGTGAGCCTTTGGAGTCCATATTTGTATCACTCCCTTCAAACTCCCTGCTGTCTTTACATGTTCGTCTTTGTTCCATGTCATCAGCTGACATTGTCCATTTGGGCTGCAGTAGATCCATTTTTCTTCGTACCTTCTTCGTTTCTTAGCGTATGTGAACTTTGTTGCCTCTGGCGCAAATTTGCTGGCTTTCACAAAGTCTCTTATTTCTTCATCAGTTAGGTCTCTGGGATTCCACTCTGGCTCGACATCAACCATTATTTTCATCCCTATGGCTTTCTTCGCAGTTTTCTGGCACTGTGTAATGATTATCTTGATAACACAGAATAACACAGAATAATAGCAATACCATTGCTAGTAGAGCTCCCAGAAACTTGAATATATCTGCCATCCATTGAGGGACCCACGAGAATAGGTCTCCAAACCAGCTATCATCGTCCACTTCATCACTTTCATCTATCATCTGGCTTTTCAGGCTTGTCAACATGCTTATGGCCTCTGTTAGGGTTCCGTTTTCTTCATCATGTGATGGTACGAATGTGCAACATGATTCTCCAATTTTTGCACAAACACCTCCATCCATTGCAGTGATCATGTCAAGCACATATCTGTTTTGGAGGGCCATCAGTCTGATTGCTCTCAGCTCTTCTTTGATCGTGTTGAATCCTTTTATAGTGGTATTGATGGTCTGCAATAACTCCTATCTGGTTATCTGCAACCATTTAGTATTCACTCCAACTTGGATGTGGGGCAAGAGTAGTGTTGTGAATACTGTTGAGGTGAGGCTGAACAGTCTGTGTTCGGACGGGATTGCATGGAATTCCTCTTCTGACTTGGGAGAAAAGTAGTTTTCCCTCTTCATACTGGATACCAGTTCCACAGATCTCCTTCTTCTTAGATGAGCATCTGCTTTCAGGAAACTGTCCAACTTCAGGTCATTCTTAGGAATCACTAGTGTGGGAACGTGAAAGTTCACTAGTGTGCATATGCCTCCCCAGTATTTCGTCAGCCTTATGTATGCCTTGGATCCGCACACCCAGTAATGGCCCATAATAACTGCAGTTCCTTGTGTCATTCCTGGGGCTTCAAAGATTCTTCCACAGTTTTGATTCTCTCCCATCTTCCTTGTGCCATTCTTTCTGAAACATAGTTTCGGGCTCTCCAGTGGCACTGTCTGCAGGGGTCCCCCTCTGTTTTCGACCCAAGTTAGTAGCTTTACTAGCTTTGGCCACAGAAGTTTGCATAACCTCTGCAAATTTTCTATTGCTTCCTTGCAGGCTCCAAGGACTATCCACGCTCGGCAGATTACTACTCCGTCCTCCCATCTATCCGGGGAGACCACTGACCCCCAGATCTGCATTTGGCCTCTGTTCTTCCAGATTTGAGCCTCTTCTGCAGTCTTACCTTGAACGTTCAGTCTCGGGTTAACTTCCCATCATATCCCTGATCCTTGGATGCCAGGGTTCTCATATCTGATCACATGATTTCTGGTGTGCGTTCGGTTTCTTGTTTTAATGTCCTGGATGTAGCCATCTTCATCCGGGTAATCCTTTTCGTTGGCCCATATCAACGAGGCGTCTCTTCCTTTCCTCTGGTGTTGCACATTGCTACATGGGACATACAGTGTGCTGTAGGGACATCAATTTCTACAGCCATGAAGATCTTGGATTTTCCCATGCTGTATGATAGGAGAGCACAGACGAAGCATTCCCCTTCCGACTGCCTTCGTCATACTTCCTTCATGAGCTGGTACCATAAATTGTTTCTGAGATGGGCTGTGCTGTCCAGGTAATCATTGAGTTCATTGTTATCTTCGTGTGGGCTTCTCTTGATTCTCAGCATTCTTCTGTAGTTGGCTATGAATATGTCTCTAAATGAGTCTGTGCTGCTTTTCCTTTCTGGGTGTCTCGGTGGAGCAGGCTGCCTCGCTATGGTAGGAGAAGGTTATGTGTTTCTCCTCCTCTCCTCTTGTTGGTTTTCATCGTGGTTCTCTGGCCGCCATTGGATCACCATCTCCTCAGCGTGAGGATGAATTATAGATCTGGTGCTTGTTTGCAGTGCTCAAGCTGACGTGTTTGTCGTTATAGTCTCTGCAGTTCTATGTTCCAGCTCCTCGTGCAGTTTCTTTGCTCTGACTATGAATGGGAACAAATAGTCTATCAGCATTTGTGTTTTATCTGTGAATTCCTTTGTGGCTACTTCTGTTCATTTGAGGGATTTTACTATGCCCCCTCTCTCTAATGGTTCACTTGGCTCCTCTTGAGTACTTCCACTGTTTATTGGAATAGATTGTTCGGCATGCAGTCTCCTCTTCTCTGCTGCTTTCATTGGAGGCCCTGTAGCCATTGACACTTGCCCTTGTCTCTGTGCATCCTGTGTGTGGGTGCGTGCAGTGGTGAGTGCAGCATTTTCATTCATTCCTTGCTGACCCTGTCTCCAGCTTTTCTCTTCATTTGTTACCTCAAATGTGTCTAAATCATTGCTCATTACATTTAAATTGAGTTTGCTACTTTTATCATCAGGTTTTCTTGGACAGGAATGACTATATAGGGTCTGGGTGCTTTCGTACCCCCAGATGCTCATTATCTGATGGGTGCACTGAGATCTGGACACTTTGTGCACCAATAAAGAAAGCAGTTCTGATTGTTAATGACAGAAAAACAATAATAATAACTAAACATATACACACAATCGTTCGGAACGACAATTTGCAGCATTTTCTTCCAGGGAAGTGGGGGCACCCTTCTGTTGGGGGTAAAACCAAGTTAGTGTTCTGGGCCCCCATTTCGAATGAGTTCATAGTCAATTATTTATTCCTTCTTTTGCTAAGGTCTCGTATTTTGAGAGTTTTTTCCTATTAGATGGACGAGTACTACTCCAATTGTCCCCCATCATCTGAGTGATGATGATAGTTTCTAAGTACTCAGTAAAGTTCCTATGCTAGATTATGGAAAATGGTTAGGCTAGCACCTTTGGTACATCACATTCATTAATCATATCGATAATAGGTGAGGTCCCAATGCACGCCTCGAATTTGTCTTGGTCCTGAGGACATGCTGGAACTTGCTCAATGCGAAAGAAGGAAAGGATGGAACTGCTAAAAATCACACAAAAATAAAATGTTGTAAAAATAAAAACAAAAGTAAAAATAAAAGTAAACATATGAAAAAATAGGAAAAATGAGAAAAATGTAGAAAAATGAAAATAAGATGGTCAAGTTCTTGTGTCCGCTCCTTTCACTTGGTCTCTCTGTGACAAGTTGAAGAACAGTGTCTCTCTCCTTGATCTGCTCCACGGCGGAAGGATGACGAAAAGGATAATAAGAAAAAATAGAGAAAAAATACAAATAACTAGGATCAATGATTTGCTCTTTCTGATCTTAGTTTCTGCTCTTCTCGATCTGTCCTCGGCGGAAAGATTATTGGAATCTCCTTAGGAATTCTCACTGGAAGTTGGACAGCTCCACTTGGAACATTATACCGTGGAGAAGTGTGCCCATGTGTGGGGTGTTGGCCGGATCTCTAAGGAAGGTGATGACGTCAACATCTGCAGGCCTTCCTACCATTTCTGGATAGTCTGTGACTACTCTAAATAGGACGTTCTGCGCCAACCGGGTGTCCTCGGGTGATATGGACATTTGCCCTGTTTGGCTGTGTCCTGATCACAAGATTTTCTTTTGATTCGCACAGTCTTTGCACCTTCCCGTTGCGTGGATTACCACTAAATGATTCAATTTAGTCCACAGCTGACTCAGTTGAGCTAGGTTTCTTTGATCTCTGATATGGGCACTTCTGTTACGCTAACCTGGACCCCACAGGGGTGTCGATCGGAACTGGACAGCTGTGGTCTCCTTCAACGTGATGCGTAGTACAGAGATTACTGTCTGGACTGGCCCGCCTAGTCTTGTCTGCTGGACCCGAAGAAGTATTTTCCTGCATGTGGAGACAGGGATTAACCACCTGTGGGTTTTAGTGATGGCCTCCCAACTGTTCTCGCTCTCCCCCACTAATCGCCTCCGATATCTCCTTAGTAACCTCACCTTATGTTCGTAAAATATGAGCTCTCCATCCTGCGTGTCTTGCAGGGGTGCATAGATACCAGTCACTTCACTGGTTTGAAGGCGTTGGGAGAGTTCCGGTAAGTATTGACTCTGACGCCCCTGGCGGAATTGGTAAGTATCAAGTTCAAAGAGTTCAATGTGCCCGATGTTCACTCTTGTCCCCTTCCTTCCTTAAGTTGCAACTGAGTTTGTGAGAAGAAGGTCTTGTAGCTGCTGCTGGCATTCAGGTAAGAGTCTGTATTACCCAACGTTGTCCGGTAACTATTGCATGCGTTAACGTGTTGTTTTTTCTCCCTCTTTACAGATGCGGCATATGAAAATGTGGAGAGTTATGGAATAATACCTCCAGTGATAAGTCTACGGTGGTAAGAGGTTGTATTTGTTGATTCCCTTGGCTGACCTTGTTTTTTCTTGTGTCCCCTAGGTGCCGGATTACGGCGAAGAAATGATGGAGAAAGTGCTAGATCGAAAGATGCTGTGAGAACTGTTGAGTATGGCGCTGTGCTGGAGCTGGCGAAGTGACGCGTGCAGGACTGATGTACTTTCCAGGTCCGGAGATGAAATGGTTCTGGAATTAGGTGAGGAATTTGAAATAAGTTTGTTTTCTAACCTTGTCCTTTTCTTCTTCTTTATTCTAGGGGCTCCGGATTCGAGGCGGGCGTGGCAGAAGACTGGATGCTGACTGCAGGCACACGGGCGTGGCAGAAGACTAGATGCTGGCTGGAGGCACGGTGAGCGTCACGCTGCTGGATGCAGAATAACGCGAAGCATGTGCTGCTGTTCTGGTGTGGTTTAAATAGCCTCCAAAGTAGTTCCAGGTAAGAAGTTCCCTAGAGCCACGCCCGAGTAAAAAATAGTCCCTGTAACAAAATAGTCCCATCCAGGCCTCATGTAGGCTTGGACTCTTCTGCAGCATGGTCTGCATCAGGTAAGTAAAGTCTATGAGCCTGGTGGCGATGGAGCCAGGACTGATTTCTATGATGAGCCTGGCGCCTAATGCGCCAGGACTGAACCCAGACAGCCCCTAGCCAGGGCTGCTGAGGTTTAAACAAATGTCTGGATGCCAGCTCGCGGAGCTGAGGGCCTTGGTCCTGATGCCCGGGGGTAGGCATCATGACAGCACTCCCCCCCAAGGCCCCTTCTAAAGTTGTTCTTCCCCCTGGCCCCGGTTTGTCTGGGAAGTTCCAATGGAACCTTTTCACCAACCGAGGTGCATGAACGTGGTCGCTAGGTTCCCATGATCTTTCTTGTGGTCCGTAGCCCTTCCAATCGATCAAATAAAAAAGTTTTGATTTAATCATCTTGGAGTCCAGGATATTTTTTACCTTGAATTCAGGTTCTCCATCTATCAAGATGGGGTCAGGTGGTTTGGTTAATCTTGTCCCTGGTTGAACTGGTTTTAGAAGTGAAACATGAAAGACAGGATGAATTTGCATATTAGAGGGTAATTCCAATTTGACGGCCACCGGGTTGATAATGGCCTTAATGGTGTAAGGTCCCAAATATCTAGGATTAAAAGTCTGAGTTCCCTTCAGAGGTATATGTTTTGTAGCCAGCCAAACCTGAACCCAAATCTGGTATTGTGGAGTTTCACTTCTATGTTGATCAGCATTTTTCTTGTATTTCTCTTTTGCTTGTTTCAAATGTTCTGTGGCTTCCTTAAAGGCTTGTGTAATAGTAGAGTGCAAATAACTAACTGCGGGCATTTCTAAGTGCTGAGGCAAATCGAGTTCTGAGGTTCGAGGGTGATGTCCATATATGCTATAAAAAGGGCTTTGTCCGGTTCCTGAATGTACAGAGTTATTGTATGCGTACTCGGAAATCCATAAAATATCTTTCCAATCGCTTTCGGTCTGGTGTAGCATGCAGCGTAGGTACTGTTCAAGGGTCTGGTTGGACCTTTTCCGTCTGACCATCTGTCTGGGGATGGTGACTTGTTGATAGCCTCACGTCGATTTGTGCCAGTTGACAACATTTCTTCCAAAAATGCGAGATAAATTGACTACCTCGGTCAGAAACCAATACGCAAGGGAATCCGTGTAATCGAACAATGTTTTCGAGGAACTCCTTGACCATAATCGAAGCAGAAGGTAACCACTTTAAAGGAATAAAGTGGGCCATCTTGGAAAAAAGATCCACAATAACTAGGATGGTGTTAAATCCATTGCATGGAGGTAGATCTGTAATAAAGTCTAAAGACAAGGTGTGCCATGGTGTAGGTGGAATATCCAAAGGTTGTAAAAGGCCAGCAGGTTTTTTCTTCTGGCTTTTGTTTTGGGCGCAAATGCCACAGGACATCACAAATGACTTTACATCTTTTCGCCAAGCGGGCCACCAGAACTGTCTCTTAATTTTCGCTTCAGTTTTTTCGATACCTGGGTGCCCTTCCATCAGGGTGTCATGGTAATTGGAGATGACTAGTTCTTGTATTTCCTTGTGTGGTAGAAATAGTCGTCCTTGATAGTAAGGTAGGTCATTGACGACTGAGTAGTCTGGGCCTTTATTTACCCAGTCCTGCAGGGTTGCTGGATCGAAGAGTTGTTGGAATTTTGAATGAATGTCTTCTAGTGTCTGTAGAGTAGTTATGCCAAGAATTCTTTGCTCGGGAATTATTGGCACCGGTTCCGGGTTTGCATATGCTTCTCCCATCCCTATTCAGGATAAGGCATCTGCTTTGCCATTTTTGCAGCCTGGTCGATAAGTGATCACGAAATCGAATTCGGCAAAGAACAATGCCCATCGAAGTTGTCGCGATGATTGGGCTTTGGCTGTTTTTAAATACTGCAGGTTCCGGTGATCGGTGATTATGGTAATAGTATGCCTGGCACAAGAAGATAGTGCCGCCAAGCCTTAAAGGCAGATTTGATGGCTAATAGCTCTTTATCGGTAACCGCATAGTTTAACTCAGGTGCTGAGAACTTTCTGTACCAAAACGCTACTGGGTGAAGTTGACCGGTTTCAGGATCCTTCTGGGACAGGGCAGCTCCCATGGCTAAACTAGATGCATCAGTTTCTACTATGTATGGAAGCTCAGGGCGTTGATGCTTTAAGACAGGTGCTGATGTGAATTTCGCTTTCAGCTCTTGGAAGGCCTTTTCAGCCTCTTTGGTCCACAAGAAGCGTTAGTTTTTTCGCAAAAGTGCTGTGATGGGGTGTACAACATGGGAGAAGTCCGGAATGAATCTGCGGTAGAAATTAGCAAATCCGAGCATGCTTTGTACCCCTTTGACTGAACTGGGTGATGGCCACTTGAGAATTGCGTCCACCTTTCTAGAGTCCATTCAGACTCCTTTTGGAGTCAGGATAAATCCAAGAAATACAACTTTTGTAGCATGAAAAACACATTTTTCCAATTTTGCATATAACTTGTGCTGGCGTAGTTTCTCAAGGACTGCACGCACATGCTTAACATGGTCTGATTCTGAGGAGGAGTACACTAGAATATCATCTATGTATACGATGACACAAACGTCAATGAGTTCACGAAGGACATCGTTCATAAAATACTGGAAGGCTGCTGGTGCATTGCACAACCCGAAGGGCATCACCTGATATTTGAATAATCCGTACTTGGTGCGAAAGGCAGTCTTCCATTTGTCGCCTTTCTTGACACGTACCAGATGATATGCCCCTCGGAGATCTAACTTAGTGTAGATACAAGCATCCTTTACTTGGTCTAGTAATTCGGGGATCAGAGGCAATGGGTATCGTTTTTTTACCATAATCTGATTTAATGCGCAGTAATCTATGCACGTTCTAAGGTCACCTTCCTTTTTTGGCACGAAGAATAAAGCTGATGATGCAGGAGACTTGGAAGGACGAATAAAGCCATTAGCAAGGTATTGGTCCAAGTATTGCGTAGGTGACGATTTTCAGGTTCCGTGAGGGCGTAGATTCTACTGCATGGGGGTTGTGCACCGGGTAGGAGGTCGATTTGACAATTGTATGATCTGTGAGGAGGTAATGTATTGGCTTGTTCTTTTTGAAAAACATCCTGAAATTCTTGGTATTCCTGAGGTAACTGCACGATTGGATTAACGGCTGTATCCAGGCCTTTGTTCAAAGTTTTCTCCGGGTAACATGTTTGTGCACAATCCGGGAAGGTTATTCTCTTCTCTCGCCAATCTATACAAGGATTATGTGTTTCCAACCATGGCATCCCCAGTATTATCTGGAACTGTGGGGCTTTGATTAGATCAAACACAATAGTCTCTCGATGCCCATCTTGACTCAACAGTGTCATCTCTGCAGTGGAATGAGTTACAGGCCCCGAGGCAATCTCAGTTCAATCAACTGTGGTGATGACATCCGAAGTGGTCTTTTTGCAAAGAGGAAGATTCATCCTTGACACCAATTCGTGGTCCATATAGTTTCCTACGGCCCCGCTATCTATGTATGCCCTTACTGCGTGCTTACGTGATGGCTGCCTGCGATCAAGTAGGACCATTGGGATGATCAGATGCAAGGTCTGAGTGTCCTTCTTTAAGCTCAGCAAGCGGACCTCTACGCTTGTCGGGCGTGGTTGTTTCCCGAATCAGGCTCTATGTGGCTTTTATCAGCAACTCCTACCACCTTCTTGGGTGGTTTTGTAGGGCAATCCCGTAGAAAATGTCCTGAGGTTCCACAGTACAGACACAACTGCATCTGTCGTCTTCTTTCTCTTTCCTTTTGAGTTAAGGGTCCTTTAACCCCCCTCATCTGCATTGGTTCAGATGCATCTGTTCCTTTGGGGGCAATTTTGGGTTTAACCAATACCCGGTTCTCGAACTTAGCTTGATCAGTCTTTCGGTTCTGAAGTCGGTGGTCTAGCTGGACCACTAAGTCTATAAATTCTGTGCAATCCTGAGGTGGGTTCACAACTTGAGCCAAGACATCTTTGAGTTCTCCCCGAAGTCCACGATGAAATAATGTAATTCGTTTTTCCTCTGGCCACCCGGTTTCCATCACCAACCTATTGAAGGTTGCAAAATAGGTCAGCAGATCCTGGTTACCTTGTCGTAAGGATAAAAGTTTGTTGTCCAGGGCTTGACCCTGTGAGTGTCTGGCGAATAGTTTTTCCATGCTCCTTTGGAAACCCTGAAAATCCCAGAGAAGAGGATCATCCTGGTTGACTAATGGAATGGACCAATCCGCTGTCAATAAGATATGACAATACAAAGGCTACTTTGGCTTGGTCATTTGGAAATGCTCCCGGTCTGCATAAAAAGTGCAAGCGGCATTGGGTCATAAGCACGGCAATCCTTTTGGGGTCCCCAGAAAAGCATTCGGGTGGAGCTAACGGAATATTTCCTGGTAAAATCACTTGCACTGGATTGCTTGATGAAACGGGGGTTGGGTTTCCCCCATATCCAGGTAGGGGCGTTTGCCCAGCTTGGTTTTGCAGTAGTTGCCTAGCCAGATCATCCGTGCGCTCCTTTGAGACAATCAGCTCTCTCCTGAGGGCATTAGTCTCTTGGCTAGCGGCATGTAATTCCGCCCTAAATTCCTCCAATAATTGGGCCAGTTGGTCGGTTTCCGAGGTTTCCATAGCACCCGGGTGGGTATTTGTAGAGAGGCTTTGCGTTCTGTTACGCTCACCTGGACGTGTCGATCGGACCCGGACAGCTGCGGTCTCCTTCAATGTGATGCGTAGTGCAGAGATGACTGCCTGGACTGGCCCGCCTAGTCTTGTCTGCTGGACTCAAAGAAGTATTTTCCTGTAAGTGGAGACAGGGATTAACCACCTGTGGGTTTTAGTGATGGCCTCCCAACTGTTCTCGCTCTCCCCCACTAATCACCTCCGATATCCCCTTAGTAAACTCACCTTATGTTCGTAAAAGATGAGCCCTCCATCCTGCGTGTCTTGCAGGGGCGCGTAGATACCAGTTACTTCACTGGTTTGAAGGCGTTGGGAGAGTTCCGGTAAGTATTGACTCTGAAGTCCCTGGCGGGATTGGTAAGTATCAAGTTCAAAGAGTTCAATGTGCCCGATGTTCACTCTTGTCCCCTTCCTTCCTTAAGTTGCAACTGAGTTCGTGAGAAGAAGGTCTCGTAGCTGCCTGCTGCTGGCGTTCAGGTAAGAGTCTGTGTTACCCAACGCTGTCCGGTAACTATTGCATGCGTTAACGTGTTGTTTTTCTTCCTCTTTATAGATGCGGCATATGAAAATGTGGAGAGTTATGGAATAATACCGCCGGTGGTAAGTCTATGGTGGTAAGAGGTTGTATTTGTTGATTCCCTTGGCTCACCTTGTTTTTTCTTGTGTCCCCTAGGTGCCGGATTATGGCAAAGAAATGATGGAGACAGTGCCAGATCGAAAGATGCTGTGGGAACTGGTGAGTATGGCGCCGTGCTGGAGCTGGCGAAGCGACGCGTGCAGGACTGATGTACTTTCCAGGTCCGGAGATGAAATGGTTCCGGAATTAGGTGAGGAATTTGAAATAAGTTTGTTTTCTAACCTTGTCCTTTTCTTCTTCTTTATTCTAGGAGCTCCGGATTCGAGGCGGGCGTGGCAGAAGACTGGATGCTGGCTGCAAGCACATGGGCGTGGCAGAAGACTGGATGCTGGCTGCAGGCACGGTGAGCGTCACGCTGCTGGATGCAGAATAACATGAAGCATGTGCTGCTGTTCGGGTGTGGTTTAAATAGCCTCCCAAGTAGTTCCAGGTAAGAAGTTCCCTAGAGCCACGCCCAAGTAAAAAATATTCCCTGTAACAAAATAGTCCCATCCAGGCCTCATGTAGGCTTGGACTCTTTTGCAGCATGGTCTGCATCAGGTAAGTAAAGTCTATGAGCCTGGCGCCTATGGCACCTGGACTGATTTCCATGATGAGCCTGGCACCTAAGGCGCCAGGACTGAACCGAGACAGCCCCTAGCCGGGGCTGCTGAGGTTTAAACAAATGTCTGGATGCCTGCTCCCGGAGCTGATGGCCTTGGTCCTGATGCCCAGGGGTAGGCATCATGACAACTTCTCGATTATTTGGAAGAACAAATTAAACATGAGTTCATCAATGTCTATTGGCGGTGGAAGCATTTGTGTCCTTCTCACCGTACTCGGGCAGTACAATGAAGGCTTCCGTGACGACAGTCAGTAATTACCAGATTATTTTTTTGTTGGCCGGTTCTTGAATAAAGTCTGTGACACTGGCTCCTCTCCCTGTGAGTGACGGGTATGATAACACCACGAGTTGGAAATAAGTTAGCACATCCCACTTAAGACTTCTTCTGGAATGTACCATAAATTCTGTGAACAAAGTCTCACTACTGATAGCTTCAGGATACTGTGTTTACACTCTCAGGAAATGTCTTCTTTGCAGTGTATCAGAGTCTTGATTCTTTGTACTAATTGAGTATGTCGTCCTTTCGCAGTTCATTTTATCACTGTTATTTTGGCTTTGGATGTGCTTCTCTTTACCCTGCAACTGGGATGTACAGAGTGTTCGTTATGTCCTTATTCCCCCTTTGCTTGGGGAACTTGTCCAGTTTTATGCCACAACTTGCATCCAGGTTTTTTGTCTTGGTGTTTTGCTCATGCGTCGTTCTTCCTCGCCATGGATCTTGCCTGCATGTGCTGAGGTTCTTCCCCGTAGTCTGTGGTTTCTTTGCAGTGGGATGCAGCAGTAGGGCTCTCTCCTATATAGGGTTTAATGTTATTTAGGAAGATCCATGCCCTTCTGCCCTGGAGCTTGACGGCGGAGGGGGTGCAGTCCTCTACGATGAAAGGGCCATTAAATCTTGGCTTGTCCCACCTTTTCCTGGTAAAATTCTTCACAAGCACGCTGTCACCAGGAAAGACAAGGAGCGCATGTACACCTTGCTCGGTGTCTGCTTCAGCACTTCCTGCTGTGTATGGTGCTGCACCCTCCCCTTTTCGTCTTCGCTGCAGCTGGCCTTTAATGACAGAGGCGCTTGATGTCATACAGTCAAGGTACTTCTGCATCTCTATTCTCAGAACCTCTCTAGTTGGCTGGGCATCATAACTAGCTCTATATCGGGGAGTAAGAGGGGTCCTCATCCTTCTGCTGTAACTATCTCATGCGGCGTGAGATGATGGTCAGAGCCTGGTTGGTTCCAAAGTGCATACAATGCCAATGGTAGACAGTGCAGCCATCCCTTCTTTAATGTGAGCTTCAACTTGGCTATCCTCTCCTTAAGCAAGCCGTTGATCCGTTCACATTTCCCATTCCCCTCAGGATGATAGGCCAACAAGAACTTGTGCTTCATACCAAGCAACAAGCTAAAGGTAAAATTCTTCACAAGCACGCTGTCACCAGGAAAGACAAGGAGTGCATGTACACCTTGCTCGGTGTCTGCTTCAGCACTTTCTGCTGTGTATCGTGCTGCACCGTCCCCTTTTCGTCGTCGCTGCAGCTGGCCTTTAATGACAGAGGCGCTTGATGTCATACAGTCAAGGTACTTCTGCATCT
Organism: Ambystoma mexicanum; assembly: GCF_040938575.1. Classification (NCBI taxonomy): domain Eukaryota; kingdom Metazoa; phylum Chordata; class Amphibia; order Caudata; family Ambystomatidae; genus Ambystoma; species Ambystoma mexicanum. The sequence goes on along the minus strand of NC_090930.1, from coordinate 770,826,498 downwards.
CTGTTCTCAGAACCCCTCTAGTTGGCTGGGCATCACAACTAGCTCTATATCGGGGAGTAAGAGGGGTCCTCATCCTTCTGCTGTAACTATCTCATGCGGCGTGAGATGATGGTCAGAGCCTTGTTGGTTCCAAAGTGCATACAATGCCAATGATAGACAGTGCAGCCATCCCTTCTTTAATGTGAGCTTCAACTTGGCTATCCTCTCCTTAAGCAAGCCGTTCATCCGTTCACATTTCCCATTCCCCTCAAGATAGGCCGAAAACTGAATTTACAAAGTGAGCCCTGTTATCTGATCTCATTACTTCACACACCCCCCTCCTAGGGAACACCTCCCTCACTAGGAACTTGGCAGCACAGGTAGTGTCTGGGTGTGTACAGGGACCAGCTTCTATCCATCTAGAGAATGTACACACCACCACAATTAAATACCTGTACCCATTGCACACTTGAATCATGTGGACATAGTCGATATGCAAGTGCTGGAATGGTCCATTTGGTCTGGCGAAGATCCCTCTCACTACTTTTTATGTGTGCTCAGCGGTGAATTTCTGGCATATTATGCAGTTCACCATGAAAAATGCAACATGCTCTGCTAAATTCGGTGTGAACCAGTCTTCTGCGAGCATTGCAGCAAGATTTTCTTTTGTCATATGGATGGGGTAGTGCAGTTGCTCTAAGGCTACCTTTAGAAGGGTGACAGGTATTACTGGTTTACCAGTGCTGTCTTGCCTCCACAACCCGTCAGAGGGTTTTAAACAACACCCTCGACGCTTCCACAAATTCTTCTCCTCCTGAGGTGCCTCCCCCTGGAGCTCCATTAGCTGAATCTGCCCCATATTGCTATAGGCTTCTGGTGTGGCTTGTGCTGCCATCATCCTTTCATTGGTACGTTCCTCCTCCATGTCCATGACTGTTTCAGTTTTCGATGCCATGCGCTTGGCTTCCGTGTCCGCTTCATGATTTCCACGTGACACGAAATCTGTCCCCTTGGTATGAGCGGCACCTTTCACGACCGCTATGCCCACTGGGAGCTGTAGTGCTTTTATCAGCCCGTCCAAATAAGGCTGCATGTTGCGTGCCGTCTGCTCGGAGGTAGCCCCTCCTTTTCCAGCGCGCTAGACCTGCATGTACTGTGGACGTCACATAGGCTGAATCACTGTACACAGATACTTCCTGGTTTGCATGATTCTCAACGGTGAGTATCAGTGCCAGCAGTTCTGCATCTTGCGCAGAATAGTGAGAGGGTATTCACGCACTGATGAGTTCTCGAAACTCTCCATTCGCTAGGTGTTTTCTCACGGCCTTGCCTGTATACCTTTGTCCGTCTTCTTGGTCGATTCTCAAAGAACCGTCAATAAAGACGATCTCTCCACTTGCCAGGGCGTTTTTCTTTACCCTGGGGATCTCATCCTAGAATTCCTCATAGTTCGCACAGTCGTGTATTTGTTCTCCCTCTGTGACTGGCTCAGCTATGAATGTAGCAGGATTCACAGTTATACATCAAACTATTTTGATCGATGGCTTAGAGATAATCACCTCATAGGCGGATGCTCTCTGAGATGTCAGTGTGCCCTTTGGCTTCTCTAGTATGGCAAACAGCTAATGTTCAACATATAATGTCATGGAGTACCCCATCACAATAGATGACGCATTTTTGATAGCGAATGCGGCAGCAGCTAGATGTTGTTTGCACGGGAAGTGGCCCTTCATAACCGGGTCCAACCGGGTCCAGACTCCCGCTGTAATATGCTAGGGGCTTGTACCCTAGCGAGGTTTGCTGTGCGAGCACTGCCGTCATAGAATTACCACCAGAGTGTGAGAACAGGTAGAATTCCTCTGCATAATTAGGAATCCCGAGAACTGGGGCCTTACAAATTGCTCCCTTGAGTTCTGCAAACCCTTTCTCCATTGCCTCAGTCCATTCAAGTTCTCCTTTTGTTGCCTGGGCTTTCTTTAAAGCCTGAAGCAAGGGCTTGGTATATGAGCTGTAGTCAAAGACCCATGCTCTGTCATAATTGCAACAGCCTAAGAAGCTTTGCATTTGTTTTAACGTGCATGGCTTGGCCGTGTTCATGATGGCTTCAGCCCTTTCTGGGGTTACCTTCTTCCCCTCATGAGAGATCAGTTGCCCTATGTACTACACCTCCTGTTGACAGTACTGTGTAAAGCTCTGGGCTCCCAATGATGACTCTGATATCTCTTGATGTTATAGTTGTTCCTTTAATGAGGTTCCAGTACATCTTTTGTGTTTCTTATGTCAAGTTCATCAGAGCTCAAGGCAAACATGCACCGGCATCCTCCCAGGTAGGCTACATCTCACCAACCCTCTCACTCAGAACCCTCAACCATACAACAATATTCTCACCAGCAAGATTCCATGTCACTCACTCAGCATTCTACTCATTCTGCAAAGACAACATGGAAACCTAAATCACTACATATCTCCCTTCCTTACACAACAACAACACCTACCAAAACCTGTCACACTCACAACACACAGTGCACACACACATTCCAACACATGCGCCTACATCTCAACCACAAGAACTATCACCACAGCCGTACAACCTGAAGGCATCTCCAGTTCAAATGGTATCATAACAAATACTAACGATGCCCCTCCCCTTTTCTACCCAATAAAGGAAGGACACCCACCATTGAAAATTGCACCACTACCAATCTTCAACACCTCAGGTATATCTCTAACTTCTCTCCTCCTCTACCACACAAAAACATATAACCAATACTAACCTCATAGCCACACCACACACACAACTCCGAGCGGTGCACCACACACACCAAAGAACAAGGCTGGGGATTCCAAACACCCGAGAGAAATGACACACAACCACAGTGCACACAAAAGTGCCTATATTGCCATCCCAATTCGTCACCTGTGTCCTAATGATCCACCATATAGACCAACACTACTAAGAGGAAGCATCATCACACACCTCACATTCACCAACACAACACACAATACTTGTACTGCCACCCACATCAATCTTCACAGCCAGAACCAACACACAACACTATGCTGTGCGCCCAACCTTACACAGAACCAAGTTGGACGTTCCAAGTGAGTGAAACAACATCCAAACAGCACCAACAGTGCAATATTGCCACCCCTTATCCGTCACCTGTGTTCTCTGAGTCCAACAATCTAACTCAACTGTGTGAAGAACAACACCATTGAACACACCATACACCATTCCATCAAGCACACGAGCACAAAAACACCAAAATGCCAAATCTCTAGCACACCACAAAGACTTACACATGCAGATCCCCACTCTGCAACAACAAAACAGTGCTTTAAAATAAATAACATTTCTGCTAAATTTACTAACTAAACTTCTTAGTTCTCCCTAAATGGCACAAACGTCCTTTAAACAGTCCCACCTGCAAAGCAAAACATTTAGTAAGCATGTTACATTTATCACATTTCTCGTGCCATGTACTATAGCTATATCAGTCCACTTTGCCTATTGCATTGAAAAGACCATCTGCAGAAAAAACATGCGTTAAACACACTGCTTCATAAAGCTGACATTGCTCACATCAAATATGTGTCTCTCAATAAAGGCCACGACACCACACACTCCCATTCAGTGTACATTCACCCAAAAAAAATCTCATGTTGCAATTACGGTATCAAAATATCACAGGCCTCACGTGACAATTAAAACCTAACATGTTACACTAAACTCTGCTGCATACTATGTAAAACACCACATATAATCAAAACAAAAGTAAATCCATAAACCACCAGCTTATTAACCAGCTCCTTGGTGCTCTCTTAAGGGGCAAAATGCCCCTCAGCTGCACCACAATGGGCTCTAGGCCCCTCCTCATCACAGCATTTGGGCTCCAAGCCCCTTCAGACGCTGAAGTGGCCCCCAGGACCCTCCTCTTCAGATCTTGTGGCTGCAAACTCCTCCAGGCTCTGTGATGGCCCCCAGGACCCTCCTCTGTACAGCATATGGGCTCCAAACTCCACAAAGTCACTTATGACCCCCGTAGAAACACAGTTTTCACAGTGCGCCCCTAGCCCCTCTGCCAAAGAGCAGTGGTCTCCTAGTTTCTCCTAGGCGCAGCTCAGGCTCCTAGCCTCTCCCAATGCTGCTGCCCTCAGGTCCAAGCCCCTCAGCTGCACAACATGACCTCCGGACTCTTCAATCCCCAGTTGCCGCTTAGGCTCCAAGCCTCTCCTATTGCTACTGCCATGGGCTCCAAGCCCCTCAGCTGCACAGCATTGCTCCCATATTTCTAATTTCCAAGGAAAAGCTCAGGTTCCAAACCTCTCCAATTGCTACTGCCATGGGCTTCAAGCCCCTCAGCTGCATGGCATGGCTTCCAAATATTTCCAGACGCAGCTCAGACTCCCAGCCTCTTCAAATGCTGCTGCCTTGAGCTCCAAAGCCCTCCATGCCGCAGCCTTGGGTTCCCAAACCCCTACAGACACTCACTGGGCCCTCAGCCCTGCCAAAGCTCCTCTGCCTTTCACTGTGCTTGACCTGCCCAACTGCTGGCAGGCCAGCTGGCCCTTGGCCGAGGCGCTGCTCACTCTCTTCTGCGCCTGTGCCCTTTGCGCTGGGCCCTCCTGTGCCTACAGCATAAAGCGCTCGCCCTACCTGGGAGGATCTTCTTCTCGGGTTGGGGGGCGGTGCATGTGCCATCCTCAGTGCTGTCCCCCCAGCACAGTCAGCATCCTCGTCGCCAATGTAAAGCTCTGGGTTCCCAATGATGACTCTGACATCTCTTGATGTTATAGTTGTTCCTTTAATGAGGTTCCAGTACATCTTTTGTGTTTCCTATGTCAAGTTCATCAGAGCTCAAGGCCAACATACACCGGCATCCTCCCAGGTAGGCTACATCTCACCAACCCTCTCACTCAGAACCCTCAACCATACAACAACATTCTCACCAGCAAGATTCCATGTCACTCACTCAGCATTCTACTCATTCTGCAAAGACAACATGGAAACCTAAAACACTACATACTGCAACTTTTCCTTATCAACTTTGTATCCCTTTTTAGCCAATATAGTCAATAGCTGGACAGAGTCATGCCTGTATTGCTCTTCAGTGGTGCTGCAGATCAGAATGTCATCTACGTACTGCAAAACAACACTGTCCACCGCAATATTACCTAGGTCCATTTGCAGGACTCTGTTGAAAATAGATGGGGACTCGCAATACCCCTGTGGCAACCTCGTACTTTTCAGGTGCATTTGTCTGAAGATGAATGACGTCAGGTCTTGAGAGTCATCGTGCAACGGGATTGAGAAAAACACATTTTTCAAATCGATCACCATTAAATATTTTGCCTCAGTGGGTGTATTACACAGTATTGTGGATGGATTAGAGACTAGAGGGAACTCGGCTTCAATGATTAGCCCAATTCATGGAATTAATGTGCGCTGAAAATTCCCGCGCAAGCGTGCGAAACCGTGTGAATCGCAGAGCAAGTGCAAAAATCGCAGCAAAACCCACGCACATCGATTCATGGAAGTCCGTGTGCGAGTAAAATGTGGTATGTGCACATCTAAGGGCGTGTGCTACGGCCACAGCGAAAGCGCACATAGCGCGGTGCACATAACAAAAGTAGGCATAACATGGGGCGTGACACGTGGAATGGGGAAAAAACACGTGAAAATGTGGGTGTCACGGGGGAAGTACAGGAGGCAAGTGCGCAGAACGCCCACACGCTCGCCTACTACACATATTCATAGAATCGAATAGGGCAAACAAGCGCACCGGTGAAGATGCGCACAGGCCTAACAAGTATGCCACACGAAGGCAGACGGTAGCGTCCCTGCACATGAAAAAAATGTGCGCCAAAATATGCGCTAACAAAAGCACATATATACAGCTCTGATGATTGTCCCATACTGTGGCCCTCTAGTACAAATGACGTGCAAAGGGGTACGCGACAAACACGAACACCCGCTGTGTCAAAAATAGCGTGTGCCTGTATTTTCGGGGGTGCACAGGAAGTGTCACACGCGAATGGCCTTGGGTGAGCGGGGTGCGTGTAAATCTGGGGTTCTGGGAAGTTTCACACGCGATAGGCCCTGTGCGAGTGGGGTGCGTGTATTCCTGGGGTTCGTGTGAAGTTTCACACCTGATTGGCCTGGGTACGTGTAAATCTGGGGTGCGTGGGAAGTTTCACACACGATTGGCCTTGGGTGAGCGGGGTACATGTATTTCAGGGGTGCGCAGGAAGTTTCACATGCGACAGGCCCTGTTCGAGTGGGGTATGTGTATATCTGGGGTGCAGGGGAGTCCTACACGTGAATTGGCAGTGTGGGTCCTCCCAGGTGTTCCCTCCAGACCCTCCACGGCCCCTGCAGGCAGCCCACACCACAGGGGACTACCCTGCACCCCTGGTCATGTCCAGCAGGCAGCTCATCCACCATGGGCATGCCCCCCAGCCAAGCCACATGTCACCTTGCACTACTGATCACCAACGCATGACCCCCTCCACCCCTACCCCCCAGCAGTGCAGTGCACCTGCCAGCAGGCCCCCACTCATGTCCCACTCATGTCCCCTTGCACCCCAACCCGCCAGCAGTGCAGGGCACCTGCCAGCAGGCCACCACTCATGTCCCACTCATGTCCCCTTGCACCCCCGTCCCCCAGCAGTGCAGGGCACCTGCCAGCAGGCCCCCACTCATGTCCCCTTGCACCCCCACCCCCCAGCAGTGCAGAGCACCTGCCAACAGGCCCCCACTCATGTCCCACTCATGTCCCATTGCACCCCCCAACCCCCAGCAGTGCAGTGCACCTGCCAGCAGGCCCCCACTCATGTCCCACTCATGTCCCCTTGCACCCCCACCCCCCCAGCAGTGCAGGGCACCTGCCAGCAGGCCCCCACTCATGTCCCACTCATGTCCCCTTGCACCCCCACCCCCCAGCTGTGTAGGGCACCTGCCAGCAGGCCCCCACTCATGTCCCCTTGCACCCCACCCCCCAGAAGTGCAGGGCACCTGCCAGCAGGCCCCCACTCATGTCCCATTGCACCCCCACCCTCCTACAGTGCAGGGCACCTGCCAACAGGCCCCCACTCATGTCCCACTCATGTCCAATTGCACCACCACCCCCCAGCAGTGCAGGGCACCTGCCAACAGGCCCCCACTCATGTCCCCTTGCACCCCACCTCCCAGCAGTGCAGGGCACCTGCCAGCAGGCCCCCACTCATGTCCCCTTGCACCCCCAACCCTCAGCAATGAGGGGCACCTGCCAGCAGGCCCCCACTCATGTCCCCTTTCCTCCCCACCCCCCAGCAGTAAAGGGCACCTGCCAAAAGGCCCCCTGCCAACAGGCCCCCACTCATGTCCCATTGCACCCCCACCCCCCAGCACTGAGGGGCACCTGCCAGCAGGTCCCCACTCATGTCCAACTCATGTCACCTTGCACCCCCACCCCCCAGCAGTGCATGGCACCTGCCAACAGGCCCCCACTCATGTCCCATTGCACCCCCAACCCCCAGCACTGAGGGGCACCTGCCAGCAGGCCCCCACTCATGTCCCACTCATGTCCCCTTGCACCCCCACCCCCCAGCAGTGCATGGCACCTGCCAGCAGGCCCCTACTCATGTCGACTTGCACCCCCACCCCCCAGCAGTGCAGGGCACCTGCCAGCAGGCCCCCAATCATGTCCCATTGCACCCCCACCCCCAGCACTGAGGGGTACCTGTCAGCAGGCCCCCAGTCATGTCCCATTCATGTCCCCTTGCACCCCCAACCCCCAGCAGTGCAGGGCACCTGCCAGCATGCCCCCACTCATGCCCCATTGCACCCCCATCCCCCAGCAGTGCAGGGCACCTGCCAGCAGGCCCCCACTCATGTCCCCTTGCACCCCCACCGTCCAGCAATGAGGGGCACCTGACAGCAGGCTCCCACTCATGTCCCTTTGCACCCCCACACCCCAGCAGTGCAGGGCACCTGCCAACAGGTCCCCATTCATGTCCCCTTGCACCCCCACCCCCCAGCAGTACAGGGCACCTGCCAGCAGGCACCCACTCATGTCCCATTGCACCCCCACCCCCCTGCACTGAGGGGCACCTGTCAGCAGGCCCCCACTCATGTCCCACTCATGTCCCCTTGCACCCCCACCCCCCAGCAGTGCAGGGCACCTGCCAGCAGGCCCCCACTCATGTCCCCTTGCACCCCCACCCCCCAGCAGTGCAGGGCACCTGCCAGCAGGCCCCCACTCATGTCCCATTGCACCCCACCCCCCAGGACTGAGGGGCACCTGCCAGCAGGCCCCCACTCATGTCCCACTCATGTCCCCTTGCACCCCCATCCCGCAGCAGTGCAGGGCACCTGCCAGCGGGCCCCAACTCATGTCCCATTGCACCCCACCCCCCAGCAGTGCAGGCCACCTGCCAGCAGGCCCCCACTCATGTCCCCTTGCACCCCCATTCCCCAGCAATGAGGGGCACCTGCCAGCAGGCCCCCACTCATGTCCCCTTGCACCCCCACCCCCCAGCAGTGCAGGGCACCTGCCAACAAGCCCCCACTCATGTCCCATTGCACCCCCAGCCCCCAGCAGTGCAGGGCGCCTGCCAACAGGCCCCCACTCATGTCCCATTGCACCCCCACCCCCCATCAATGTGTGGCACCTGCCAGCAGGCCCCCACTCATGTCCCACTCATGTCCCCTTGCACCCCCACCCCCAAGCAGTGCAGAGAACTTGTCAGCAGGCCCCCACTCATGTCTCCTTGCACCTCCACCCCCCAGCAGTGCAGGGCACCTGCCAGCAGGCCCCAACTCATGTCCCATTGCACCCCCACCCCCAGCAGTGTAGGGCACCTGCCAACAGGCCCCCACTCATGCCCCACTCATGTCCCCTTGCACCCCCATCCCCCAGCAGTACAGGGCACCTGCCAGCAGGCCCCCACTCATGTCCCATCCCCATTGCACACCCACCCCCCAGCAGTGCAGGGAACCTGCCAGCAGGCCCCCACTCATGTCCCCTTGCACCCCCACCCCCCAGCAGTGCATGGCACCTGCCAGCAGGACCCCACTCATGTCCCCTTGCACCCCCACCCCCCAGCAGTGCAGGGCACCTGCCAACAGGCCCCCACTCATGTCCCATTACACCCCCACCCCCCAGCAGTGCAGGGCACCTGCCAACAGGCCCCCACTCATGCCCCACTCATGTCCCCTTGCACCCCCACCCCCCAGCAGTGAAATGGCAATCTCATGACACAAACCAAAAGTCAACTATGTACATCAACACATGTCCGCCACACGAAGGCAGGCGGTAGCGTCCCTGTGCTAACAAAAAGCCCATATATACAACTCTGATGAATGTCCCATACTGTGGCCCTCTAGGACAAATGACGTGCAAACGGGTACATGACAAACACGGACACACGCTGTGTCAAAAATAGCGTGTATTGCGGGGGTGCGCGGGAAGTTTCACACGCGATTGTGCCTGGGCGAGCGGGGTATGTGTACTTGAGGGGCTCGCGGTAAGTTTTACACACGATTGTGCCTGGGTGCGTAGGGTACGTGTACTTCATGGGCTCACAGGAATTTTTACACGTGATTGTGCCTCGGTGAGCGGGGTACGTGTACTTCATGGGCTCGCGGGAGGTTTTACACGCGATTGGGCCTGGGCGAGCGGGGTACGTGTATTAGTGGGGTGGGCGGGGAAGTACAGGAGGCAAATGCACAGAACGCCCACACGCACGTGCCAAATAAAAATGCACTAATCCAGAGACACGTACGCCAGCAGGAAGCAGGCGTACGTGGACCCGCGCAGCATAAAAGTGCGCGCAAACAACAAGCAAGCTCAGACGCCAGGATGAACATTCCTTTCCCAGCAGCAGTGGTCGTGTGATACTGCAGGAGGAGGAGGAGTATAATCAGGCCCAGAATTTTCACACCGAGAACCAGCCTTTTTGGCATGCCTGATGACCAGGTGTATGGGAGGTACAGGTTTCCACCTCACATAATACTCAACCTGGTCAGTGAGTGGGAGGATGACCTCACATCACCAACCCTCTGCTCCCAAGCACTCAGCACCCTGGAGAAGGTCCTCAATGTACTGCAATTTTTGGCCACCAGATCATTTCAGAGGACAAGTGCCATAGTGGGGGGTGTCACAAGCCACGCAGTCACGCTGCCCACACCAGGTCTTGGCCATCATGACTGCACGCCCATCAGTCCGCAGGCACATATAGCTGCCCAGGACACCTGCAGAAAGGCAGGCTGCAGTCCAGGATTTCTACGGGGTGGCACAATTCACCAAAGTCCATGGTGCCATTGATTGCACCCATGTGGCTCTACGTCCCCCCAGGGCATCAGAGCACATCTATATAAACCGCAAGCACTGGCATTCCATCAACGTCCAGGTAGTATGTGAAGCCAAGGGAATCATCACCTCAGTATATGCCAACTATCCAGGGTCCACCCACGACAGTTTCATTTACAGAATGTCAACCCTAAACCGGGACATAGAAGCTGGGCGGCATGCGGATACATGGCTGCTCAGTGAGTATAAATGCCACAGCACATGCATGCATGCCAGATACTGAGTAATGTCACAACCCTACTAATGATACCCATCACCACCTCCCTAGTGGACAGTGCCTACCCTCTGAGCACCCACATGATGATGCTAATTCGGAACCCCACCACGCCACCCGAGGTAAGATACAACACAGCCCATATTGCAACCCGGGGCATAGTGGAGCGCACATTCGGAGTGCTCAAGTCATGCTTTCGCTCCCTTGACCGTTCTGGCGGGCAGCTGTTATAGGCTCCCCCAGTAGTGTGCAGGATCATAGTGGCAGCAGTGTCCTGCACAATGTTGCAACATTCCGGGGCCTGCCGGTGGACATGGTGGTGCCCCCACATCCCCAACCACATGCACGCCCGCTGCGCATGGGAGGGGAAAGGGCACGGGGTGAGGCAGCCTGAACGCAGCTGGTGGCTAATTACTTCACTTAGAATCACACCCCTGTGGAGTGCACACAGCCCTGGCACATACCATCTGACAATCAATGATGATGACTCAAGGGACAGTCAACTGTAACTACCATACAAGCCTGAGATTGGTCACCTGGAAGTGTCACAATGTGTGCATACCTACCTACAGAAACACCACCAAAGCTGTGTCATCAAAAGACACATATGCTGCTAAATGCATTACCCCCTTGCAAAATACAACATGAGAACCGTGCCATGTCACCCAACCCCTCCCCAGCACCACCACCCAACACACCATGGCATGTCATGCTATGTGAGAGCAAACAAAGCAATCCCGAACACCTGACACAAGTGTCACAAAGTACAGTGTCCCTAATGGAAACTGGCCACAAACAATATGCTCCCAGTAATGTTGAACGAACAACACACATGACCAAAATCTTACCAACAATACAATGCAGCTACACAAGCTCAAACATAACTAAAACATGACAGTACTAAGTTAAAGTATTCGTAGTCTTACAACCTGAATATGCCACCACATCGCCCCTTCCAACTGTAGTCTTCCAGGCTTCAAAACTTGCCTGTGTACTGCATACAACATGAACTCCATCTCCAAAGTAGACGGCCTTGTGAAGACATGAGGAATGAACCTGCAAATTCAGAGGGAGACATGGAAGCAGAAGCATACATAATTCCAACTTGCAGTGTACAATACAACTACAATATACACAAGGAATGTCTACATAGTATTGACTACAGACTGCCCACACAGCTCATGGGAGCCCAACATCACTGTGTACATCACTGTCACTTGATCACAGCCCATGGAAATGGGAAGCAGGCATGGTGTGTGTCTCACAAACCCAAGCATCGAACCCAAACTCAGAACAAGCCTGCATGTGCCCAGCCGGAATTCCATGGATGCCCACGGGAGCCACACAAGGCAACACACTGTCAAAAAATAATCAAAAATCAAAAATCAAAATTCAAAAAAGCAAAAATCAAAAATCAAAAATGGCCATGTGGGAGACAGGGGGGGGTGAGGCCACCCAGGAGGTCCGAGGACAGGGTGCACACCAACAGGCGCCTGTGTGGATATTGGGGAAAAAAAACACCTCCATGGGCTCATGGCCTGCACGGCTATGCCAATGTGGGAGAACTGCTGCTGTCGCTCTGAACACCCTCTGCTGCTGCCACAGGAGGTGGTGGTGCTATGGGAGGCAGCCCACACAAAGCATGGTATGGTCCTCCATGGCAGCAAGCATGCGGGTGTGGAAGGTCTCGTTCTGGAGGATTATAGTGCGGAGATCCCCATGCAGCACCTGACGTGATGCCCGGATCTCCTCCCGAGTTGCCTGCATCTCAGCTCAGAGTGAACGTGTGAGCCGCTCCAGCTGCTGTTCTGTCCTCAAGTTAGTGGAAGTCTCAAGGTCAACAAGAGTCTCCCTGAGGTGATGGAGTTCTACCCTCAGGGCTTCCCTGTGGCCATGGGACTCTATTGAAATCGATTGGCGTAGAGTCTCCAGTGCCGCCCGTCTTTCCCTGTTGGATGCCAACATGTCCTCCCTGTGTGATTGGCAAATGGAGTCTGTTGCCTGCTGTAGTAGCTCTATCTGCCTTTCAGGGGGGACAATGGAAGTGGCCACCCTCTCCATTGCTTGAGCCATCATCTCAACTCATGCTGCATGTTGGGTTGCCATACCGTAAATGGATTGTTCCCATGTGGTATTGCCTGGTTGCGTACGGCCACCGTGTCGGCGGGCACCACACCTGTTTGGCGCAAGGCGATCTGCGCCTTGCTGTTCCGGAACTGCCTGAGGCTGCAGGACTGCATTCCCCCTCTGATCTGCTGGCCCAGGAACAGGATCAGATGTTGAGGAGTGTGACCCTGCACCCGTAACCGCCAAAAGCAGACTAACCAACACTGACATCCTCATAGAGGGTTCGACCACTGGTACAGGTGGGTTGGACAGAACAGAACCCCTTCCAGAAACACTTACCTGCAACGCCACATAGGTCTCATCATCCAAATCAACACCTGAATAGAGGTCTGGGGAGGTGCACCCAGAGACACCCCTTGACAGTATTGTCTGCAGCAAGAGTGGGTTCACTGGTGGCTGGTTGTGCCTCAGGTTCCTCCTGGGTCTGCACCATCTCCTCAACCTCACCAGCATCAAGTGCGTCATCCCCTGCAAAAACATGAAAGACAAAAAATGTAAACAGGCATTAGCACCATAGCACACAAATAGGCCTGACAAGCTACAGAACCAGTACATGATTTACACATGTCCCACATGACTATAACCCTGGCATGCATGCACTGTCACAGAGTTGGAAGGGGAGGCAAAAGTCTGACACTGATGACAGCAAGATGGAAGAGCAACACAGTTGCTGCATGCTGGGTAGCACTGGCATCACACATTGGCCTGTGAGTGGCATGTCCTATACACATAAATGACACATGCCATCACACAGATGGCATGTACCATAGCCATGGTACATTCCACAAGTACATCCATATGTCAGTGAATGAGTACTGTCACCCATCCATGTGAGATGGACATGAAGAGAAGAAAAATGCCACATAGTGTGAAATGATACGCCATGTGCCACACATTGCAACACATCCAGTGTACACAAATACAGTGATTGCAGGGCCATGTACACATCAATGGTTGTGCACTTCAACATGACAGGAAACAACTAGCATGTTCCACCTTCAAACAGGCCCAAAAACATCATGTGATCAGGACAATACTCATTCAGCCTTAATGGTCAAATCTTTCAACTACCAAGGTGACACATGTGGGCCTATGTGGGGTTCTTCACTCACTGACAGAAGCATGTCACATATGTCACAATAGGGCTGCGGAATGTGTTGCAAAACTGGGAGAATTGAAACAATGAAAAATACCTCAAGAGCAACTAGCGTAATGTTGTGCTAAATTACTACTGTGGGCAGAAGGGATAGTGTCACACCCAAATTGAAGGCTGCAGAATTAATTGGATGAAGCACATGGGTGACCCATACTACTCAGTCACACACACCCTCACCTGCCACTAAATAAGAACCCGTCACCCAAACAACATACACATGCATTACACACACACGCATGGGCACTCACCAGACAATGTTTCATAATCGGGTAGTTCTCCCACACCTCGGATCTGTTCCTCTGTGATGAAGGTCTCAGCAACAGACTCATGTTCAGTGAGTTTGTTGTCCTCTTGTGGAGACCCACCGCCAGTCATCAGAGTAGCGGCATGACTTGAGGCCAGCTTGTCCTTTGCTCTGCGTTTCAGGTCGTTCCACCGCTTGTAGCAATCATCAGCTGAGCGGCTCACAAATCCAAGGGCACTTATGTCATTGGCAATGGTCTGCCAGTGTGCCTTACATTGACCAGGTGTGGTCTTGGACCCTGCAGTCACCACCATTTTGTGGCTATGTTGCAACACATAATTCACAAGTGCATTAAGCTCTGCGTCATTAAAGCAAGGCTTCCTTGACGTGCCAGAGTGTGTAGCCGTGCCTGGGGTCTCAGCCTGTCATGCCAGAGCACCCTTCTTCCTCTTTTTAGAAGGTGGAGCGGAGCCAGACTGGCTAACACCGCTCTGGTCAGTAGGGGCAGAATCACTGGTGGACTGGGTTGTTGGAGTGTGCGAATGCACATTGACCATAGTACTTGGTGCAGGCATTGTCTGAAGTGTGATGTTGGCAGGGGGAACATCAGTATGATGGACCAGGACCAACACTGTCCTGGCTGGGAGAGTCAGAGCTGCGGCGGATGGAGCTGCAGCTGCCCTGCAGCCTCACCACCCTGCATACATGGGGCAGCAGATGACATAGCTGCCCCAGATCCACGTGCCTTGGTGACAACTTTCACCGCCACACGTAGCCTAGACTTGCTGACCTGGAAGTCAGCCAGGGAGTCATCCTGTGCCAGGTAAGGTGCCACAATGGGCTGGTCCAGCAGGAGCTGAGCTGGGAGGGTCTCAGCCATGATTCCCTCAACCATGGGGGGGCATGGTGTCCCTGATTGGTCCTTCACACATGGGGTTCTACGGGCACCCTGCAAATCCTGGCCACGTCCCCTACCGCGCCCACCACGTCCACCTTTTGAAGGTCGGCCACCTTTGCCTCCCTTACCGCTTGGTCGCCTCCCAACCATGGCACTGATGTTGTTGTGCATATGGGAGGAGCAGTAAACTATTGTCCTGGGCAGTTGGGGGTTAAAGGGGTAGGGTACTAGATGGAATTTGTACCCTAGTGCTCTAACAAGGCTGTCTGTGACCCCTGGTGGAAGATGACGGGTCACGCAATGCACAGGAAGCCCAAAAACAAAAATAAACGTGCACCCAACCCCTCGTAGACCACGTGCGTGGAAAAATGAACCTGCACTATGCTGTGGCACCCAGAAACATAAAAATAAGCGTACACCTAATACACGCAGCCTACAATGACCTCTGAAGGGGTTCACAACACAAGGGGCAAGCACAGTTGCTAAATACGTGCAGAACTCACCGTCTGCCTGGAAAAAGAACGTGAAAAATATGCGCATGTGCGCGTTGGCAACACCCCCGCCAAAAAAAGAATTGTACGCTGTCTGAGGAGACAGGACAAAAGGAGAAGTGAACACTGTTTGAGGAAACAGGCCCAAAAAAAGTAGAAAAATGAAAGCTGTCAGAGGTAACAGGGAGTACGAACTTGAAACGCTGTGAAGTAATCGCATGTGATCCGACAAGAAGTACAGAATCCACCCACTCGCTCTCCACAAAAAGCATGTACAAGGAAATGGCGTCCTACACAGACCTTTTAAACCGGCCCACACGTACACGTCACTTACGCGTGTACACTCCCTTTCCTCCAATTACATGCGCTGACACTGGGACGTGCAGCTTTTCCACGTGTGCTCTGTCATCACGTGCTATGAGGGAAACACCCGCGCACGTCACAGACGCGCTTACGCGCTAAGGGCTTTTCCTCGAATTACACACTGACGTGCAAGATTTTCACGTGCCAAATCACTCCATATCAAGCTGGCCACGCGTACACACACGGAAGACCATGCTCCTGTCCTGAAGGCCGAATTACTGCCCCCCAGTGCCCCAAGCACACTCCCACCAGCCATCTGCTACTGCCTGTTTGCCTGCTGCCCACGTGCCCTGCTATTTGGCGCCTGCACGTCAGCCATCTGCAGGGGTCCAGTTGCTGTGTCCACCCCTGCTCGAACAGAAGACTCCCGACTGGGATTCCATCGCTCCACAGCCCAGCCCCAGGACCCAGTTGCCCACCAACTCCTGCCTCTGGGGTTGCCATGTCGGGCACATCTCCATCTGACACCACTGGCAACCCCCAGCCAGAGATGCAGAGGGCCACCAGCTTCACTGCCACCGAAGTTGGTGTTCTGGTGGAGCATGTCCTGGGGCATTATGATACCCTCTTTGGAACAAGACACGCCAACAAGGAAGGATGGACCAGGATCTGGACGGACATCATGACTGCCATCAACACGGAGGGGGTTGCAGTCCGCAAATTCCATCATGTCAAGAATCGCTGGGAGGACTTCAGGTCCAAGACCTTCAACAAGGCCCGGCGCGTCGCGGAGGGGGGCCGGGTTAGCCTGAGCAACATCCAGATGAGGGTCCTGGAACGCGTAGGCCCAGCGCTCCACACCCAGATCCTTCAGAGGCAGACCAGTCTGGAGTCGAGCGGTAAGTGGCCAAGCATTGCTGTGTGAGACAGGGCATGTTGCAGTGTGCTGGTAGTCTGCTACTTGCCTGTATGTGTGACATAGGCCATGTATGGATGTGTGTGTGCAGGGACATCATGGTCATGCATGTGGGACCAGTTATGTGTGAACCACATGGTAGGTTCATGTGTGTTAATGCAACATGGGGACCTCTATGCAGAATACACATCTGAAAGCATGCCAGTCTCTGTTCCTGGACATGGAGGGGGGGTGAGGAATGGGTGCTGATGTCATATACATGTATGGCGCACGTGTGTGTGTGTGTGCGTGCCAGAGAAGTGTGTGTTTGACTTTGAAACTCCATGGATGCATGTGACTTTGAAGGCAACATATTGGTTTACAGGGGCCCTTGTACATGGGTGTTGATGTTCATTGCAGGCGCCGGTAGTGTTTCTGCATGTGTTTTGCATGCTTTGACCGATGTGTTGTGCAAAGACAGGATGGAAGTGACATTTGACAGTGCCACTCATGTGTTATTGCTTCCTGTCTAGGGTATTTTGTGCTGTACCCTGATGCTTGTGTTCTATGTCTCCTTCTACGCAGCGTCAAGTGAAGAAGAGGGCGGAGACGGCGCTGTGGAGCCAAGTGGGGGGATGCCTCCACTGGGCGGCGTCGCATGGCCCAGCCACCCTCCCAGGAATTACCATCATCCGGGAGCGAGGGGGCTGGTGCCGCGTCTGCCACAACGGCTGTGGCGGAAGGGCCGGGTGAGCCCCCACAGGGGCTTTCAACGGCGGAAGACGGTGTGGAGACATCCAGGTTGGTGGTCTCCACAGAGGAGGAGGAGCCCGCTACTGAGCCGCACATGGGGCCTGGTGGGGGTAGTACCACTGGTGCAAGTGGTGCAGTCCAGGGCCAGGGTCAGGAGGCAGCACAGGTCACCGTGGAGGGGCCTGTGCATGTTGCTGTCCTTGACCCTGTGACTGCACCATCATTCACCAGCAAGGAGGCCCTGTCCCAGGCCCGTCCGCAGGTAGGGGAGAGTGCCATATCACCTGCCTCTCCACTACCTGTGGGCGAGGGGTCCCGCGACCGTATGGGATCCGTCCTGGTGGGTGTCGCGTTGCGCACACGTGACATTCGTGATGACGTGCGTTGTTCCTGGGTGGAGAATGCACGCCTTCACGAAGAGCAGCGTCGTGACGTGGCACTGCTGGGAGGGGCCCTGGTCGGTGAGTTCCTACATGTGATGCGCACTCTGGCGGACCTCTCCTCCTCTGTGGAGGCTATGCGCCGATCATTCTCCACATCGTCTTCTGGCCCAGATTCCACCATGGCCCCCCTGTGGACCTGGCCTGACCAACACAGCCAGCTTGGTGGAGATCCCATCCCTGCCACAGTCGGGAGTTGGCGGTCCAGCAGGGGTGGACACCACAACTGGAGACCAGCAGATGGAGGTTGTGCAGGCACCATTGGACAGGGCACATGGACAGCAGCAGCAGCAGGAGCAGGCTGTAGGTGGGAGCAATGATGGCTCGGGGCCATCAACATCGGAGGGGCAGGCATCGGCCATAGGGCAGGAGGACCCAGGAATAGGAGTGTCTTCCGTGTGGCTGCGTTTGGGCCAGCAGATAGATGCGGAGCGGCAGCGGGCGGAAGGGGATGGTCAGGGCGGAGAACTCCATGCGTAGGGCCCTGAGGCGGACCGAGTGCCTCGAGGCCATTCACATGGACCTGGAGATCCAGATGTCATCGTCCCTGCGAACCCTCGGGGCCATGGAAGAGGACTGCCTCCGGGACATCGAGCAGGAGTTTGATGATGCCCTGGCCCGGGACATCAACAAGTGAGCCATTGGACTTGCCCGCTGCCCTTGTAAATAGTTAGTTAGTATTAGGTTTCCTTTCGTTTTTTCTTTATTTTGGACCGCTTGGACAATGCGCCACATTTTTGTATATAGTTTTTTTTATTAGGTAGTAGTTTTTGGTAGGTTTCATTTCTTAGGTTGGGCTCATTGTCCCTGGATTCTTCAATTGTGCATAGTTCTACATTGGATTCACCTTTTTTAATATTTTTTTTTCTGTTCACCATGGAGCAATGGTTTTTACTTTTTATTTTCCCTTGGATTTGATTTTTTGGACTGTGACTTTGGACAACATTTCTTTTTAGATTTCTTTTGCTTATGTTTTCAGGATTTTCATTATTCATGGGCCATTTCTTTTGTTATTCCCATTGTTGTGTGTTTAATTTGATTTACGTTAATGTTATCTTTAATATATATTTTTTTATACTTCCATTTGTGGTATTATCTCATTGGTTTCATGCATGTCATGATATGGGTTTTGACATTCACTTGCACCCATTGTGTGCGTGTGACGGACATGTGTTAATTTACATACTTGCAATTGGGGTTGTATCATGTAATTGGCATTTCTATGTGGGTGGATGCAATACTTGGGTGGGTCTTTGGCATGTGGAGGCTAGCCATAAGGGCCAGGGATCTAGATTGTGATGACGTGTTGGCTGGACATGTGTCGGGGCCTGCTGGCAGGTGCCCTGCATTGCTGGGGAGTGGGGGTGCAAGGGGACATGAGTAGGACATGAGTGGGGGCCTGCTGGCAGGTGCCCTGCACTGCATGGGGGTGGGGGGTGCAAGGGGACATGAGTGGGACATGAGTGGGGGCCTGCTGGCAGGTGCCCTGCACTGCTGGGGGGTGGGGGTGCAAGGGGAAATGAGTGGGGGCTGCTGGCAGGTGCCCCTCAGTGCTGGGGGTGGGGGTGCTGGGAGACATGAGTGGGGGCCTGCTGGCAGGTACCCTGCACTGCTTGGGGGGTGGGGGTGCAAGGGGACATGAGTGGGACATGAGTTGGGGCCTGCTGGCAGGTGCCCTGCACTGCTGGGGGGTGGGGGTGCAAGGGGGTAATGCGTTGGTGATCACTAGTGCAAGGTGACATGTGGCTTGGCTGGGGGGGCATGCCCATGGTGAATGGGCAGCCTGCAGGACATGACCAGGGGTGCAGGGTAGTCCCCTGTGGTGTGGGCTGCCTGCAGGGGCTGTGGAGGGTGTAGAGGGAACACCTGGGAGGACCCACACTGGCAATTCAGGTGTAGGACTCCCCTGCACCCCCGAAAATACACATACCCCACTCACACAGGGCCTATCGCGTGTGAAACTTCATGCACACCCCAGTAATACACGTACCCTGCTGAAATCGCGTGTTAAACTTCCCCGCTCCCCAGAAATACACGTACCCTGCTGAAATCGCGTGTGGAACTTCCCACCCACACCAGAAATACACTTACCCTGCTGAAATCGCGTGTTAAACTTCCCCGCACCCCAGAAATACACGTACCCTGCTGAAATCGCATGTGGAACTTCCTGCGCACCCCAGTAATACACGTACCCAGCTGAAATTGCGTGTTAAACTTACACGCCCCCAAGAAATACACGTAACCTGCTGAAATCGCATGTGGAACTTCCCGCGCACCCCAGTAATACACGTACCTTGCTGAAATCGCGTGTTAAACTTCCCCGCACCCCAGAAATACACGTACCCTGCTGAAATTGCATGTGGAACTTCCCGCGCACCCCAGTAATACATGTTCCCCGCTCGGCGTTTGCTGTTTGGCAGCCCTGTATACTGGTCCAGGGTTAGCGCAGCCCTTTGCGCTGAATTGGGAATTTTGATGGCTTTTCCTTGCGCGAGCGCATTCTTGGGGGCGTAACTGGCGCTGCTGCAGGCTCGCTGCGCCACTCTGCGCCACGGCTGGTTTTGGAGGCTAAAATCCATGAATACGCTGCACGCAGAAATCGATTTTAGCGCACACAGCAGGCGCCTACATTCGCCCGTGCACACTGTGCGCCAGCCGCATGCGCCACTTTTGTGCAAAATTCTATGAATTACCCTGTCAATCGTTTAATGCTCTTAAATCTTGGATTAAACACCAGGACCCTCCCTTGGATTTTTTGACAGGGTAAATCACCATATAGCAAGGTGATTTTGACCTCACTAGGATGCCCTACTCCATCATGGCGGAAATTGTCTTTGCGATCCCTTCATCTGTCTCTCTGGACATAGGATATTGTCGCACTTGTGGTAAAATTGCCCCTGGTTTCAGTTTAATTTTCACTTCACTTGCCCCCTTCAGGATGCCTACATCATAGGGCCATGTAGTCTGTATCACGGCAGGCACTTGGGACATGTTGTCATCAAAGTATTCTGGACATACCAGCGCCAGCATCATTCTCTGTGGCACCTCCAGTATGATCATATTGACCCAAAATGTGAGACTTCCAATCTTGTCTCCTATAGGTCAGGGTGCTCTTCGAACAGATCGTCATCGGTGATGTCAGTCACTAGGTACCCATCTTCAATGGCGATAATCGCACACCATTGTTTGCCTTCGTCATCAAATCCTTCGACCAATACCACTTTCCCTTGCACTGCGGCAGATTGTATAACTAAGGAAAATTCTTGCCCTTCCTCTTCGTGGATGGGTATTCTTGGTCTGAACAGAAACTCATTTGTTTTGTCTGCGAGGCCTGGCAGTCCCGCCATAAGCACCCGCATGCCATATGAAAAGACTTCTGGCTCTAACGGTACATCTCTCTTGGCTATACGTCCTGAGTATGCGCTGATCTTTTCGCACACGTTTGAATAATGCATTCCTGGAGTGGAGCACACTATACCATTCTC